>NW_024424341.1:49714340-49825763 GCF_017311325.1 Ursus maritimus | reverse complement strand
GCACACCAGAAGCGTGAGCTCCACAAAGTGTGGACTCTCCACTGCTCACTCCCCACCACACAGAACAGCACCGGGCTGGTGGCAGGTGCTCAACACACACACTCGAAAAGGGCAATGACTGAATGCGTGGGAAGGTCGAGTGACTCTTCTGGAAAACAGGAATGCCACCCTTAACTTCACAGGAGGCTGGGAGGGCTCACAGGGTATGGTGTCCAATTAAGTTCCCAATAATTGATTTCATTATTACCAAAATGGAGGCTGTGGATCTCCTCTTCCAGAGACCTTTCCCCATGACCAGTTTTGCCAACTCTAGATGATCTTTTTTTTTTTTTTTTTTAAACTTAGGTTCCAAGATGATTTCTCTATGCAAACTATCTGTAACTCACGTCAAACACCCCCAGGACTCCCGACTAATTCCCAACCACGCATAACTGGAGCAGCATCCCTACCTCCCTGCCTCAGCCTTGGGTTCTGCCAGCAGAAACTGCCCTGCACTTTGCACACCAACCCTTCCTCTTCCTTAGACCCGCTTCCCAAGCTGCCTCCTGAGTGACGCCTTCCCTGACTCCCCACCCCATCTGGTACTGCCCCTGCCCCTGGGGAAGCCCTTGGGGCCCTCCCCGTCTGGCCTATCCTCTTCCAGTGTGGTCTCCGCAGAGGCCATCTACCTGGCATTCCTGTTGGGTGCTGTGCGTACATGCACCTGCCCTCCACAAGACCAGCTCCTGGGAGCAGGTACCACCCCCCTCCTGCCTCCCCGGGGGTGCTACACCTCGAAGAGATGCTCATCGACATCCGGGGAATGGGAGAATGAATGATCACACTGCTTGACATTTATATGGGTCTCCAGTGCGCCTGGCATTGTTCTATGCGCTTTATTCCTATTAATCCATCTGCTCCGCACGGCGATCCTTCGAGAAGTACTATTATTACCATCTCCGTTTTATACACAAGGAAACTGAAGCCTAAGGTCACGCTGCTGATAAATGGCAAAGCTGGGTTCTAATCCTGCTGACTGACTCCAGAGTCCAAGTTTCTAACCTCTTGGCTCTCCTGCCTTGTTGCATGAGTAAATGCACAAATGTCCATGGCATGAAGAAAAACACGTGGGGCCAGGCCTGAGTGGAGGGCGAAGCTCACTTCCTAAGCCAGAGCACACATTCTCACTGGTCTCCCCATAACATTCCAACCCTATTCTCCTTTGCTTACCTGCCAATATTGACACCCAAAACCCCAGACATTCACTTTTCTAGCTGAGAGCTGAGAAATCTGCTAGAAGCGGGGAGGGGGGTGGGCTTCCTGACAAAAGAGCAGAAACATGGTCCTGACTGCTCCCCCCTTCCTTCCTCATGGCTATGACAGGATGTGATAGCTGGAGCCACAGCAACCATCTCACAACCATGCAGAAAGGCTAAAAATGATTTCAGAAGCACACACTTGGGCTTCTGACATGTGGAGCCGTTGAAGCATCCCAGAACTGCTGCGTATCTATTACTTATATTCCAGGCTGAGATTCAAAGTATTTAGAAACCCGTATGGCACTGGCAACAGGCATTCAAAACGGATGGTAGCTGGTGAACGCCGCCAAACGCCAGCCCTGCTTGAATCCAGATACTTGAATATGAACGCCTTGAGAATGAGCATCAACGCCAGTTTTGCTCACTGTTGTCTCCCAGCACCAGCACAGCACTCGGCACGGTTGGCAGAGTCGGCACACAGTCAACGTCTGGTGAATGATCCTGCCTGACCTCCCTGGAGATCTGCAGAGGGTCGTTGACAGCACGGGCACTAGAGACTGCCGCAGTAGGACCTGAGTGCCCCGGCATACCTCCCAGCTCTGAACAAGGCTGCTTCATCTCCCCCAGCTTCAGGTCCCTCATCTGTGAGTATTTACCTCACAGGGTTTGGGCGGGAACTCTGATAAGCCCTGTGTGTGCAGCACTTGGACAGGACCTGACGTGATGCTGGGGACGTGTGCTAGCTGTTATCGCCCTCCGCCTCTTTCACCCTGTGTCCTCGCCCATCAAATGGCTACCATGATCTGTCTCTCCTTTAAAGAGACAAAATCTGAAAAAGTACAAGAGAAAGCACCCTGCAAGCGAACGGCAATTCTTATCTTTGGCTCCGTGTGGTGTGGCAGCTAAGAGCATGGATTCAGAACACAGGTTGCCTGAGTCTGAATCCCAGCTCCGCCACGTGACCTTGGCCAGTCACTCGACCTCCCTGTGCCTCAGTTACTTCACCTGTAAAATGGAAATAACATACGTACCTCCCTCACAGGGTTGACATGAACATTAAATGAGTTAATATGTAAGGGCGCCTGGGTGGCTCAGTCAGTTGAGTGTCCCACTCTTGATTTTGGCTCAGATCATGATCTCAGGGTGGTGAGATCAAGCCCTGTGTTGGGCTCCATGCTCAGCAGCAGAGTCTACTTGAGATTTTCTCCCTCCCTCTCCCTCTGCCCCTCTCCCTGCTTGTGCTCCTTCTATCTCGCTATCAAAATAAATGAACAGAATCTTACAAAAAAATGAGTTAATATGTAAAGCTCTAGAGCAGAGCCTGGCATAGGTGATCACCAGGAATGTTAGCCTGAGTGACCTTGGGCAAGTTACTTAACTCTCTTTCTCTTCTCTAAGACTACTAGTCCTACCGACCTCACAGGATTACTGTGAGAATTAAAGAAGTTGATCTTCGTGAAGTGTGGAGTACTTGAAACAGGCCTGCTTTATGAGAAGTGCCCAGTTACTGTTAGCAGTCCTCATTATCTCTGACTGGGGGCTCCCTTGTAGGACTGACTGCCTGCACTTTTGTTTAGCTCTCTTGTCTGCATATCTGGCACCGCCCGTGGTTCCCTAGGCTTCCCCCACCTTCACAAAGCTAGCAGCTCCAGGAGCGTGCCACTCTGCTTGTAGGCACAGGGTCCTCAGGAAGGCTCTCCTTAGGTCACGGCACAACCCAGTCCTCTGACGGGAACAAAAGGGAGTGTCCTGTCTGAACCTAGGGTCGGGGGAGCTTGGAGAGGATCCCTCTAGCAAAGGAAGAAATTGTAACCATGGGCAAATGGCCTTGAGCCTCCCAAGGGAGGCCCGTCCCAGGCAGCAGTGACTAGCAGCTGGCCAGCAATGCCCAAGGAGCTGCCTCAGGTTTCTCTGGAGACCAAGGGACTCCAATGTCCCGGATGGTGCTTATCACCAGGCAAGTGTGCGCCCCTGAACAGGCCACTTAGATGCTCCGGTTTTCTCATCTATGAAATGGGTATCAATTTCCTGATTGATCCATTGCTCCACCCCCGGCCCTGCTCTGAGTCACAGGGGACTACACTTCCCAGGATTCCTGGTTAAGTTCAGCCAATGGGGGTGCTTCTCCCTCTCACCCTCCACCCCTACGGCCCTGGGCTCCAATAATACCACCTCCCTCTTGTGTTCCTCCAGCTCTGGGTCTAGTCTCAGGACTGCCTCCTGTCCCTGTTTGGTTCCTCTGTTCCTCCATCTGCATTTAACCAAATTCTCTGGGTCGAATTCCCTCTGCCTGGAGTACCTAGAGTAATACCTAGAAATACCTAGATGCTGTTTTCCTGACAGATACACCTGCCTTGCTTGCATTTTTGGGGCATCTGAAAATGAAGGGAGAAGATGCACCTGGAAAGTGGAAAGCACCACACAAATCAAGGATTCGTTTATGGAAATAGCCTCCCCTCTTCCATAAGGTACAGGCACATTGTGGGAGTGGCGTTTAAACCCCTCCCAAACAAAACGATCTGATGTTGGAGAACTGCTTCGAAATAATCCAAAGGCAGGGCGATGGCTGAAGCATGCTTGGCATGTGCCAGTAACTACAGGCTCTGGTGACAAGCCTGTACCCGCGGGATCTGTCTGCTCGTCTTTCTACCTCTGGAAATGTTTGAAATTTTCCATTATTAAAACAAAAACCAAGAGGCAAGAAAAAACTGATCCCTGTTCTGTGGGTGGGGGTACTACCTGGCAGAAACTTCTTTGAAGGCAATGTGTCAGTTATTAAATTAAAACCATGCACACCCGTGGATCCAGACACTCCAACATCAAGAGAAATACAGACACGAATATAACACTGACCGAGGGCCGGCACTTTATACGGACATTATCTATCATTCGCTCATTAAACCCACCCAGCTAGATACAGTTAGTCTCCGTTTTACAGAGGAGGAAACCAAGGCACAGGATGTCAAAGTCAGATGTTGAAGTCCCAACCCCAGTACCTTGGAATGTGACTCAATTTGGAGATCAAGGCCTTTAATGAAGCAAATTAAAAGGAGACCGTTAGGGTGTGTCCTAATCCGATCTGACTGGTGTCCTTGGAAGGAGAGATTGGGACACAGAGAGACAGTGGGCCCCATGTGCCCACAAAGGAAAAAAAGCAGTTGGGCAGCTGCCTACAAGCCAAGGAGGGAGGCCTCAGAGGAAACCAACCCTGCCGGCACCTTGGTCTTAGACTGGAAATCTTAGAACTGGAGAAAATGAATTTGTTATTTAAACCAGCCAGGCTGTGGTGGCGCCTTATTATGACAACAACGGCAAGCTAATGCACTAGGTCACATAGTCAGGCAATGCGGGGACCAAGATGTAGGCCCAGGTCACTTGGCTCCAGGGCCCACACCCTTAACAGTATGGGGGCGACGCTGCAAACTGTTTACGATGATTATGTTACCTCCAGGAAGGGAGACTGGAGGGGGGTGCTGGGAACGGAGGAACAAGATTTTCACTGTTTACCTTATATACTTTTATAATGTTGACATTTTTAAAAATTCACATATCGCATTTTAAAAAATTAAAAATAAAACCATATACATGCAAATGAATATATACCACCCACCCAAATGTGGGAGAGAGGAGTATATCCAGGCCTGATTTGTCTTCTTACAAGTTTCACTATAATCTCTCTCATGCTTCCTAAAAAGCCGGCAGAGAGTAGCCAGAAATGCCCCCACAGGCAGACAATCTGAGGTGCATTAAAAGAAAAGACAGAGTAACATATTTGAATGTTCTGACACTTCACAACCCTCAGTAATGATGACAGTGATAATAACTGCTGGTATGTTCACATCACACATATGCTAGATACTGTCCGTGATGCTTTATATGTATTATCTCATTAAATCCTCACAATATCTTCAAATATAGACAGTACTGTCGTTTTCATTTTCTATTTAAGGAAACTCAGGCTCAGAGAGGTTGAGTAACTTGCCAGGTTAGATGGCAGGGTCAGGATGTGAACCTAGGCCAGCTGGCTCCAGAGTGTGGCCCTGATGACCATGCCCTTCCTGCCTCATTTCATCTCTTGATGGGCCACTCATGCCGAGGGAGGCCTGAGTCTGGGAAACGGGCAGGAGGAGGCAGGAAGTAGCTCTCAGCCAGACTAGCAATCAGATCATTAAAACCTGAGACCCCAATTTTACTGGCTTAGCACAAAAGGAAGGAAAATAAAAGCAAATGGTGACAAGTGAACAGAGTGCTCTGCTGCACTCTGGAGGGTGCGTGGGCGAGAGCCACCTCCTGGAGAACCCCCCCAGCCATTCCTGGGGAAAGAGGGATGCCCGTCTCCTGCCCTAACATGACCCCTGGATGTAAACCCCAGGGACTCAAAAGGACACAGGTATGTGGTTGTTCACAGAGTCTGTGGTGGTGTGGAGCTGGGGGTGACCTGGGTTCCACACCGGGGACTGGAAACGTGAGGAGTGACGGATATACATCACGTACGGCTGTCCAGCGGGCAGACACAACACACCGGAGCTCACAGAGCGACATGGCTCATCTCGAAACCTGCTGTGTGGGAAAACGAGAAGAGATTTGGAGGCCCAAACCACTTCTGGAAGCTCTTATGCAAATCTCTCTGTGTATTTTGCAAGCTATGTACATAGCCCTAGACACACCACACACACCTCAGAGTGGGGGAAGGAAGGGAAGGACAGAGAATGAAGGAAAAAGTAAGAAAAACCTACCCACTGAGAAAGGAGGCAACACACACGCAGTTTCTGCCAACAGACAAGTGTTCTATGAGAGACAAACTCTACTTGTCTGGGTGGATGAACAGGCAGGCAGAAGGCAGAAACTGGACACAAATCACTCTACTTCTTCAAAAGAAAACCATATTTCTGTGTTCTCAGATGCCACCATCTGCTGGGCCTGACACAGTCTTAACTTCGTTAGCCTGTGTCAGGGGCTGAGTTTGGAGGCAGGCATCTGGCTGTCTGCTCCGTACCAAACTGGTCAAAGGCAATCAAGGTGCGCCATTCCTCAGGTGATCTGACTGGCCTGGTGAGGGGGGTACATGACCTAAGTGGGACCGATCACAGACTAAAGGAAGTATTTATAATCCACAAGGGATGAGCTTCCCCCACAACCCCCAATGTCTGTGGACAAGAAAGCAAGGGACCCTGACTGTCACTGGCAGCCATCCTGGGACAAGGAGGCATACATCTATCTACATCTATAGCTAGATCGATATATCGGTATCTGTATAGTTCTCCATACTAGGAAGAAGCTAACGCTGAGAACCTGAGTCCTTGATGACAGACATTTGAACTGTTGATCCTACCCCACCTAACCGCCACTGCCTGACGGATGTCTAATACACATTAAATTTCTTTGCGATTTGGCCAAATGATGTCAGGGTTTTGTTACTTCCGACTAAGAGCATCCTAATAGGGACCCACAAACTAGGCAGCCATTTTCTGACTGTTAACAAGGAAACATCTCTGCAAGAGGGAAAGGGGGGCTTCAGAGACACCCTGAATCCCGACATAAGGAGATTATTTACAGGTCTCAGGTTGCAGGGCCCCTGCCCACCCAAACGGCTGTACACGTGATGCCAGAGAAACAGCCAGTTGCGCCGTCCTTTGTGCGCGAGGGCTCAGGAACCTCCCACAGCGGGTTACTTTGTTGCCCTCATTCATCACAAGAGCCGAGCTGTAGTAAGCGTCCTATGTTCTATTTCTCCTGATAACGGCAGGGGGCTAATCCCCAGCTGGCTGGAGATGCGGATGAGAGAGGACAAGAAAGCCCAGCCCGGGCTCTCCTGCAGCGGCTCTGTTCCTGAATCAAAGGTCGGACTTCTGGCTCTGGGCTCCCCGAAGATCTGACGACAGCAGGGCTCTCTGAACTAGCACGTGGCCCGAGGCCCTCAGCGAAGAGACCCCACTGGCTATGCAGTGCATCATCATTCCATCAGGATCAAGGGAAAGGTCCAGGCAAAACGACTGGGAACTCAAAGGAACCTTGAGCCCTGCAGTCAGCCTGCTCTGGGCGCCCATCACTGCTCTGCCAGAAGGCAGCCCTGTGACCACGGACCAGAGGTTTTGCCAGCATTGCCTCATCTATAAAATACCAACAGAAGTACCCATCTCACGGAACTGTCGTGCTGATAAAACAGCTTGACACGTGTAAAGTGCTTAGCATGGAGCCTGGCACAGAGTAAAGGCTCAATAAATACGAACTATTCTATTATCGTTATGATTTGATGGAAGATATTTAATTACTGAAGTATAATTACACACATGTACCTGTTCTGAATGCACAAGTTAATGAATTTTAACGCATGTCTACATCTGTGTAATCCACACACCAAACAAGACACAGGGGCTGGCCAACGACACCTATTAATGGAGTAAAACGCGTTCTTAGGGACTTGAGGGGGCGTACGGGTGAGTATCAAGCCATTTTCCCCACACGAACGACGAGGTTGGAGCCAGGACACCTTCCTTGCACACAAAGCCCCCTTCCAGACTTGTGCGGCCAAACACCGGCTGCAAGTTAGGATCCAGGAGTTGCCCTAGCTTCTCTCCCTGGGGCGCTGGGCTGCTGCACCCCTAAAAAAGCTCACCAGCAGGTTCACTTGTCTCCACACTCAGGTTCCCTTGCGGTAGCTCTCTCTTACCAGATTCTTACACCCCAATCTCTCCTGCAGCAGCCAGGTTCATTCAGAAATGCTGACGTGGCCAGGTCCCTCCCCTGCCTGAACCCCTCCTGAGGCTGAGCTCGGGATAAACGGATAACCTCTCCACTCCACGGCCACTCCTCTCTGACCAGAGCCATCTCCACTCCCCCTTCCCCTCTCCTTCAGTCTCACAGGCAACTTGTTTGAAACAGAAATTTTTATTGAGAACACTGCAGACTCACATATACTTTTAAGGCACCGCGAGATGCCATATATAGGCATGCCTCGCAAAGACTGTGGGTTCAGTTCCATGCCAATAATACAGTGATTACTTCAATAAAGTGAGTCAAATGAATTTTGTTTCCCAGTGCATATAATAGTTATGTTTAGACTATACTGTCTCTTCTAAGTGTGCAATAGCATTATGTCTAAAACCCCCCCAATGAACCTATCTTAATTTAAAAATACTTTATTGCTAAAATATGCTGACCATCATCTCTGAGCTTCCAGTGAGTTGTCATCTTTTTTGCTGGTGGAAGGTCTCCCCTCGATGTCGGTGGCTGCGGACTGATTGAGGTGGTGGTTGCTGAAGGCTGGGGAGGCTGTGGTAATTTTTTTAAAAGACAACAATGAAGTTTGCCACACTGATCGACTCTTCCTTTCATAAATGATTACTGTTAGCATGTGATGCTGTTTCATAGCATTTTACCCCCAGGAGAACTGTTTAAAAAAAAAAGTCGGTCCTCTCAAAGCCTGCTGGTGCTTTATCGATGAAGTCTATGTCATATTCTAAATCCCCTGTTGTCATTTCAACAGTCTTCACAGCATCTTCACCTGGAGTAGACTCCGTCTTGAGAAACCGCTTCCTTTCCTCACCCACGAGAAGCAGCTCCTCATCCATTAAAGCTCAGTCATGAGATCGAAGCAGGTCAGCCCCATCCTCAGGCTCTACTCCTAATTCGAGTTCTCTTGCTGTTTCTACCATACCCACAGTGACTTCCTCCACTGAAGTCCTGAACCCGAAAACCAAGAGTCAGACACTCAACCCACTAAGCCACCCAGGTGCCCCCATAAGATATATTTCTTAAATAACAAGACTTGAAAGTCACAATGACTCCTTGATCCATGGGCTGCAGAGGGGATGCCGTATCCGTAGGGGTGAAAACAACATGAATCTCATCGTTCATCTCCATCAGAGCTCTTAGGTGACCAGGTGCCTTGTCTGTGAGCAGTTAATATTTTGAAAGGAGTCTTTTTTTCCTGAGCAGTAGGTCTCAGCAGTGGGCTTAAAATATTCTGCAGATCATGTTGTAAACAGATGTGCTGCCATCCAGGCTTGGTTGTTCTGTTTACAGAGCATAGGCAGAGCAGACGTAGCATAATTCTTCAGGGCCTTGGGAGCCTCAGAATGGTCCGGGAGCACCGGCTTCAACCTAAAATCACCAGCTAGCTGCGTGATCCTTAACAAGTCAGTCAGTCTGTCCTTTGAAGCTTGAAAGCCAGGCATTGACTTCTCCTCTCTAGCTATGAAAGTTCTAGACGGCATCTGTAAAATGGTTACTGTATGTAACCATTTGGGATTGACTTTTTCCCTTGGGTTCACCCACACTGATGCATGTTATCAATAGTTTGTTCCCTCTGGCTGCTGAGTAGGATATCATGGTATGGATGTATTAGGGTTGGTTTAACCAACTGAAGGACCTCTAGGCTGTTTCCAGTTTCTGGCTGCCGTGAACAACGTGTGCAGGTTTTTGTGTGAACATCATTCTCATCATTATTTCTCCGGGATAGATAAATGCCCAAGAATGCAAGGGCTGGGTCACAGGGTAGTTGCATATTTAATTTTTAAGAAATTGCCAATCTGCCCCGCGTTGAGCTCCCTGCTCAGTGGGGAGTCTGCTTTTCCCTCTCCCTCTGGTCCTCCCTCTGCTTGTGCGCGTGCACACACACACACACACACACTCTCTCTCTCTCTCGATCACTCTCCCTCTCAAATAAATAAATAAAATCTTAAAAAAAAAAAAAAAAGAAATTGTCAACCTGTGTTGGCAAGCGGCCATTTGATATTCTCATCAGCAGAGTACGAGAGATCCAGTTTCTCCACATCCTTTTCACTGGCAGCTTCGGTTCATTCATTCAACCCAGAGTGACCGAGCAGCTCCTACGTGCCAGGGACTATCCTAGATACTATTCTGGGTTTACAGTAAGGAACAAGATGCATAATTTGTATCACATAATCCAGATCACCATAGGATCGTACATGCTAAAGGGTGTAGACAGGCAACAGACAAGTCAACAAATTGATTATGATAAGTGCTGAGGAGAAGATCAACAGTGATGTGATAAGGAGAGTGTGTGCAGGTGTCAGGGGGCGGATGGGTAGTCACGGCACAGTGATTATGAAGCCAGATGGCCTGGGTTTGAATCCTGCCTTGCACTTTTTAGCTGTATGGCTCAGACAAGTGAGCTGCTTATCTGTGCCTCAGTTTCCTCATCTATAAAATTGATAGTACCTACCTCCTAGGGCTGTTGGGAGGATTAAATGAGTCAACAATACCCAGAACACACTTAAGAGCAAGGACCAGATCTGGATGGGGAGCCCATCTGTTTAAGAGTCTCTGTAAGAGTCTCTCAACTATGTGGGGGGCACAGCTAAGGAGCCACAGTGGCAAGCTTTGTGGATTTCCTAAGACGCAAGGCACCCAAGCGCTCTGGAGGGAGGCCGCCCCCACTGTGGGGTCAGAATCCTTGCTCTGGCAGCAGGTAGCCATGGGCACAGCAGAGCAAGGGACAGCAAGGGCCTCCAATTACCGAGCCACCAGCAGCGGCCCATCCAGCAGAGTGGCTGCTTAGGGTACCCGAGTCTCTCCACACCTCAAGAATCTGACACCATTCCCAGGCCGGAGTGGGTGCTGGCAGACTCACCTGGGCCCTCACTACAGGGTGGAGACCCTGGCAGAGGGCCTCCCAAAGCAACTGGCCCACAAAAATAGCTATTTCCTGTGCCGGGCTGTGGAGACAAAGGTAATTTGGAAACTCCCCTCCCCGTCCTGTCCTGCCCCTCTCCGGGGTCTGGCCCAGAAGAGGGAACCGAGAGAACACACTGGTTGGCATCTTATAAAAGAAACAGGGAACTGGGGAGGGAGGGTGCTGTTGGCACCTCCGGGTCTGGGGCGGAAATGAGGTAATTTTCGTAGGAAGCGCACTCAGTCCCTTCTCGAAGAGGAAGAGCTGGCGAGTCAGCGAGGCCCAGAGACTTTCCGAGGGGTAGGCGGGGCGGCTGGGACCTGCGCTGCGGGCCTCCCCGTGGCCTGGCCTGGGCTGGCAAGTGCTGCTTTCCTTGGGAGCCATGAGTCTGGAACCAGGGCACCTTCTCCTTAGATAAAGCTGCTTTCAACCCTGCACATTGAGTGGCCTGAGGACAGTACATGTCAAGGTGCTGCATGTTGGGGGAGGACTGGAGCGCCTGCCTGTGACCCTGGCTTGTAGCAGGTGGTACAAACTGTCCTAGGGGAAGGAATGGGACACCGAGCCTTGAAAGTACACACGGGAGTTAAAAAACCAAACCAAACCAAACAGTATCACTGCTCTCTTTAAAACCCTCCCAGGGGCCATGGAAAGAAAGTCCAAATCTCTTACCACCAGGCCCAGCTTGACAGGCCTGATGACCTGGAGCCCCCCGTCCCCACTCAGGGCACACACCAGGTTCCTCCGACACGCTTCAGAGGCACAGCATCTCAGGACCTCTGTACAAGCAATTCTCTCTGCCCAAAACACCTCGCCCCTGGGGGAGTTCCTCTTTATCCTCCAAGTCTAGGCTGGCGGGGCACTTCTCCAGGAAAAGTCTTCTCAGACCCTCCCAGACCCACCCTCCTGCGTTGAATAAGACCGTCATCTCCTGCCCTGCTACTCTCTCAAGGCACCCAGGCTTTTCCTTACGAGTTTAACTTCCAGTTAAATTACGTGGTTATTTGAGTGATGATTTGATATCTATCTCCCCCACCAGCTGGGGAGTGCCATGAAGTCAGAATAATGGTAATGATATTATTACTTTTAACAACAGCTCACATTTATTAACACCTACGGTGTTTTACAGCATTATATCATTGATTCCATACGACAGCTCTGTAGGGTCAATACTGTCATTATCCCATTTTACAGATGGGAAAGCCATGTCAGTCCTGCCAGGGGACAATGGTTAGTTTGGGGGCACCCGATGTCCGGGTGACATTTCCAATCATTCCTTCCCCCTGGATGGGGGGGAGGGAAGATGCTCACTGGGGACAGAAACTCAGGTCCATATGACATATTTTTGTCACCTTCTGGAGTGACAACCTCTGATTCCAAGGTCTCCTTCAAGTTCGAGTCCCTCCCCAGTTGGAGAAGACATTAATTTCACACATTTTTACTGTGCAACTACGGTGTGTCAGATGTGGTGGCCTGAGTACGAGAGACAGAGCGATAAACAGGACGCACGGGGCCACACGTTCGCACAGCTCATGCCCGCTGGGGAGGTGGATGCGAGGCCTGGTCCCGGAGCAAGATCAGTCAGTGGCTGCTGGGAGAAGGGGAGAGCAGGAGGAAGACACAGGGAGTGTGGAACTGTTCTGTACCATACTGTGATGGTGGCTCCATGTCACACCCTGTGAAAACCCACAGAACGAACGCCAAGAGTGAACCCTAATGCAAATGAGGGACTTGAGCTAATGATAATGAACATCAGTTCATCAGTCGGGACAAATGCACCATGCTAACGGGAGACGTAAAGACCAGGGGAAATCGCACAGTGGGGACAACGCTCTGTGATCAATTTTCCGTAAACCTGAAACTGCTCTTCAAAAAAAAAACCCCCCAAACCACCTCCAAAGCCCTCTCTTGAACCTGCTCCCATCAGCCATTCGTCCCTCATGTCGCCTGCCCTCACCTGGCCTCAGGGGCTCCATGGTCCCCGGGTCTTCCCGTCCCCCGGCACCCCCTTCCCAGCCTCCTCTGTGGATTCTTCACCATGACTCTGGACAGCTTTTCTCTTCTCTATCAACACCCCTCCCTCGGTGATCTCGTCTAGTCTCTTGGCTTTTAAATACCGTCTCTTCGCTGAGTACTCCTACATTTCCCTCTGCAGCCCAGACCTCTCCCCTCAACTCCAGACTTCAACATTCAGCTGCCTCCTAGCCGGCTCGCACAGCTGCTTAAAAGGCATCTTACGTTTAATAGACCCAAAGATGTATTCTCGATTCTTCACACCACCTTCACCTTCTCCTTGCAAACCTCCACTCAGGTGGTCCTCGACTCAATGTCTTCACTATTTACCTGGTATTGAGGCCAAAACCTTAGTGCCATCCTTCCCAGGCACCCCCACCCCCACCAACCCAGTCCAGTCGGACTTACTGTTGGCCCCACCTTGAAAACATTAGGATCTGCTTACTTCCCCGCACAGTGTCTCTCGCCTGGACCATGGACTTGGCAGGAGCTTCCGCCCTAGTTTCCTGGCTCCCACCCCTGCTCCCACACACAGCCAGAGGGACTCTGTTAACATGACTCAGATCACGTCCTTCTTGCGCTCAGAACCTTCCCACTATACATTTAGGAGAAAGCCTCAGTCCCTACATGGCTTCTCATGGAATTCTCTGACCTCATCTCCTCCCATGTTGTCTTTTATTTTAGCCATTGAGGTGGGTGTGTAATGGTATCTCACCGTGGTTATCATTTGCATTCCCATGATGATGATTAAGATGAGGTATGCACTTTGAATAATAATAAATCGGTACCATTAACACAGCATTTATTTTGTGCCAGGCACCACGCTAAGTGCTTTTCTACTGCGTGATCCCTTTCCAAACCTCCTGGGCCAGATGTATTTTGGAATTCTGGATAATCTGGATTTTTTTTTTTTTTAAAGATTTTATTTATTTATGTGACAGAGAGACAGCCAGAGAGAGAGGGAACACAGCAGGCGAGTGAGAGAGGAAGAAGCAGGCTCCCAGCAGAGGAGCCTGATGTGGGACTCGATCCCGGAACGCCGGGATCACGCCCTGAGCCGAAGGCAGACGCTTTAACGACTGCGCTACCCAGGCGCCCCTGGATAATCTGGATTTTAGACAAGCAAAAGAGCTTGTACCCCAGCAAGGTCTGGGGAAGCATCCATCACACGGATATTTCTGCAGCAATGATAATCTGTCAGTTTGGATCATGTTCCATCTGGGATGGTGGATCTGTATGAAATCCCTGACTCTCCACAGCCATTTTATGAGGTAGGTAGTATTACCACCTCTAGTTTAGAGAAGGGGAAGTTGAGGCACAGGCAGGTGAGTGCTTTGGCCATAGTCACACAGGTAGAACTGAAAGGCTGGAGTCCCAACACAGGCCATTTTTACTATAGTCTTCCACCCCAGTTCTTAGGGCAGTTGACAGGAAATTAATCAATGCTTGAATGAGTGAATGAATAAATGAATGAATGGGATTAAAAGCTGGGAAAGTCAGAGAACCCAGGCTCTCCAACTAATTATTGCTCATGGCAGGAAAGTCAAATGCACTCAGCTAATTCTGTGTGTTTAGCCTAATCAATGTACTTTGAATCCAAGATCTGCTCAGATATAAAGCAAAACACACCCCCCCCCCCGCCCAAAAAATGATCCTCAGAAATAAGAGTTGTCTCTGAGAGTTTTCGTATTACCTTATTTTGAACAGAACGCTATTTGGCAGAGACACATTAGCACCTAAAGACTTGCCTTTTAAAGATTCTTTTACAAAGGAACAGGGACAAATAATTATAAGCAACATTCATTTATTTTTATTATTATTATTTTTAAAGATTTTATTTATTTATTTGACAGAGAGAGAGACAGCCAGCAAGAGAGGGAACACAAGCAGGGGGAGTGGGAGAGGAAGAAGCAGGCTCCCAGCAGAGGGGCCTGATGTGGGGCTCGATCCCAGGACTCCGGGATCACGCCCTGAGCCAAAGGCAGACGCTTAACGACTGAGCCACCCAGATGCCCCAACATTCAATTATTTTAAACAAACTACTTGATGTAGAAGTCTTACGAGGCATTAAACTAGAGGCATTAAACTAAAATTTTGGAAACTGAAATAAGTGTGTGTATGGTAATACACCTATCTTGAAGCACAGTGCCACGGGGCAGGATGAAATTTCATTTTCCTCAATTGACCTTTTTTATTCATATTAGAATGATTAGTCTGATTGACTCAAAAACAAGTGCTTATGTAACCACTCTTACGTGTTCACGTTCATTGGTTTATTCATTTTCAGCAACTGTCCTTAAAAAAACATTAGGTTTTTATTTCTAAAGACCCAAATTTCTCTACACCCAACATAAGACTTGAACCCACAACCCGAGATCAAGAGTCGCAGGCACTATGGACTCAGCCAGCTCTATGGACTCAGCCAGCTGGGGACCCCTAGGGTTTTTGTTTGTTTGTTGTTTTAATTTTTTAAATGTAACAAAGTAAGTTAGTGGCTGGCTATACGTTAGAGATCACCAACACACAACTAAAAGGGGAATTAAAAAAACCCGACTGTCTCATATATATGACTGGGTTCCTGAGGCTTGGGGTATGGTTTCCAGTGAAAACGTAATACGTAAGTTCCAAAAGTGCCGTATCACACTTTCAGATGGGTGTGGCAATGATGGATGTTGGAAATATATATAAATGGCCTGAAAAATGACTCTCGTGAGAAGGATGCCTGTGATGAGTAGAACATTGTTTTCTGGTATGTGAGAAGATGTAAGCAACATTTACATTTCAGCTTTTTTTTAATATCATAATGATTCTAAACGTGTCACAAAATTTAAAAACTTAAACATATAAGTAGACAGCTGATTATGTCATCTATAATCCCTACACAGTTCAAGTAGGCCCCAAAACTTTTTAAAAAATCTCTTTGAGGGGCACCTGGGTGGCTCAGTCGTTAAGCGTCTGCTTTGGGCTCAGGGTGTGATCCCGGTGTTTGATCGAGCCCCGCATCAGGCTCCTCCACTGGGAGCCTGCTTCTTCCTCTCCACTCTCCCTGCTTGTGTTCCCTCTCTCACTGGCTATCCCTCTCTGTCAAATAAATAAAAATAAAATCTTAAAAAAAAAAAAACTCTTTGAAAAGACAGGGAACACATGGTTTTTGGACACGTATGGGTTTTTTAGTACAAGTATTTAAAAAAACTGGGAAGAAACACATTAGTTTGCAAATGTGATTGTCTTGGAGGATTCTGGGTACTCTGATTTCTTTCTTTCTTTTTTTTTATTTTTAAACAACATGTAAGTATTTGATAATCAGAGATGCAAACAATACAGCTTTATAAATCTGAAGCTCACCCAAGGACACGATAAAGTAGTAGCTCTCACCCTTGGCCGCACCCTGGAAACATCTGGGGAGCTTTAAAAGAAAAACATCCCACGCCTGGTCCCACCCTTGGTGATTCTAATGAACTGGTCTGGGGTGGGGCCTAGGCCTCGGGGTTTCTTAAAACTCCCCACATGACTCTAATACGCAGCGAGGAGGAGAAGCATGGAAGCAAAAATTTTCCAATCTTTTTGTGGAACATGTTACTAAGTGTCTTTTAGAAAGTAAAAAGTTCCCATAGCCAAAGAAGCAGGGTTCTTGCCTGTACGATTTCTGAGCCTGTAAAATGCGACTGTGGACCATGACTTTTACAGGAAGAAGCCACAGCGCAGGGTGGACATCTGTATGAGTCTGTGTCTGTCTGTCTGCTCAGCATTCCTTCTTTGGAGCAGCCGTGCCATTAGCAAGCCCTGTCCACTCCACCTCCTAACCTGCCCCCCATTTTCCCTCTCCTTGCCCCACCTTGGTCCTGTTCTCCATGGTCTCCCATCTGGACAATGGCAGCAGCCTCCTCCCTGCCCTCCCACTGCCCCTACAATTCATTAGCCACAAAAGTGAGCTAGTGGAGGTCCCTGGGGCACACCGAGTTTGAAAAAGCTGCTTCCAATGGAGACCGCCCACAGTGTCCCTAGGTGCCACACTAGGACTGCGGACGGGTCTGCCTTAAAGTGAAGGCAGTGTCAGGGATGGCAGGGCTGCGTCAGAATGAACCCGGGTCCCTGATGCCTCTGTGGAGCCACCAAGTCACGGGCCCACAAGGCAGCCCAAAGAACCCCTGGACTTGGGAGTTGGGGAGCCCACCCATTCCGACAGCCTACGCTGGCACAAATGGAGTTTTCTGTTACTTGTAGCCAAAAGTATCCACGCTCTCCCCTCTGTGAAAGTACCGTATTTATGGGTCATACTCATTTTCCCGGGTAAAATCACCTTATTTCTTCATCTCGCCGGCTCTACAACAGCGGGGACATTTGTCTGTCCTGTTTACCGCTCTGTCCCTAGTACCTGAAACACTTCCTGCCAAAGAGCAGGGACCCGGTATTTGCTGAAACAATGACTGAGCTCAGTTCTTGCAACAGCTCCACAAGGTATGTGTTCCAAATGCCCAACTCCTCCCAACGTCTCCCCGTTGTCACCCTGCAGTTCCACTGGCCTTCTAGCTCCTTCGCAGAGCCAAGCTCTTCCCAGTCCAGGACTCCGCAGATGCTGTTCCCTCTAATGGGAATGCTCCCTCACATTCCACTAAGGTCTTCTCATCCCTCTGGCTTCCCCTCAAGTGTCAGTCCTTACAACAGACATCTCCTGACCCCTCAAAACACATCAGGCCTCCCTTGGATATGCCCTCATGGTCCCGCCATTGGGCCACTTAGCACAGATTCAATCACACAGCTGGTTTCCTCCCCTGAACTATGAGTTCCAGGAAGGTGGGGACCTCTATGTATTTCCAAACCCCTAGAGGGCCTGGCACACAGAAGGTGCTTAATAAATCCCACACCTGACTACTGTGGGCAGGACACTTACTGCTCACTGAATACCTTTCTAGCTCCTGCTGTGAGGCGGGCCCATTCAACACGTGCTGGGTGTGAAGGGAACTGAATGAACTGTGTCACTCTGGGCCTTGGCATCTAAGTGCTGCTATGTGACTCTCTCGTTCCCTGTCCTGCTGTAATGACCCTGGAAGCTACGTGTTCTAGGCATGAGGCTTCAAGATGGGAGCCGCCATCGACCTGTGTCTCTGAGGTACAATATAAAGTACCCCCGACCTGACCTGCCTGGTGTCATGAGTAAGGAAATGATATCTGTTGGGTTCAACTTCAGGATTCCAGGGTCAACCTGTTCCGGCAGCAGAATCCTGCCTCTCACTAGCATTCCTGTGAATAGAGGCAGCTAGACTGCAGAAACAATCGTGACCACAGATGGGAGGTGAGGTGCAAGGCGGTGTGGCCTCTGGTTGCCAGAACTGAACCCCTGAAGGGAAGAGAGAAAAAGGGGATGGAATAACTCATCTCTGGGGGAATCGCCACTTTCAATTCCTGATGTGAGGGATGAAAGGACCCGGACCCCCCCCCCCCAGACAGAGCCTGCCTGGGGGGCCCTCATCAAACACAGCTCCTTAGGGATCACGGCCGAAGTCTCAGCCCCTGGGGACGGGAGGAGGCTGCTCAGAAGCCAGCTATGGCCTGGAAAACCCGATTAGCTAGAGGAAGCTGAAGCAGCACGGCTGCAGGAAAGGGCCTGGGCTAATTCGGGCTGACAACCTTCCCGCGGAATCACCTACTGGGGCTCTGCCCTCCCGGCTCCATCCCAGAGAATAAATCACACTGTCAGGTCTAATTTGGGATTCGGCTGATGGGCTGAGCAGAGCATCCATGCGTTCTGCCCACAGAGGTCAAGGGCAGCCCACACACTAGCGGCCAGTGCTGAAAGGCCCCGGGATTAGTGAGTTGGAAAAGGACTGGGAAGCCAACAGCAGTAGGTTTCCGACACACACCAGAGAGGCTCTGCTCTGCTCCCATGAGATTGCTGGCCCAGGCCTCGGCTGTACAAGCCCCACTTCCAGAGCATGGAGCTGTTATATCCAGCTTGGGGCTGGATGCAAGATAAACACTCATATTTAGTAAATAAATTGTCATAATGGCACCAGCGACTGCTTATTATCTTACAGGCCGGAGATGAAGCTGCCCAACCCCTGACGCGCAGTAAAGGCTAATGCGTGTAAGCCATGGCCACCCACCATCACCTCCACCCCTTGTCTACCATGTAACTACTTGGTACTAGGCACTACTCTAAGTATGAGATCCACAATCACTCCAATTCTCAAGGGTTAGGAGGCTCCTGGGTGGCACTCCCTACCCTGGGCTTAGCCGGACTCTGGAGCCTGTGCTCTTGGCAACCACGGCAAACCATTTTTGATTTCGCCATTTTTATTTCAAGAAGCCCGCCCCGAAACCCCGAGACAGGGTTTGGTGTCCCCTGAATTTCCGCAGCCCTGTGGCTTCCTGTATTAGAACTCTCATCACTCCAGGCTGTCTACCTACAGAGCTCTCCCCAAATACTCTCTCTCCAGGAGGGCATCTGGTAAGCCTAGGGCACAGCACCGGACCGGGAAGTGGGAACTGCCCCATGTTTGTGAGACGGATGGATGGTGACCCAAGTCCCAACCCCTCATTTTACAGAGGAAGGGGTGGAGATTCAGAAAGAAGAGCTGTAGGGGCAGTTTCACTGAAGAAAGGGGACATGGAGAAGGAGAAACTGCTCCTTGATGAGTCTCTTCCTCCTCTAAGGCCCAAAGCTGCTTCCAGAATGCCCATCTGACCTCTGGGCTGGCTCGGCACCTCCTCTGGCGGCCCACCGCCCGCTCTGGGGGGTCACTGCCACTGAGGGCCTGCTTCCCTCACCAGATGAGGAGCCCCACAAGTGCAGGGTCCCCCCCGCCATGAGGCAGCCTCTCCACACCACCACACTACAGGGCTGGGCACAGAGGAGGCGCGTGTTAAGTGTGTGTTGAATCGGCCAGCAGAACCCCAAGAAAGGAAACAAGGCCGGAGCCTCATTCTAGGAAGAGGAGTTAAAAGCACAGGAAGGGGAGGCCGGGAGAGGTCTTCTCAGACATCGACCTGCAAGCCAGAAAGAAGGCGTGGGGTTGGTGCTACTCACCAGGACTGGACCGGAACCAGGGAGAGGTAGTTAACGCAGCGCGGATGTGATTCACGAGAAAGCTCTGGAATGACTGAAGCATCCCCAAAGCAAAATATACAGCCCCGTTCCTCCCCAGGTGGGAGGATTTAAACCGAGGTCACAGAGGCAGCAGTCTGGGACCCCAGGACCTCTTATGAGGTAAAAAAGCCCAGTGCCAAGAGCGAAGGATTTGGAGATAGACTGCAAAGGTCCCCACCCCAGCTCCTCTACTTGGTAAGTAGCTTCATCACTCTGTGCCTCAGTTTCCAAGTCATTACTGTGGGGGAGATCACAGCAGGGACTTCACAGGGTGAGTGCAGGAGGGGAATGATCTTGTGCACACAGAGTGCTCAGGGAAGGGCTGGGTGCAGAGTCAGGACTCATTCATGTTAATGACTATTGTTTTTCTTCCCCTGTGGAGCCAGACACTGTTGGCTGGCTAACCCTACTGACATCCTCAAGTCCCTTTTCCCCTGGCTTCTTCCCCAGGAGAGGCTGAAAAGCTCAATGAAATTTCCCACCCTCCTGGGAGCAAGGGGAGGCCACCTGACACATTTCTGGTCAGTGAGATGTAAGTGGAATCTTCTGGTGGGGTTTTGGGGGGGAAATCCTCAAGCAGTTCATGACTGGAAAACACTTGCTGCTGGGGTTAACCTTCCCCTCCTCGGCCTGGCTGGAGCCACAGCAGCAACCTTGCGACCTTGAGGGGAAGGCCGAGTGAATCCAAGAAGCTCCAGGCCGGACACCATGCAGCCTCTGAACTAACCTCCCGGCCAAGTACCTCTGGATTCATTGTTACGGGAGAGAAATCAATCCTCATTTGTTTAAACCGCCGTGGGCTGGGTTTTCTGTTCTTGCAGCTAAAAGCATTCCTGGCTGATGCACCCACCGTAACACAAATGGCTCAGGACACAAGTCCACAGTAATAGTTTGCCATCCTCCCGTTTGGGTCCCTGGGCGAGAACCTCTGCCCTAGAGGGGAAAGTGTGGGAAACTGGGCTTGATTAGTGCTTATGAAGCCTCCGAGGCCATATTCTGCTTTTCCTTTTCAGCTGCATCTAGCCCCATCTGGGCAATTATTCACTTACTACGTTCTTTAAGCTACTTCATTTTCATTTTTAAAATTTCATTTTTAAGTAATCTCTGTACCCAGCGTGGGGCTCGACCTCATGACCCCGAGATCAAGAAATGCACAACTCTCCCGATTGAGCCAGCCAGGCGACCTGGTAAACCAATTCATTTTTAAACTTAAATATACATTTAAAATGGAAACTGTGGTACTACCAAAATGAAAAGCTGGCATCGTTGCTGCAAAAATAACTTAATAACTAGTAACAAATACAATGTAAACAAAATATGTTCATCTACAAATCACTGCGAATTATCTGATGTAGCATAATTTGGGTTCATTGGACTAGCAAGAATTCTTCATTTTTGCCTTCTATCGGGGGAAAGAAAAGATCTGGCAATGCTCGGCATTTTCACAGGGGAACAGAGGGCAAGAGCTAAGTAGGGGCTGCCCCTCGGAGAGGGGACACGTTGTCTTATTTGCCAGGACTCCCGAAACCCCGTTCCCAAGTGAAATAATTGGTTTAGATCTCCCTCTGGCCGGTGGAAGAATTAGGTTGGGCACCTGCCTTACTACGTCCATTCGGGGCCTCCTCAGAGAGGCCTTCCCGGATTACCTGGCCTAAAATCGCCCCTGTTCCTCCCAGGCAGCCTGCTTCCTGCTTTACTCATCACTGTAGTTCTTAACCCCACCCGACTTCTCCTCCGTTCACTTGTTTGCCTGTCTGTTGTTTTATTCTCCAGGAGAAAGTTGGTTCCTGTAGGGAAAGGATTCTCTTTTGTTCATTCTTGGAGGCCCCAGGGCCTAGAACATCACAGTCGGGGTTTAAATGCATATTTCTTGTTATGGTCAGGCAACACAGGGAAGACTGAGGAACCATTACAGCCTGGAGGATATGAAGGAGACAGAGCAGCCACACACGGTGTGGCATCCTGAGGAGGATCCTGGCATAGAGGAGGGTCGTCGGTGGAAAAGAAGCAAAACATGACTAAACCCTGTGATTGAGTTCATCATACCAGTGCTCGTTTCCTGGTTCTGGTAATCGTGCCAAGGTGCATAAGACGGTAACGTGAGGGGACGCTGGGTGAAGGGTCAATATGTGATCTTTCCGTATGCTTCCTGTAACTTTTTTAAAATCTAAAATTCCTTCAAAATAAAAAAGTTTTGTTCTTCTAAAGACTCTATTTATTTATTTGAGAGAGAGAGGGAGAAGCAGACTCCCCACTGAGCAGAGAGTAGACTCAGGGCTCGATCCCAGGACCCTGAGATGATGACCTGAGCCGAAGGCAGACACTTAACTGACCGAGCCACCCAGGCACCCCAAAATAAAAAAGTTAATAAAGAATTGTGCTAAGAAGCATTCTTTGATGGAAATGTGGTCCCTTGAGACTGTCCCACAAACACACTCCAGGTACGTGGGCAGAGCCTTACGCCAGGATGAAGGAATATGAAGAGACCCAACAAACAGGCAAGGGAGAAGTACCTGCCCAGATTTGCTCAGTTCCCAAAGTTTGACTCCCTGGTCCCTGCAACTGAGCCAACAACACTACCTGTGTGCAGAGTCTGGATGCTAAAATCTTCTGGTCTCCACTTTCCATACTGGGAGGGTCATTTGGTGCTTCGACGATCAAACGATACCCTCACTCCCACTGCTCCCAAGCACCCTGACTGCATCCTGCCAATAAAGGTTGGTGTCCCCTTTTATGAATGCCCCACTACCAACTGCAACACCACTTAGTCTACGCCAAAGGAACAAAGAGGATGTTCACTAGCAAAACCCCCAGAAACCTAATTATAATATGCTCGAGATCTTTCCATCACGGGTATTTGGCAGATACACAGCTGAATGCATTTGCTTAAACCCAAAGACTGGATACCGAAGAGGGAATTTTATTCTATGTAAATTTTAAAAAGTAAATGGAGTTAAAATTGAAATTAAAACTGAATTTAAAAAAAAGTGTGATATACCAACGGATGCTATGAACAAAGATCTCCAAGCTCCCCCGTTGCTGGGGACAGTGGGAAACGTGCTGTGGAGGCTCCCACACAGAGCATGGCCTCTTCCCTCTTCGTACTGCAAAGCATGTAAGTGTGTCTCTGCACAAGGAGGGCTGTTCATGTGCGGGAAGAGATTTGGCAGGACACCCCCGCCCCGCAACTGCTGATGTCATTATCTCCGAGGGGAGGACATCAGGCTTGCCGGTGACGTGCAGGACAGTGAAGGAGACTTCCATTTTCCCCTTGATACTTTTTCAAGTAGTTTTTAAAAATAACAGAGGCCTATGTGTCCTAGCTGCACAATTTAAGCAAACAAAGAGCCACACTCTACTCACCCTCCGTATGTTCCGGACACTAGTGCTGCTTGAGGGTCCCAGGAGAGCCGATGTCAAAGACTGTGCATCTATGGAGAAGAACAACGCAAGGTTATGTCTTTGGCCAACCTGAGCCTTCCTGCTCCAATTTGTCAGTCACAAATTCATTCCCTCAACAAATACTTATTGAATACCTGCTCTGTGCTAGGCACCAAGGGTATACCAGTGAGTAAATATACATTAAAATGGAATGTCAGAGAGTAGACATTCCAGGAGGGGAAAAGGCAATAAACAAATAATGTGGAGTCAGGGAATGGTGAGTGTCTTGAAGGAAACGAAGCAGGGTGAACAGAATGATGGGCCTGCTGCTTCCCATACTGTCAGAGAAGGCCTGAGGAGAGGGCAGACACTTCAGTGCAGGAGGACCACAAACTGTGTGACTATTGGGGCAAGAGCCTTCCAGGCCATGGGAATGAATGGCCAGTGCCAAGGACCTGAGGCATACTATGTGTATGGAGCATCTTAGGAGTAGCGGGAGGCCTGTGTGCCTGGCGCAGGGTGAGTGAGGGGACAAGTGGAGGGAGGTGAGGGCAGGGAGGTGACAGGGGCAGATGGAAGGCCATTATGAGGATATTTCCTTCAGACAACTGTGAGCAGAGGAGTGGCGAGAAATAGCACTCGTCCTGACTTGTAACTTTATATTATTAATTTATGTTTTAAAATATTTAGTATGATTGTTCATATGTGAATGGATAGTTCATGAAAACTTTATATTATTAATTTATGTTTTTGAATATTTAGTAGGGTTGTTCATATTTGAATGGATATTTTATGGATGAATGAATGTCTCCAGGCTGAGCAGCCATTGTCCATATTGTTCACCCTCACATTTCAGTTTAGGCCAGGTACTTACTTACGAAGGCAGGAAGATGAGATCTGAGGGGATAATCTAGAACCTTCCTATAAGGTTCTAGGTTAGGCCATTAAATTAATGACTCTCACACCCTACGTGCCAGGCTCTGCCCTAGCAGACACATACTGATTCATTTCACTCTCTCAACAACCCTACAAAATAGACACTATGATTTCATCCATGGTGCGGAGGAGGGAACTGAGGCGCAGAGGGGGTAAAGAACCCATTGGCTGAGGCTGCCCAGCCAGTCAGAAGTATATTATAGCTGGATGAACCCAGGCAGCGTGGCTTCAAGGCCCACTCCTGACCACTTGGCTAGGCCAACGGTCATGGCGGTCAACGAAGAGAGAGCTAACTACAGGCTGGAAATGCCTCCCAGCTCCACCTCCCCAATACCACAATGTCTGAATGCTACCCAAACACCAAGGCCGAGCTCAAACTCCAGCCAGCTCCTCAAGGAAGCGTCCAGGAAGGAAACTAGCAAGCAGCCAGCCAACTTCCCAGAATCTAGGAATCAGGTTATCTTCAATAATCTTGCCCCCAGAGGGTCCAGGAGAAGCCAAAAGGGCTTCTTAGCCTTTTTCATGCCACAGAGCCCTGTTGGCAGCCTGCTAGAGTGTGGACTCCTCCTCAGAATCATGTTTTTAAGTGTACAAAATACAATACACAAGGTTATAAAGGAACCCAATTATACTCAGATATCAAAGGATCTGTTAAAAAAAAAAAAAACCCTAAAAAAACCTAACCTGAGATACAGTAATATTCATGCTTCTTTATAAATGCTTTAAATTACGAGATCCTAGCGGTGGGTCCAATAACTAGAGTAATTTAGAAACAGATGAGTGTAAATGATATTTTGCAATATCTGCAACAATTGTAATGTGATATGGAAATATTTTTACTGTCTCGTGGTGACAAAGTCATAGTCACTGCCAGTACAATGTGGCTTGTGGCCCTCACTGGCAAGGAAGGGAATGCTAAATTTCAGAAGGTAGAGGAGATAAAGATGTAACCCCCCTCCCCACCCCGGTCAACCTCACGGTCCTCTGAATTTCGTCCTTGGATGAAGGGTCCACAGACCTGAGATTAGGAATCCCGAAGCCAGACGCCAGACAGGGTGAAGGTAGAGCATCAGGCTCCCCGGGAAGGTAAATGGTGAGCGCGGGGGCAGATTCAGACCCTTGTGACTCATATGGGAAGGGGTCCTGAGAACTGGCAGTTTGGGCCCACCCTGCATTCGTCTCGCTTTCTCAGTCCCCTGAACCTTACCTTTCCCCCTCAGCACCTGGAATTCCTGTGGGAATGCCCCCCACCTCCACCATGAGTTGGCAGGGAAGGGGAAGGGCTGGTCATACGATCCAGGCCAGGCCAATAAAGCCACTGAACCTCCTCTTCCCTGCTCCTGGCCTCAGAGATGGCTCGGGTAGCCCTAGCATTGAAGCCAAGGTGATTAGATTCAATAAACAGCAGCCTCAGGATGTGTCTGGGGACTACAGGGAAAAGAGATGGTTTCTTTCTCCAGGGGCGCTGCTTAGCCGGCTGGATATATACATGGAGCTGCCTCACAGCCTAACTGAACACAGGGGATACACAGCCAGGAAGCAGAAGGAAACGGGGCTCTGGCCACTGCCTGTGAGGCTCTGGATCTAGCCACACCTGAAGCCATTCAGTACAGAACGTCCCAGGCCTTGAGTTCAAACACTTCCTTTGATACTTAAGCAGGCTGACCTGAATTTCCATTTGTCCACAAAACCAAATGACTCGATTAACACAGAAGGGCAGAGCTGAGTGCAGTTCTCGACAATTCCCCTAGCTCACTACCAAGCCATTTAGAAAAGCACAAAATAAAATCAGATACAGTTACTATACATAGAAACACCAAACAGAAAAACACATATTCTTTAAAAGCTCAGAAATGGTCTCTTGGGTAGTTGCTTTCCCTACGCTGGTCTATGAAGCCCTGACAATCGTGGTTTTTAAGATGCTTCGCAGGGCAGGAGAGAATCAGAAGCACCCTGAACATTTTCCTTTATCACCAGACTTCCCATTAAAAAAAAAAAAATTCCTGGGATGATCGGGAAACCCCTGCAATAAAGCTCCTGTAAAATTTTAATAGCTGCCTTTTAAATGACAGTGGAAATTGCTTTTCTGCCACTTTCATTCTCCCCCTTCATTTCTCTAGAGTGAGGTATGTGGCTCTTTAAAGGCACAATGGCAGTGACGTGTTGCCGTGGGAGCTGTCATGTCCATCAGTACGGGGTCCCTCATCCATGGGAGGGGCTGCAGCAGAGGGGAGGATGATGAGGGGTTGGGGCAACGGCAGCAAAAGTGGGCTACAGGGCCAGCAATTCAGCCAGGACCCCAGAGCTCCCAGAGCCCCTCCTCACACCACCTGGGGAAGAAGGATGGCCTTGCAGTTGCCTCAACAATCCCAGCACACCTGCCAGAGCCACAGCCCAGCTGGCCCACCTGTCTGTCACACAGGCTACGCTCACAGGGCCACGCATCTCGTCTCCCAGAGTTTACACCAAGAAACAGAATTCCAAATGACAGCACCTGTGGGTGAGAGGGTATCCTGGCCTGAGTCCCAGCCTGACTGGTTCTTCGCCTCGGCCACAGTGATTGGCTCTGGGAGAGACACAAGGTCCAAAAGAGTGCTGGAGGTACTGGGGGGAGGGCATGGGATGGAAGGCGGTCTGCTGAGGGCTCTCTGCCACCTGGGAGGTGGGGGGCACCGGAGAATGAAGTCAATGCTGAGAGAGGCAGAGCCCGGAAGTGGAGAAGGGTGCGTTCCTGACAACACCTGAGTGACTGACTCCAGTGGGGCAGCCCTGGGACTTTCGGGTCCCAAAGCCATTAACTTCCCTTTGCAGCTTCAGCCAGTTTGAGCTGGAAGATTCTGTCATTTACAACAGAAATAACTGACTGACGGAACCGGAAGGGAACCTCAGAAATCAATAGCGCATTCCTTGTGCTTTGGTGAATGCGATCCTTTCTAAGCTGACAAAACAAAACTATGTCATGTCTCTCCAGAAAAGAAAACAAAACAAAACAAAAACACAAAACACTATGTTTCAAAAATGTCAAAGGCCTCTCTGAAGCCCCTGTCCACAGGAACTGGGAGAAGAACATTCTGATATAGTCTGAACTGTCCACTTGATGGATAAGGAAACTGAGGTTCAGAAAGCTCACGTGACTTGTTTGGGGCACAGGGCTAGCTGGAGGCAGAGCCAGGCCCTTCCAGAGCCCCCAGGAGGTACAGTCCTCGGGCAGACACTGCAGAGGGAAGGAGAGGCAGTGGGTGAGGCTGCAGGCCCCCACACCCCCATTTACCAACAGCAGCTCCACTTTTTTCTGCTTTAAAAATTGGGCTTTCAGGGAAGTATCTGACCGAAGTTCTGCCACTCCACAGTAACACAGAGAAAACCAGTCTCCTGTGACATTTCAAAGTACTTACGTGGTACTGACCTTGGTTTTGATCCTCACTGAAATCTTCCGAAGCAGGCATTACATCCGCTTACATCTCTCCATCCCCCTTTGCTCGGCCCTCCCCGAAGACCACGTGAAGAAGCGGTCGCTAATCGGACGGGTCAGAGATTCTGACTGTTGGTACCTGCTCTTCTGGGGGGTGGGATTACTAGCCCCAAAGGCTAGCACCATGCCCACACGCTCTTTTCTCTCCCTGCACCCAGAGATGGCAGCTTTCTCTCGCGCTTTCTGTCTTGGAGCAGGACACACAACCCTGGGCAATGTTCATCCAACCTCTAAGAGGGCCTGGCCACACGCACGCCCTCTCCTGACCAAGCGCTGATGGGGGCAGCCAGACCTTTCTCCTCTGTGCAGCTCATCGTGTAAGTGGCTCACAGGGGAACCTGGCTCGCTGGGGCCATTTGCTACAAGTTGCCTTCTCCTTTCTAGACTTCATCAGAGATTCACATTGTGGCATCAGGGACCGACCCACCTATTAATAAAGTGGTTCAATCATGCTTCATTTAGAGAAGATTCCCATTATACCCATCCTCACTCCGTCTTTGAAAGAGTGATTTAGGAAAATATCTGTTCATTCAACGGCTTCTACCCACCTGCCAACAAAGAAAAGCTGCTATGTGCAAAGACTTCTGCCTTGGGAAAATCTAGGTCCTCAACTGCTATACTGTATGGCAGCCGCTGAGATCATCTTGCAATTAATCATGTTTTCTCTTATGACCTATATTCTATTAATAACACACTAACGACTTAGCGCTAGTTCTTTCGTTGATTGATTCAGTCCGCAGATAATGCCTGAGGCTGGGGCACTGACTTGGAGGGTCTTATGTCCTTGTTTCCTGTCCCTCCTTCCCCTACCCCGCCCCCGCCACTGAAGGGAAACATCAGGATATAGGACATCACTGTGCCAGGAGGCCCTGTGGCTGTCCTGCCTCCAGCCTTGCCCAAGCGACTCCGTGGAAGAGCGACATAAGACAGACCTCTGCAGAGAAACTGCTGAGGGAAAGCAGCTTCGTGTGACCATTTCATGCACAGCAGCCTGGCCAGAATGTCAGGCTCTGCCACCACCAAACGTACTGAAGCCACAGACTAAGGGGAACTCTCTGTCACTGCAGGTGGGAGCATACATAGGAAGAGACAATTTGAGAGAGCGGTTGGCAATTTCTTGTAAAGAGGAAGAGACCGTAACCTCAGTGACACACTTCACTTCCCCACTGGCTGGGGTCTGGGATTCCCTGCCGAGTTCCCAGACCCATTGTGGCCTTGCAAATTCTCACTCTGGCCTGAAACACGAGGTGTTTGCTTTGATTTGATGACATGCCAGGCGCTGTGTTCAGTTAACTATCAACCCATTTAACCCTTGTAACAGCCCTGAAAGTGGGTCTAGTAGCATCCCCATTTTAACCAAGCAGCGAACTGAGGCACAGAGAGGTAACTTGCCCAAGATCCTATAGCAAGTGGATGGCACAAATCCACCAGGATTTGAACCCAGTAGGTCTGGCTCCAGAACCACCCACAAAGCCAGTTCCCAAACACTGCAGTTCAGAGTACGGGCTCCGCCTCGAAAGCCAGCGGATTCCACATCCAGACAGCCATTTCAGATGGATCAAAGACCAACTGCAAAAGGAAAAATCTAAGTGTGTCTAGAAGATAACACAGGAGCATATCTTCATGTGGGTGTAGGTGAATCCCCTTCAGCGGTTCGAGGACAGTGTGTGTTCTCCTCATAGAAAGGGTCAGACTCATTCCCACAGTCCTTTGTCCCCTCCCCTGTCTGCCTTGTTCCAGCTTGTAATGTGGAGGTGACACTTGGATTTGAGAGAGTCCCATTTGTCCCCAGAACACCAGTCTCCCAACACAGAAGGACTGAACTCTCTGGATGCCCCAGCCCCCCAGGGAAGGTGGGTTCAGCAGCCAGACCAGTGCTGGTGTTCACTGCCCTCTGCCAAGCCATTGAACCACATGTCATTTGACACATCTTTCATATTGAAACGACAACTCTACTTTAGACCACTACTTGCAGCCGCATGCACGCCTAACTAAAACTTTACCTTGCCACAGCTGGGCTCTGGCAGCCCCATGCAGTGCCATCCCCCTGGAGAGAGTGAACAGCCACTAACATGGATCTGAAGGTGTCTCCAAAAGGACTTGGCTCAGGGATAAACTTTGGGAATCAGAGATTTCCACTAAGCATGACTGATCACAGGCATCAAGAGAGAACGTGGTGTCTGAACTAATTCTCACGGGACCTGAATTTCGAACAGTTTTCTTTCTCCCTTGGACGTCTAAGAGCAGTCAGGGAGACTGTGATTCTAGGGGCCAAGCCCAGCGCACTGGCACAATGACACTGTGCTCTGCTGGCCCCAGGCTCACAGGCTGGGGAAATCCTGCATAGCTTGTGGATCCTTTTTCCTCCTGTCACCAGCCGTTTGCTGGATGTGCCAACAGTTAAGCCCCTTCCTGCACTCCATAAAAACAGCCTGTCAATGTGGCTGACTGCTGGGTGCTTTTCCACAAAGCGCTCCCCAGATCTCAGCTAATCAGATGGAAGATAGAACAGTGGTCACTCTACCAAAATAGGTCAGGCTTTATTTGTTAATCCTCTTGTTCATAATATACTGAAAGGGAAGAATGAAAAAAACATTAGCAGCGAGAACATGTAGGGTTGTTACTCAACCTATCTGTGTCTCAGTTTGCTCACCTATAAAATGGGGATAATAATAGGGGTGTTGTGAGCACTACGAAAATTACTCCATGAAAAAATATTTAGAGCAGAACCTATCATGTCGTGAGTGTTCAATAAAGGTGAGCTAACATTACATTACCTTACTGCTGGTGACATGGCGAATTTTTTACACTGAAGGCCCATGAAAAGCTTCAAAACCCTCCTCTCTGCAAAGAAAGGCACTGTTCTCCAGGGCTCAGGGTCCTGTGGGTAGGAAATGGACCTACTGGGTACTGGCTGCCCACCCAGCAGCCATTCTTCCCTTTCTTCTCCAGGTACTCGGTTAATACTACATCTCCCGACCTGCCCTGCAGCTAGGGGCGGCCAATAAGAGGTGGGACTTGCAGGAAAATTCCTCACTAGAGACCTGGAGCTGGACTACACTTTTGTGCCCATTCCCCCACCCCAATTCCCACCTGGATTCAACTCACTGGTTTGACTCCAGGGGTCCTACTAGACCGTGATGCCACCTTATGGATGAAGGCCATCTGCTGGGGATGGTGAAGCAGAAAGATAGAAGGATCCCATGGAGTTGCCACACCAGCCCCGGGCTGCCAAACTCTGGACATTTTACATATGAGAGAAACCATCTTCCATGGATTTTATACTGGTGTCCTTTCTAGTCTCTGCAACTGGCAGCCAAGTGTACTTTCAAATGATACTCTGGCCTTATGCAGCAGATGGCCAGTGGGACAGCCTTCTACACCAGAGAAATCCCTCTAGAAACCTGCCACCATGTAACATGCCCTCAGGCTTTAGAGGACCCTTGATCTCTCCTCAACACCAGGCAGAAAGCTAGATGCAGAATTTCCCACACAACAGGGTTACCACCATTTTGCCTTACGAGGAGGTAAAATAAGAACTATGGAACATCTACTGAGTCATTCATTCAGCAATTATTAAGCACTACTGTACGCTGGACACTGTGCATGGTAGGGTGCTGGATACGGTAGATAAAGGCAGGCACAGTTCCTGTCCTTACAGGTCTTACAGTCTAGAACGGGGGACAGAAAATAAACAGGCACACAAATACATTTTTGAGCGCAAATGGTGAGAAGTACCATTCAGGAAACCCAGGTGGATTTTAGCCCAGAGCTAAAGAGAAAGGAGAAGGAAGCCATTTGAAAAGTGGAAGTAAAAATACCCCAGGATGTCCATCAACCGAAGAATGGATAAACAAAATGTGGCACATCCACCCAATGGAATAATATTGCACCATAAAAAGAATGAAGTACTGATTCATGCACGACGTGAATGAACACTGAAAACATCATGCTGAGCGAAAGAAGCCAGTTACAAAAGACTACGTATTGTAGGATTCCATTTACATGAACTGTCCAGAAGAGGCAAATCCGTAGACACAGAAAGCAGATTAGTGGTTGCCAGGGGCTGGGAGGAGGGGGAGGTGAGGTGGGGGGGGGTGACTGCTGATGAGTACAGTTTTTTTTGGGGGGGGCAATGAGAATGTTCTGGAATTAGATACTGGTGATGGCTGCACAACCTTGTGAATACACCAAAACCCACTGAACCGTGTACTTTAAGAGGCGTGAATTTTAGAGCATGTGAATTATACCTCAATTAAAAGACACTCAAAGGGCTACCCTGATTTCAATCACTGTGTTGATAATATAGTTCCTAGTGAAAGTAAAAAAAAAAAAAAGTATCCCGGAGATGGAGGAGAATGTTTGAGTCTGTTCAAGGGAACTCACAGGAGGCCTGTGTAGCTAGATCGTTGTGGCCCAGGTCAGATACATGCTTGTTAATTCTAAGTATGATGGGGAGCAGGAACATGATGTGCTCCGATCTACATTTCTGAACGATCCCTCTGGTTGTTGCAAAGAGAGTGTCGGGGTTCAGAAGAAACAGGGAGAACAACAAGGTAGCCACTGCATTATCCAAGGAGAGGCAGTGGTGGCTGGGCCCAGGCTGAGGGCAGAGGGATGGGAAGGAGGAGGCTGGCAAAGATGTAAATTTCAAATCGAGGACATGCAGGCCTCGCTGATGGGGTGGTTGGGAGGGTGAGGCAGAAAAGGAAGATGTGCAGGTCTCATGAGTTTTTCCAGAGTGGTTTTCTGCCTGATTCAGACTGTGCACAGAACAAGAGCAGGTCACCAAATGCCTGTTAAATGAATTGAATAAATGAACAAAATCACTGCCTGGCTTTTTTGGGGGTGGGCACATTTTTGTGTTTTCAATAAAGATGTTAAATTCTCTCTCTCTCCCCACATATATATATATATACACATATAGAAACATATATGTACCCTTACCTTCAACATAATATCCTTACCCATACCTGCTTCTCTCCCATCCACTGGTAGAGAGTGGACCACTAGACACCATCAACTACCCATCTGCTCAAACCAGAAACTTGAGGGTTATTCTTTTATACATATACACACTCTGTGCGGGATAAAGCTGCTAAGTCAGTGACAACAAGGCCCTTCCATCTCTGAGGGGGGCAAAGGAACAGATAAGCCAGCAAGACGTGAGCTCTTTCTTCTGATGAACAACCTATAGGAAAGGACAGAGGAAGAGATGCTGCTCCAGAGACAGGAAGTGTCCTCTGTCTTGTTAGTGGGGGTGGGGAGGGGTAAGGGATACGGTCAAGAGAGGGAGAAAGCACTGTGAATACATACAGTCAAGTCAGGGGAGGAAGCTCAATTTGACCCTTCTAGCTTTCCCTGCCGCCGCAAGTGAAGCCCAGCAGAAGACAAGTTATAATCCAAACGGGTCATTAGCCCCAATCCGCTGCCAGCCACATCCGTTCCAAGGGAAACACCAGAACCCTGGAAGAATGCATACTTATCCTGGAACCAGAAGTCGGAAAGGGGAAGGCACACAGAGTCTCAAAGAGAACGTCTCCACGGCCGCTGCCATCACAGACCACAGTGCGCGTAGCACCCCGGGCTGACGCAATGCAATGGTCTTGCCAGGGTGTGCCCGCCCAGAAACTTCCTTCTGGTTCCACTCTCCCCACCAATAGGGCTCATCTGGTTTAAGAACAGGGTGTGAGAAACATTTTACTGGGTGGTTCTTGGGTGGTGGGCTTGGTCGTGGACGTAAGGTAGATTAGCCTGTGTTGCCTGCCCCACGAAGCCTCATCTGGAACACAGCCAGGGCCCCGATGTTCGACGTTAGCGGTTCTAGGGCCCCTGTGTTATTACGAACGGCAGATCTGGTTGCACTGAATGCTTCGAACAGCTGACCAAACTCTGCATATTTCATTCTACGGGACTGGAAGGAGGTCAAAGTACTTGTCACGGTCGGTTAGAAGGGACTTCTCATGCGGCACTCACGTTCGCCTCTCCTAGTGTGACCAAGGTCCAGGTGAGCGTTCACCAACACCAATGCCATGGACTCTCCACCTGTGGGCCGGAGCACCCTCCCAACGGTCCCTAATGTGGACGGACATAGGAAGTTCGTTTGGACCACAATTAAGGATACTGCAGCACCTTTCGGACAGAATGCCGAGCAAAGCAGGCCACATGACGTGGAAGAGAATGAGGGTACGACACCATCACTCAAACACAAGAGAGATACGTAAACTTTTGTCATTGGATTTTCCATGAATGGGATCATATCATTTTACTTCTCTCTGACTCTTGCTTTCCCTTAAATATATCACAAAAATGCCTTCGAATCAACCAGCATGCTTTTACCCACTCTTTTTAGCAGCTGATATTCCATAGTACGGATGTGCCAGGTTTTACTCAATCATTTCCTGAAGAAATGGACATGTATTTTATTTCCAGGGTTTTATTTATTTGCTACTGAAGATCATTCAGTAACAAACATCTTTTGGTACTGGGGCCTTTTTTTTTCCTGTAGGGTAGATTCTTGGGAGTGGGAGTGCAGCGCTGAAGACTATTTATGGAATGTTATATAGTTATCTTATGGAATGGATTCCAAGATCAAGGTGTAGAACTGTATGTGTAGGACGTGCTTGTTTCGGGATTGAGTATCTCAGGAAGAACATACCTGAAACAGGTGTCCTCACTGGAGGGTAACTAGGCTACAATGGATGGGGGCGCGGGGGGCGCCACTTACTTTTTCACCGTCCCTCTTTTTGGGTGCCATTTGAATGTTTTATCACGTGCATATACCACTCATTCAAAAATAAATAAAAATTCTTTTTCAGGCTGTCTTCTAAAGTGGTTGCGATGATTCACACGTTCTCCAGCAGCCTGGGAGAGTACTTAGCTGAGCTCATTAATGCCCTCTATTTTTCTCCTTCAAGGCTGCCCTCCTCTGCACACCCCCCCCCATTTTTTTGACCCAGTAGGAGCTGAAACATGTCAGATTTTACCTTCCTGTGATTCACAGTTCCTCCTGTTCTACAGCCCTTGGGCAGACAGAAAGCAGACTCCCCGAGATGCTCATTTTGACAAGTCAACATGGACAGCCCCTCCCAACAGCCTAAGAGAGAAGCCCGAGCCAGGATGGGAGCCAGATCCTCGGGGGCCCGAGGGCACCCACGGCTCTCTCTCTTCAGATGCCTGCAGGCCACACTGTTTTAAACTCATGCTGACTGAGGGGCACCTGGGTGGCTCAGTCGATTAAGTGTCTGCCTTTGGCTCAGGTTATGATCCCAGGGCCCTGGAATTGAGCCCCACATTGGGCTCCCTGATCAGGGGAGAGCCTGCTTCTCCCTCTCCCTCTGCTGCTCCCCCTCTGTTCTCTCTCTGTCAAATAAATAAAATCTTTAAAAAAAAAATTTGCTGAAAAGAGAAATTAAAACAAACAAAAAACTCATGCTGACTGAGCTGCCCCCTCCTAGCTGAGTGGCCCAAATACCAAATGAGTCCCCTAAATGCCCAAAGTCTCTCAGAGAGGGCCAAGGAGGCTGGCAGCAGCTGCCGCTGCCCAAGGGACCCGCGCTCTTAAGAACAAGGCCAGAGACAAGAAACAGGAGGGAACAGGGGACAAAGAACACAAAAGAATCAAGCTCATACAAATGAGAGGCCTTCTCATTCACTTTCTATGGGCCAGGCATCCTCGATGGCTGGCCCCCAACCAAAGGCCTCGCCAGCCAATGCTTTTAAGCCCCACTGTGACTCTCGAGACAGGAAACCCAAGCTGACCTCGCAAGGAGAGCAGGCCCCGCTTAGGGCAGCAGCTCCGACAGCAGCACCTGTGGCTCCATGGCTGGCAGAAGCACCAAGCTAATCTGCAGAGGGGAGGGGACTGGAGGAGAAAGCAGCTCTGGGGAAGGTAGGGGATGGGAGAGCACGAAAAAACATCTCAAAATAGGCAGCGGGTCCACTCCATGCAAGTGGTGGGTTCAGGTCCTGTGCTCCTGTTCTGCAGCCTGCACTCGGGCCTGAGTTGAGCGTGGTGCAGGGGAGGGCCCAGCCTTTGCCTGAGCGGTTCCCTCCACCTGGGACACTCTTGCCCTTGATCCTTCCAGACCCAGCTCAGCAAGCATGTGTTCGTGTGGGTGCTATCTAGACTGGCCTCGTTGAGTGAGGAAAATGGGAGACAACCTGAGTGGCCACCAGCAGGGATGAGTTGAAGTACGATGCAGACGCACAATGGAATCTTAGGTCTCTCCCTCCCTTGTCCTCCACGGCAAGTTCATTGGCAGGTTCTGTTGCCACTATCTCCAAAATATACCCTGAATCCATTTCTTTTCTCCTCTTTCCTAGGCCAGGCTACCACTCTCACTTTTCACCTGGACAATGCCATCAGATTCGCTGCTGGTGTCCCAGGGCCCAATCTTGCCTTCCTAGATTCTCGTCTCCACACACAGCCAGAGCAATCAAATCAAACAGAGATCATAGATTGCTTTCCTGCTTAAACATCCCTCAAACTTCATCGCCTTTCATTTGCCCATTGCTCAAATGCTCGCAGCACACTGGCCTCCTTTCCCTTCCAAGCTTATCCCTACCCCAGGGCCTTTGCACATTTTGCTCTAGCTATTCTCAAGGCTGGCTTCTTTCTGCCAGTCAGGTCTCCCTGTGACTGTGTACAGGAGTGAGTAGGCATGAAATCTAACTATATGCAATGACACGGACATCTCATGGACCTAATGTGGACTAGAAAGGCCAGACACAAAGGAGCATTTACCTAAGTTCAAAGTCAGGGGTGAGACGTCAAGAATGTGGTTTGACTTGGAAGGAAGGAGTGACTGGGAGAGAACAGGAAAGGGACTTCTGGAGGATAGAAATATTGTTTGTTTGTTTTTTTTAAAGATTTTATTTATTTATTTGACACAGAGAGAGAGACAGCCAACGAGAGAGGGAACATAAGCAGGGGCAGTGGGAGAGGAAGAGGAGGCTCCCAGCGGAGCAGGGAGCCTGATGTGGGGCTTGATCCCAAGACCCTGGGTTCATGCCCTAGGCCGAAGGCAGATGCTTAACGACTGAGCCACCCAGGCGCCCCTAGAAATATTGTTTTTAGAGCTGGTTACATGAGTGTGTTCAGTTTGTAAAAGTTCACCCAGCTACACATTTTCAGCAGGTGCTCTTGCTTTTATATATATATATATATATATATATATATATATATCTGTATCTATATCTTTACCTATATAGATACAGATAAAGTTTAATAAAAATGTTCAAAGAATTAAAACATTCTGGCTGTATAATCTTTGCAAATCATAATCCTTCTTATGATTTGGGAATTTCCCACCCAGAAGTCTTAGCAGAAGGCTGGGCCTACCTCCCATACCAAATATCAAATATGACAAAGGGACTGGCTCTTACAGCCTCCCCTGCAGCTAGGCCACGGGTGCGGGATCTGTGTTCTGCTCAGCAGATGCACCCTCCTTCCATGGCTTAAATCAGCCTGGAGAACCAGGGCTTATCTATCTTGTTGTTGGAGCCCAGAGCTGCAGCTTGGCATGAGAGGAGCTCACGGAGGCTTGAGGAGCATGACCCCCCCCCACACCCATTTCCTCCCCCAGCACAACAGTACAAGAGCGGACCATTCTGTACTTGGGAGCCCATTCATTCTTTCAAGAGATGTTTACTGAGTGCCAGTTGATTTAGTGCCAGGCACTGTTCCAGGCACTAGGGATTCAGATGAACAGAACCCTGGAGCTGGCGATTCTAGTGGGGAAGGTGAACAATAAAGTAAGTAAAAGATGGGTTAGAAAAGTGGTACAGAGAAAAACAGAAAAGAGGAGGCGACATATGAACAAAGGCTTTTAGGATGTTAGGGAGGATGTGGGTAGGAGAGGAGAGCTTTCCTGGTAGCAGGAAGAGCCCATGCAAGGACCCTGAGGCAGGCACATACCTGGGTGTCTGTGGAGCACTGAGGAGGCCCAGGCGCCTGGAGCAGGGCAAGTGAGAGAACAGAAGGAAGAGGTGAAGCCACAGGTAATGGGGGCAGATTGTGCAGGGCCTGGTTGGCCACGGTGAGGACCGTGGCTTTCACTCTGGGTAAGATGGAGCCACATGGGAGGGATCTCAGCAGAGAACGGAGGGATCTGATTGGGTGATAACAGAGTTCCTCTGGCAGCTATCCAACTCCCTCTCCTGCCCAAGATGGAAACCAATCCCAAGGAGAAGGAGAAGTTTGGTCATTTGTGTGGCAAATGTCTGTGAGAAATAAACAAGCAAAAAGCTCTCCACCCACTTCCTCCAACCCATCAAGGCCTCGTATGGGCCAGCATGGCTTTGCAACACTATGAATAAGCCACATCACATTATAGGAAACCAGACCCTCCTCCTCTGGTCACTGGGAGAATCCCAAAAGCAGATGGAGAAGCAGTAAGGCCGTGTGGCCAGGAGAGAGCCATCATCAAGTCCCAGCTCTGCCTCTTAGAACCTCTGTGCCCCATGACTCCTCACCAGACCTTTCTGAGTCCCAGGCTTCCTTATCAGTACAGTGGGGAGTGGAGAGCGGGAGTAATTTCTACCCTCGATGGGGCTGTTGGGAGGATTAAATGAGCTAACAGTTATCAAGTGATTGGCAAAGGGCCTGGCACAGAGGGAGGCCTAAAAGATGTTAGCAGAGCTGTCACGGTAACTGAAATCCGGAACGAAGCCTGAGGGTACCCCCTGGACAAACTGGACTCTTGACGACAGTAAACACTGGGCTGAGATGCAGGGTCCTCCTGAGGAGCGAGGCCTTCAGAATGGAAGTTTCTTTCTCCCTCTGCCTATTCTCCGGGGAATAACTGCCCAGAACAAGCATCACCCAAGCTATCCATGCCCGCTTCTCTGTGCCCCAGGAGCAGAAGCCCCAGCAGAAGAGACCCTGACCGGGATCCACCTCTCTCAAGGAAATGTGAGTCAATGGAGATGCATAAATGACAGCATAGCCGGTGGTCTAGGGCAGTTTCTTGCTTCTCCAGTCAGAACAGCAGTTGGCCCCCGTCTGTTCCATGCAAGGAGGGCCAGGGCTCTGGGGGCCTCAGGTCCACATCCGTAACAAAGGGAAAACAGTCACTATTCAGGCTTGTTCGCATTCATTCAGCACATACTTACTAAGCTACTCGGCGCCAGATGCTGTTCTAGACGCTGAGAGGATAGCAAGTAATAAAACAAAGATCCCTGCCCTCACAGCTCACAGCTCAGGAGAATGGTGCAAAAAGCAAACAGACGTAAAAGGTCAGATGATAAGTGTTATGAAGAAAAATACAGCAGGGGACAGAAGGCGATGACAGGGAGGGCCAATTTAGACAGGGTGCGCAGGAAGGCCTGCCTGAGGCAGTGTCTCAGCCATTCAAGCAGAGACCTGAATAAAGTAATGAGATTATATGTGCATGCATATTTATATATATATAATTCTGGATACGTCTGTCTGTATATAAAATATACACACACACAGAGCCGAGAACACAGTGCCTGCTATGGAAACCTAAAGTGATCTGGTTTGGTAATTAAGAGTGTTCTTGGGCTTAAGACGCCTGCCTTCGGCTCCGGTCATGATCCCAGGGTCCTGGGATCAGCCCTGCATCAGGCTCCCTGCTCAGCGGGAAGCCTGTTTCTCCCTCTCCCACTCCCCCTGCTTGTGTTCCCTCTCTCTTTTTTTTTTTTTTTAAAGATTTTATTTATTTATTTGACAGAGATAGAGACAGCCAGCGAGAGAGGGAACACAAGCAGGGGGAGTGGGAGAGGAAGAAGCAGGCTCACAGCAGAGGAGCCTGATGTGGGGCTCGATCCCGTAACGCCGGGATCACGCCCTGAGCCGAAGGCAGACGCTTAACCGCTGTGCCACCCAGGCGCCCCTTGTGTTCCCTCTCTTGTTGTGTCTCTGTCAAATAAATAAAATCTTAAAGAGCGTTCTTGGACTAACTGGGACTGGCATCTTTATAAAACCTACACTCTTCCCTCAGATTCCAACATGAGAATTACTACTAAAAGGTGTTCCCTGGGGCGCCTGGGTGGCTCCGTTGGTTAAGCGTCTGCCTTCAGCTCAGGTCGTGATCTCGGGGTCCTGGGATTAAGCCCCACGTCGGGCTCCCTGCTCAGCGAGGAGTCTGCTTCTTCCTCTCACTCTGTCTCTCCCCCAGCTTGTGCACTCTCTTTCTCTCTCTCTTTCAAATAAATAAATAAAATCTTAAAAAAAAAAAAAAGATTCAATGAGATGGCACAGGTAAGGGACTTAGAATAATGCTGGCACTCACTGTTTGATAAACTACTCTTGTTATTATATTTGATAAATGGGAGACATCGTTCAAAAGCTTTGTATGTAAAAGTGCTTAGTAGTATGCCTATTATAAAGTAGCTATTGTTTTTATTATATTACTATTATAATTTCCTTCATTTCCTCAGCAAGATTCAGTAAAGTGTGTATCTGGTGGAAGGGGTTACACCCTTAACAAAATGGATGTAGTTCCCTCCTTTAGGGAGCTGGTACCATCAAGAGGATGACAGGCCTCAAATACACCAGCTGAAGAGTTCAGGAAAGAAGGGTGGTACGCAGTCGGGGCAGGCCCCTTGCAGTGATGTTTAGAGATCTGAAAGAAGAGTCAGCTTTGGCAGGCCAGAACTGGGTGGGGTGGGGGTGGGGTAAGAGGGAGACCGGGAGAAGAGGAAGCACTCTGGGGCCAGGGAACAAATGCCCTGCATCACAGGAACTGGAAGCAGGCCAGGTGGCTGGAAGGCAGATGCAGAGGTACCCAAAGGATGAGGCTAGGGCCAGGTGGCAGGCAGGGGCTGTGGCAAGCCGGGCCTGGGGGGCTGGCCTTTCCATAGGCTGCTGCTTTGGAAACGTGGACACTGCAGGGGACACCCCTCATTCTCTAGTGGCCCAGGAGTGAAATGAAGTTTTAGTGTCCCTACGGTAAAAAAGTAAGCCCAATCACTGTCCTTAGGGTTTGCTTAGACTCCCAGCTCAGAGGTCCTGGGAAGAGGACACAGTTGGTACCCAGGAGAGGAGGACAGAGTAAACAATGACCTCATCCCTGCCTACAGCTGATCAGCCCAGGGAGAGCACCTGGCCTCAGCTGGACCTGTCTTGGGAACCCCTTCCTGGTCCTGATTAATGAGCCAAAGGGAGGTATCTTCTCTTCCTTGGGTTGTGGTGGGCTTGGGCTAAGAGAACACGGGGCTGTTCTCTTTCGGAGTGTGTCCTGCAAGATGTACAACTCGGTCAGCGGATGGCCAATTTCCCACCCAGTGGAAGGAAAGGCAGAGAGAGACAGAGACACACACTAATATAAGAGAATGAATAAAGCAGACATGGGCGGGGGGGAAGCCATGAGGAAAGAATCCTGATAGTGGCATTCTGTTCTGGTTCCCATCCGCAGGCCAGCTGCTTCCCAGCAGCCATCCTGACTGTGATCCCACCCTGGCCAGTGATTGGTTCAGGGAGGTCACATGACCCATGCGAGTCCAGCTGGAGAGCAGCTCTGACACCTTCCACTACAGTTGAGGGGCAGATACCTCCCCTCTTCCTCAAGCCAGGAACAGAGTCTTAAACCTGGACCAGTGGTGACGGCTAGTCTGCAACCTCCAGGGCAGCCAGGTTTGAGGATGACCTGATTATCAGAGGGAAGAATGGATGGACGGAAAGAAAGTGGGTCACTGGTGATGGCCCTGAGCTCCAGGCCCAACCAGCCCAGAAGCTGACCCCACCTCTGGGCTTTCCAGTTGTGTGAGACAATCCTTTCCCCTAGGGCCTATGGTGTTTCTGTTACTTGCAACCAAGTAACTGACGAGTACACAGTCCTTCCTGAGGCTTTGCTTTTGGTTTTCTGAACCATCCAGCACCCTCTGGTTAAATCCCCCTTTTTCACCTGAAGCCCTCAGGTGCTCTAAGAGCAGTCTAGCAATTTGGCCAAGGACTTAACTTGCCCCTGCCACAGTTTCCCCAGCTGTTAAATGGGGATAATAATGATAAACACTTCATTGGGTTGTTAAGAGGATTAAAATAATTTAAAGAATACCTCGCGCATTGTAAATTCTCAACACATCAGCAATTATTCTTCTAAAGCACTGAAGGGTAACTGAAAGGTCTCAATCTCAGTAAGCAATTAGCTACACCCCTCCCCCATCTTGTTTGCTGTTTCTTTGTTCAGGTCAGCCAAGTCCTTTCTTCGCAAACAGTCCCAAAGAACAGCCAGCCCAGTTTCTGTCAGGAGGGTGGCAAATCTAGCCTCAGTGGGGGATCGGAATGAAAGAGATTTGACTCAACTTCTCCGGGTAGCTGGGTGGTGGAGGAAGCCCTCATGAGCTCATTTCTCCATCAAATACAAGCTGGGGTCTAAAGTTTCAAAACACAGGCTGGGGCATGTTGGCAAAGTCCCACAGGAGGACAAAGAAAAGAGAGTAAGAGCCTGGATGGAAGAGAAGCCACAACACGGCAGGTTCCACAATGAACTCTGTTGGGAGGAGGCTCCCGGGCTGGCTTCCAGCCACATCCGCTCTCTGCACAGCTATGAGGCTGCAGGAAGAAGGGACCCCACCACGTCTGTATTTACAGCTGGGAACTGGCACGGGCACGGGAAACTCGGAAATAAACTCAGGCAGGAAGTAAGAACTGGAAGATGCTTCCATAGCAACGCCCATCTGGAGCTCCCTGCCCACAGCTGGAAACATTCAGAAGCGAGGCTTATCTAGAGATGTCCACCGAATTCACTTTTTCCGTTTGTACCAGGAATATGTTACTTCGACCTCACTTCCTTGGGGAGCCTCTGGGAAGCCCCTGTTCTATGGCTCAAATAAATCCCATCCTTCTGAACATTTAGAACACAGGACCTGTCTGTGTGCCTGTGTGTGTTTCTTGTGTCTTCTCTCCTCTCTCTCTGGAGAGGTGGACTGTGTCAGCCTTGCGCACTGGTACCTGGCCCAGAACAGGTCCTCAATCCGTGTTTACCAAATAAATCAATCAACTGTTTTGTTCTCCATTTTGTTGCGATTCATTACACGTAAGCCCCCATATGTACACGGCAGTGAACTGAGATGCGTGACACCTCCTGACAGACTTACTACTGTTATGCTCGTTTTAAAAATGAGGCTCCTTCTTGAGGTCAGAGTCACAAAAGAACTGGAGTTCTTTCATCTCAAGAGAAGGATAGGAGACAGAGTGAATACCTAGAGCAGGGCTGGGCAGGTGGAGGGATGGCTAATTAGTAACGGGCTTTGATACTAACAACTTTTTGAGTAGAAATTTTGCAGAGCTGGAGTATACCTCATCAAGGAAGTTTGGAACATAGCTTCTTAGGACACAAACATTAAACAGATGGCTGTATTCTGGGAGAATTCTACCCAACCTCCCCAGAAACCACAGCTCACATGATTCCTTACATTTTTTATTTTTTAATATTTATTTATTTTTAAAAAGATTTTATTTATTTGTCAGAGAGAGAGAGAGCACACACAAGCAGGGGGAGGGGCAGGTATACAGAGAAGCAGGCTCCCCACTGAGCAGGGAGCCCAACATGGGGCTCAACCCCAGGACCCCGGGATCATCACCTGAGCTGAAGGCAGACGCTTAACCAACTGAACCACCCAGGTGTCCTTTATTTTTTTAAAGATTTATTTTATTTGGGGGGGGAGGAACAGAGAGAGGAGGAGAGAGAATCTCAAGCAGACTCCCTGTTCAGTGCAGAGCCCAACTTGGGGCTTGATCCTAGGACCCTGAGCTAAGATCATGACCTGAGCCAAAACCAAGAGCTGGCCACCTTAACCGAAAGAGTCACCCAGGTGACCTGTGATTCTGTACTTTTGAACATATTTTTTCTATTTATGAAAGTGGTATATGCATACACACACACACACACACACACATTTGGAAAGTCACTTAACCTTTTTTTAAAAAGATTTTATCTATTTGAGAAAGAGAGGGAGCAAGAGGAGAGCACAGGCAGTGGGGAGGGGCAGAAGGAGAGGGAGAATGCATATATATTACATAAAAACATATATGCATATAAAAAAACTTGGGGGGGGCACCTGGATGGCTCACCAGTTAAACGCCTGCCTTTGGCTCAGGTCATGATCCCAGGGTCCTGGGATCGAGTCCTGCATAGGGCTCCCTGCTCAGTGGGGGGTCTGCTTCTCCCTCTCCCTGTGCCTCCTCCCCTCTGCTCATGCTCTGTTTCTCTCTTTCAAATAAACGAATACAATATTTTTTAAAAACCCTGGAAAATAAAGAAATGTGCAAAGAAGAATATAAAGTTACCCATGATCTCCCCACCAAAGGATAACCACTGTAAAGATGTTGGTTTATTTTCTTCCAGTTTTTTTTTTTTCTAGTGTGAGCAGTGTGTGTATAGAGAAGTAGGGAGAGAAATTTTTCCCCTTTAAAGTCTCCCACCCATGCTTTTCTGTGAGATTTTAAACATCAAGTGAAAAGTAGTATTTTAAAATGGCAAATTAAGCTTCTTTCCCCAAACTACAGACTTGGGGAGGAAGGAGACTTTGCTGTGTCTCTCTTTCAATTTCTGCTTCCACCTGAACCCTACTACAGTCCAGCAGTTCTCAATCCTGACTGTGCCCAACCATAACAGTAACTGCCATGGTCAGGATTAAATGAGCAACTACTACAGAACGGGCCATTTAAAACATCTGACAATGTTCTCTAATTTAATCCTTATAATCCTATGAGGCAGGTATCATCATTTTTACAGATGAGGAAACTGAGACCAAGAAGGTTAAGTGACTTGGGCGCCTGGGTGCTCAGTCGGTTAAGCATCTGCCTTCGGCTCAGGTAGTGATCCTGGGGTCCTGGGATGGAGCCCCATGTTGGGTGCCCTAGTCAGTGGGGAGTCTGCTCCTCCCTCTCCCTTTGCCCTTCCCCACCACCTGTGCTCTCTCTCAAATAAATAGATAAAATGTTTTAAAAAGGTTAAGTGACTTTCCCAAGGTCGCTTGGCTGTTAAGTGGTGGTGTTGAGATTTGAACCCAGGCCATGTGACTCCGTTGTGCCCCTTTCCCTGGTCTACACTGCTCAAGACCTTGGCAACAATGACACCAACTGTGAGCTTCAGGGCAAGGTTCCCAATGTCCCTATTGCCAAGTGTGTCATCATGATTATTCATACTTCTCTCCAGACGAATTTTGTTTCCTAAAGGAAATGAGAAATTGCTGAAATTCAGCAGAAGTGAGACAGCCGGAAACTATAGCTGACCACATCCACATGTAGGTCTCCTATGGGGCTGCCTAAGAAACATTCTTAAATGATGACCTTTCTTGAGGGTCCAGGGTCAGCTCCTTGGCCGTTTATCCTCCACTAACTGAGACCCCACCCGGCACCAGCTGGGATGGGAAGGCCCCTCCTTAACTTCCCTGCAGCCAGTGGGACACAGAACAAACTGAGCTGGAAAACTCAACAGCCCGCCACCTACTTACGAGTCAGTCTGGAGAAGGGGCTGGGGGCAAAGCCTGTCTGGCAGGGTTGGCCAAGGCCTGATCTTGCGTGTTCAGAGGACTAGGTGGGCTAGGATCAATATCCAGTCACCGCTGGGGCTCAGCCAGTTCTGTTTTTGCCACCAGCACACAGATCCCTGGACAAGAGCAGCTCTCGAGACTCCCTCCGCCCCATGACACAACCACACCCACCCCCAAGGCCGGGGGCGGGGGGAGGGGGGTTCCCAGGAGTTAAGGCACTAGGGAGTTTGTGGGAAGAGAAAACCTCCATTTCAGAAAAAGGATGCTGAATGCCAGGGTCAGATGAGAAATGACTGCTTTGGGCCTGAAAGCCACTACCCTTCTAGACGCTGAGCCCAAAGGGTCTCCCCACAAACGGGCTCCAGGCAGAGGAAGGGCTGCAAGACTGTTGTTGAGCCAGTGGGCCCTCCAACTGCCCATGCACAGCAGGAGTTAAGTAGCTTTTTACCACCCTTCAATTTTAGGCCGTGTGTGCGTGTGCGTGTGCGTGTGCGTGTGTGTGTGTGCACGCACGTGTGTGTGCATGTACTGGGCACTGAGTGGGGCTGGGTTTGTTAACATTCTAAAAAAAGGTCGAGGGAAGGGTACAGTGAACTCCCATATCCTCCAACGCCGATTCAATAATTACCAAGATCCTGCCCCCCAAATTTCATCTATTCCTTATCTATTGCTCCCCTCCCTTCCTTCTTGTTGAAGTAAAGTAACTCCCAGACATATGTTATTTTACATGTTTCAGTTTATAGCTCTGAAAAACATGGACATTTTCGTATGTGTCCATAACATCAGGCTGGTTTCACTGCTGATCAAGAGAACAAGGAATTTTTTTTCTCCAGGAAATAAGACTCTCAAAGAGAAGTGTTGACAAAGGAGCAGGGAAATGGGTAATCTCGTCTTCTACTGATGGAGTAATGGCTTTCTGGAGGGCCGCCTGACAATACAAACCCAAAAAGGTTTAACAACCTGTGTGTGCCTTCTGACTCAGCTTTTCCATTCGTGCATTCATCAAGAAAATATTTGCTGATGTCTACCATGTACCTGGCAGTGTCCCGAGCACTTGGCTCCCTGGTTCAGATGTAGGAATGGAGGCACAGAGAGGTCAAGGTGTTTGCCCAGGGTTACACTGCTCTGACGTGCCAGAGCTGCTACCCGAACCCAAACCACCTAGGTTTAAGCGGTAAACCCAGGTCCTGGCAAAGTAGCATCTCGGGCCTTCCACCGGGGAGGCCACTGTTGTAGGCTCCACGGAGCACTCGCTATTCATCCTGGTGAATGCTGGTCATGTGCGGTCTGCCCAAGACCCCATGTATGAGGTGGGGATGATCACAGCAGTCCCATTTTTCAGATTAGAAAACTAAAGTACAGAAGTTGAAGACACCCACTGCAGATTGCATATGTGCTAGCAGATATGTGTTGTGAGCCCAGCATCTCTTCCTTATCATTCAGGAGGTTCCCTCTCTACCCTGTTGTCATGCTGCTCCACCATCCTGGCAAGGCTATGGCTCTGGGTTTATCCTTCATCCCACCTTCATATGCCACTTTTGGGGATGGGCAGAGGCCCTGCTGCTACAGACCGAATGTGTGTGCCCCCCACACAATTTGCTGAATCCTAATCTCCACGGTGATCGTATGAAGAAGCAAGACCTTCATTCATGCCCTTATAAAGAAGGTTCCAGAGAGCTTCCTTGACATTTCTGCCTTATGTGAGGGCAGAGCGAAAAGATGGTCATCTATGAACCAGGAAGCTGGCCCTGAGCAGATGACAGATCTCCCGACACCCTGATTCTGGACTCCCGAGATTCCAGAAGAGTGAGAAAGAAATTTCTAGGTTTATAAGCTACCCAATCTATGGTATTTTTGTTCTAGCGACGGAATGGACTGAGACACCCGATGACAGTCTTCCCTAGGGCTTGTATAAAGATGTAGAAGACAAGAAATTTTCTTTCCCCGGGGTTTATACATCAGGAGGATTTGCACCTTAACCCTGCCTGTCTGGACAGTGAAGCCAAGTGGAGCAAGGGAGAGAAACAGAACCCCAGTGACATGTTTGAGCCCCTTACTTGGGTTGGGTCTGAAGCTCCTCTCCTCCAGGCTTCCCAGTGACATAAGACCAATTGATCTTATATCCCAAGGAGCCTTGATTACTCGGCATGCGCTGTCCCACCGCCCACTTCTGTTCATCCTGGGGTCCACCTTCCTCATGCCATTTCCCTTGTACCTGGTAGAGTCCTTTCAAAGGCCAGCACAATCGCTGAGCGTGATTCTCTACACACTCTTTTCTCTCCTCTCTAGCCCACTCCCCCTGCCTGTGCCCGAGCAGGATCTCTGTCCTCCGCGTTCCCACAGCACTTGGTGCTCGCCACTCATCACCCTGCATTATGGCTGTCTGGGTGTCCCCTGCCAGAGAGGCAGTACTGGACAAGGGTTAAGACTGCAGGCTCCGCAGGAGGAAAGATGTGGATTCAAATTCCTGCTCTGCCACTACGAACTCTACAGAGAGCGAGGCAAGCCATCTTTTTCTCTCTCTGCTCTTGATTTTGTTCATCTAGAGAGGGGGGTAGTAATAGTACCCACAGGAAGCAGACCCTGGCTGTGTGGCTTATGGTCACTCCCGACCCTTGTCTCTTGCTGCCTCTTACTACAGAGACATCTGCTTTCCCAGCCTCCCCTGTAACCAGGGGCAATCACTGGCTCCTTTATGGCCAATGAGAGAGAAAGAGAGGTCTGCTGGGGTTAGGAATGTTTATGAGAACATGTTCCCTTTGGAAAGGAAAGACACAGGAAGAGAAAGCCTTTTCCCCTGCCACTCTCCCCTGCTTGGGATGCTGTGTGTAAGGATGTGATCATCAGGCTGGGGCAGCCACCCTACAACCGCACAATGACCAACATCGGGATGAAATGGACGCACACGAGGACCGTGAAATAGAGTTTAGAAAGCACCCAGTTCTCAAAGGTGTCACTGAGCCTCTGCACTGGCCACGGAGCTTGTCTCTTTCACACTCTGAAGTGAGAGAATTCATCGTCTCCATCGCTTAGCCAAGCATCACCCGGCATCTTGGTACCTGCGGCCCAACGTGTCCCAACCGGCAGATCGCCTCGTAGAGTAAGGGTTCAGTGCCATCACGTGCGCAAAGAGCAGAGGAGGAGGGGCGGGGAGGCCAACGGCTCAGCAACCTACCAAGGGAGCTGCAGCCTTTCCATGGCCAAGCGCTGAGAGTAAAGCCCCGCTTGGACCTGTTTCTCCTACTGTCACATGTCCCAGCTGCTAGAATCCAAACGCACCCGCACCATGTTTGCCACATCTATCCCCGTACCACCTGTACTATTACTTACTCTGCATTTGTCTTTAACTGCATTCACTTTTATTTTGGCTTACATACCAACGTTAGCCTCACCCAAAGCAGAAATAGCCAAGGAACACTGGGTTTGATGTGCTATTGAAATTCTTTTCCTGTTACGCATTAAAATAAAAGTACAACTATTAAAATGTTTAAAGAACTTATTCATACACCACCTCAAATTATCTAGTGGAATAATCTGACCTTGGGAAACCTGTCCCTATGGCAATAAGACATCATTCCTAGTCAGCATGCTCTTCCTACCCCCTTACTTTCCACGTTCTCTCTTCATTTACGTTCTAGAAACACAAAAGCTCGATTGCCAGCTCTAAATAACCCTTCCAGAGGCTGAAATCTCTCCCAAACTCCCTCATCAGGGTGCTTCTCCCCCGGAACACATCCGCGGTTTATACTTGCTTCCTACCTTGTCTTCTAGGACAGGTTAATAGTAATAGCAATAAAGCCGACATGCACTGGGTGAGGACTTCTCTGTGCCAGGTGCCACTTTTAAGGATTTTACATAGATTAACATGATCTTCATGATCTTCAAATGGCACCATGTGAAGCAGGCACTATCACCCCCATTTCAAAGATAAGAAAACTGAGGCTCAGAAGGAATTCATTTCCTTGCTCAAGGTCCCACCATTCGGACATGATACAGTCAGGCCCCGATGCAAGTGACAGACTCTGGGGCCTGCCCTCCTGACCTCCTCCCTACTCTGCTGTCCCCACAACAGCCAGCACTGACCAAGTTTTATGCGGACGGAATACTGTCGTGAGCGAGTCTGAGGAACTCACCTCAAGTCAAGTAGTTGGGAACACCTGGGACCCAGGTCTGCCAACTTCTTGCTCGCTCTCATCCTGTACAACAGACCACGGAGCCAGCATACATTTCAACCTTAATGGAACCTTCCTCTACTCCTGGAGGTCATGGTGCACCTCCACTTCCTGGCTTCCTCCTGTCAACCCTTTGAGCTCATATTACTCAACTCTGAGGGGCCAACTCTCCTCTGAAAGGAGGAATAAAGTTCCTGATACAACCAAACAAAGCCTCCTGTCACCATCCCTCATGCCACAGAGGGGCTGGCTGACCCAACAGTAGTTTTCTAACACCAACCCATTCATAACATTATTCTGCGGAAGGTTTCTCCTCACCTGGTTGCTGGGCCCCAGACCCACAATCTTAATTGACTGTCATCATGACAGCCAATGCTTATGGGGCTTACCATGAGTGTTGGGCCATGTGCTAACGTGTGCTAAATGTTTCACAAGTAATGACTCACTGAATGCTTGCAACCTCCTTATGAGGAGGGCACTAACATTATCCCTATTTTAGGGTAAGGAAATGCAGCTGCATAGAGGCTAAAGCCAGTGGCCTAAGGCCAATGAGCTGGGAGTGGTGGTTCCAGAGGCCCTGCCTTACCCACCTGGTGACACTGCCTCCCACAACATAATCTCTCCCGTGTATTGTGCACTCACAGGGTGCCAAATTCTGGACTAAACACATAAGATGACCTCATGGAATTACCACCACTCCCATACACATATACCTCAGCGAGGGAGGTATTTTAAAAACAAAGCGCCCGAAGCTCAGAGAGGTGAAGTCACCTGCCCAAGGTCACACAGCTATAGTACCAAGTGGAGCAGGACACAGTTACCTACAGTATGACTATAAGCCATTAGCTGTGAGGCTCCATAGCTTCAAACCCAAACTCGTACCCAAATCTCCCTGTTCGCAGCAAGTCCCTAAGAGAAATCAATCTCTAGCTCCAAGGAAACGGGGTGGCCCGTCATCTCTGTAACAGACTATCAGCGTGCAGGACAGAGCTCAGCAGCCGCACTCCTCCTGCTAACTGCTGCTCTGCAGCTCTAGGAGACCTTCTCAGCAATGAACCCACTGAGCTCATGTGCAGGGGGTGCTCTAGGAGCCAGGCCAAGTCTCTCCAGGGCAACAGTAACTGCCCAGAGACGCTGCTCTCTCCCTTGCTCTGCTGTTAGGTTTTTCTCTATGGCCTTTGCTCTGGGGGTGCGAGGAGGTGTTTATTCCCTGAAGGTCTGCCATTGAGACTCTTTGCCTTCCCGCCCTAGTAGGGCCTTCCTCTAGTCTCCTGATGTGTTCACAGGGTGTGTTAAGAGCAAGGACTCCAAAGACAGCCCAGGTTCAAATCCCAGCTTTGCCATTTGGGATCTCAGATAAGTTATCTCCCTTCTCCGTTCCTCATCTGGAAAATGGGATAATGTTAGTACCAACATCTTAAGATTGTTAGAGGAATTAAAAACACTTAGAATAGGGCCTGGCACTCAGAGCTACATAAATGTTTGTTACTGTTTGTGTGAGTGACCCAATAAAACACACGCCCACCCCTTCGGTGGGCAGAGATGTCCACTGGGCCTCTAAGACCTTGTGATCACCCACCAGCTACACACCAAGGGAAAGCAGACTCTCTCAAAGGACCCACTGGCTTGCCAGTGGCAAAGGGCACGTGAGCCTACATTTGGCACAGGGTTCTTGGTTCCTGCTGGACCAGCCGTTGAGACAGCAGTAATTCTAGTCCACTTGCAATAATTTGGCTTGTTTGGCTGTTTGTATGTTTATTCTTCGTTCCCGCCCCCAGACAGAACAGAAAGTGCCATGAAGGCAAGGCTAGTGTCCCAGACCCCACAGGACTTGGCAGGAGATGGAATTCAATAAATGTTCCCTTCATGGCCAAGGTCTTGTGTGAAGAGAATCCCTCCACCCCCTGATTGTCTCAATTGGCTGCTTTCCCCTTACATGCCATGCCCAAGGCAGTGCCTGCCACACAAGAGGCCCCCAAAGAGATATCCAGTGACTGAATACGGTTCTTGGATCCACTTAACAGAGCACCTACCACCTGCCAGGCCTAAGAGACCAAAAAGAGATGCCTCTATCCCTGCCCCCAGGCATCCGGTGATCTAGTCCATCTGGTCACAGGGATCAAGATGTGGTATAAAATGACTCAGAAACACCCCAGGGTGGTTCAGCAGCCAGCAGATGGGAGGGGTGAGGGGAGGGACAGAAACAGAAGCTGACACCGCTCCAGAAGTCTGCAGAGCATACACCAGAGAATGTGCCTCCCTGACCCTGCCATACAGAACCTAAGTAAACATAGGAGCTCCACTCGTGCAAACAGACAACACCGGGCCCAACAAAAAGGCCAGGTGGGTGGTCCACATGGTCGTCCTTCTAAGCAACATCAACAAACTCAGCAGTGAACCCCATATCCTCTCTCCCGGAAGGCTGGCTCAGTAAGGCCCTCGCACCCCCACTGGGTGGGTGGAAACCCAAGGCCCAGTCTGGATGTGCTGTGCCAACAAGCAACAATGTACCGAGTGAAATGCATCCTGACTAGGAAGGCCTGGTGTGGATCCTGACCCCACCCAGAACTAAAGCAGCCGTGACCTCCGCCGCAGGGTCTGCACATCTGTAGGCACAGCTGAGCTTCTTTAGGCCACTGGTTCTCACTGTGGGGTGATTTGCCAACCCTACCCCAGAGAACATTTGCAGACAGTTTTGGTCATGACTGGGGGTGGGGAGCTGCGAAATGCCCCATGATGCACAGGACAGCCCTCACAACAAAGAATGATCCCACCCACAAGGTCAACGCCGTTGAGGTTGAGAAACCCTGGGTCTAGGCTCTCAAACTGTAAAACACAGTGAATCACCGAGGGATTTGGTGAAAATGCAGACTAGATTCAGTGAGGGGGGGCCCGAGATTCTGCGGTCTGAGAAGCAGTCCAGGTTGGAACTGGTCCGGGGGGCAGTGGCATCCGGCAGCATCCATATCCCCGGGAGCTCCTTGGAAATGCAGACCCTCAGCTCTTCCCCAGACCCGATGAATCAGAATCTGCATTTTCACAAGATTCCCAGGTGATTCTCAGGTACATTCAGTGAATGGAAATTAAGGAGCTCTGAAAAAAATCTCCATTCCTGGGTCTTAGGCCCTTTGGCAGGAGCAGTCACCTCTGTGGGGGTGCCACACAGTTCCTGATGGCTGGCGACAGATATCCTGTCAACTCTCAGCTTCTTGGCATCAAATAACCTGTCCCTGCCCCCAGGAGCAGAGCTGCTCTGGCACCTGAGGCCTGGCTGTCTGCCAGACGCCAAGATCCTGGGCAAGAGTCTGGCTGAGGTGTGGAGAAACAGCAGTCAAATCCAAGCATCTTAATTGTTAACAAAAGACGAGAGGAAAGAGGACTTCATCTCACAGTGACTTAAAAATTGGAAGCTGATGATAATGATAGCCAACCTTTCCTGTGTGCACTATTCTGAGCATGGGAACTACTGTCCCTATTCTACAGATAAGAAAGCAAAGGCAAGGCACAGGTAAGTTATTTGCCCAAGGTCACATGGGCGGGGAAGTGGTGAAGTCAGAGCTGACACCCAAGTCCAGGCTCCCACCTGCTGCTCTATTCCACCAAGCCCTGGTGTTTTAATAGCTTACTTACCTTTGGCACAAAGGAAAGAGCTCATTAATCCCCCACACCACCAAGAAACAGACTCCATTTGGCTGGACTGTTTTCTGGCACTTCTCCAGGGCAGCTAGCTTTCGGCTGTCCTACTTTGGAGAAGAAAGTAGGCTTCAGGCACAGAGCATCAGAGCACAGCTGGGCCACCGTTGGGACAAAAATGTGAACCACATTCTTGTCTGAGAAATCAGAGAACCTAGCTGTGGGGTGAAGGGTCTCTTCCTCGTGGACTGGAGTTCCTGGGTAAGGGTCTTCAGAAGGTTCGAGTGAGGCAGGTGCCAGACCTCTCTGGTCCCCTCACACCTCTTCCCAGATGCCAAAGTCAGCCCCCCAACAGCCCTTTTCTCCAAACGATCCCAGGGATAGAACAAAGTGGAGGCTTCAGGGAGCAAATCCCTCCCATCACATTCTGAACCTTGTTCATCCAGCTCAAGCCGTGCCAGCCTCCTCACTGTTCCTCCAACTTGCCAAACCGGTTCCTACCTCAGGGCCTTTGCACCTGCAGTCCTCTCTGCCAGGAACCTTCTTTTTTCAACTCTTTGTACGGCTGGCCCCTTTTCATCCTTCAAGTCTCAGATCAAATGTCACTTCCTCAGACAAGCCCTTCCTGACCCCACTTAGGTATCCCTGTCACCAACTGCTCATATCACACAGTATCCTGTCTTAGTTAAGTGCCTGGCACAGAGCAAAAGCCCTCTAAATATTTGTTGAATGAACACATGGATCTTTATTCCTACTCAGGATAATGAAATGATGATTATCTTCTTAAGGGTTCACCAGAACAAGAGGCTCTACTTTGCTAGTTGTAAACTCTATTTGTGGATACAAGACCAGCCACATTCCACAGAAACTAAAGAATAATAAAAACAACAAAACGATTAAAATAATATTAATGCAGTTAACATTTAATGCACATTTACTATATGCCAGGGACCGTACAAGGTGTTTTACTAGTTCAAAGCTCATGAATAAGCCTGTGATGAACTTGTTCTTCATTTTACAGAGACAGACACCAAGGCTTGAAAAAGCTATGTCATTTGCCTAAGTTCACAACTTAAGGATCATAAGGATCAAATACAGCGCAGGGCCCTTAACCACTGCCCAGCCCCCACCCCACACAGCTTTTGACAGTGTTCCCTGAGACTGGAATGACAGGGCATCTGGGAAAGTGACTTGTTGTTCTCAGGAGATTCAGCCCAACTGTGTCTTTCTCCCACAAAGAACACACAGTTGCTCACAACTCCCAAAATTCCAACTCTAGGGGCGCTTGAGTGGCTCAGTCAGTTAAATATCTGCCTTCAGCTTGGGTCATGATCCCTGGGGTCCTGGGACTGAGCTCCCTGCTCAGCAGGGAGTCTGCTTCTGCCTCTGATCCTTCCCCATCTCGTGCTCTTTTTCTGAAATAAATAAATAAAATCTTAAAAAAAAAACCCTCCACCTCTAGAATCATATCTGTACTAAGCAAACTTATTGATCAGAGTTGGATATAAAATTTTATGGTTTTTTTTTTTTTTAAAGATTTTATTTATTTGACAGAGATAGAGACAGCTAACGAGAGAGGGAACACAAGCAGGGGGAGTGGGAGAGGAAGAAGCAGGCTCATAGCGGAGGAGCCTGATGTGGGGCTCGATCCCATAACGCCGGGATCACGCCCTGAGCCGAAGGCAGGCGCTTAACCGCTGTGCCACCCAGGCGCCCCAAAATTTTATGGTTTTTTAAAAAAGATTTTATTTATTTATTTGACAGAGAGAGAGAGAGCACACACAGGGGGAGGCGCAGAGGGAGAGGGAGAAGCAGGCTCACCACTAAGCAGGGAGCCTGATACAGGGCTCGATCCCAGGACCCCAAGATCATGACCTGAGCAGAAGACAGACGCTTAACTGACTGAGCCACCCAGGCGCCCCAAATTTTATGGGTTTTTAAAAAAGATTTTATTTATTTGAAAGAACGAGAGCATGAATGGGGCAGAGTGTGGGTAACAGAGGTAGAGGGACAAGCAGACTCTCTGTTGAGCAGGGAGCCCAATGCGGGGTTCAATCCCAGGACCCTGAGATCATGACCTGAGCCAAAGGCAGATGCTTAACCGACTGAGCCATGCAGGTGCCCCCAAATTTTGTTTTATATGTAAAACATAAAATCATTGCTGGGCAGCTGTTTTTAGCTGAAGTTACTGGCTGAACTGGGCTTCACTTCCCCTGGAATTGAGCTCAGGACTTGACATACCTGAATCCAAGACTCAATTACTCTTCATGTTCGAAACTATCACATAAGACCTGATAACACTAGATAACTTTTATGCATGTGCCTGTGTGCCAGACACTTTACAATTCCAACTCATTTAACCCTCACAACCACCTCATGGGGTAGGTCCTATTATTATCCCCACTTCACAGATGAGAACACTGAGGTCCCAAGAGGGAGCAGTCCCTTGCCTAAGATCACCCAGCAGGTAAGTAGCAGAACCAGATTTGAACCTCAGCCCCTGGCTCGGGTTTGCTTTCAATCACTGCCCTCCACTGACTCTGTAACCGAGTTGACATCTGCCCAGAGGATATTGCACGTAAGTTCTGTTTAGCTTTCACGGTACCACAAGAGTCATTCATTCACTCATTCATTCAGACATGTTTTTAAAACCTATTGCACGGTCAGGATTGGCCTAAGGGAAGTGGATGCAAAGGCTCCCACCTTCCAAACATTTGGCTTAGGTGAACTAATAACTGAAAAGACAATTTCATAACATCATAATCTTAGAGGCTCAAAGCTTTCCCACTAAGATCAGGAACAACGCAAGGATGTCCCTTCTCACCACTACTTTTCTTTTCTTTTTTTTTTTTTTTTAAAGATTTTATTTATTTATTTGACAGAGATAGAGACAGCCAGCGAGAGAGGGAACACAAGCAGGGGGAGTGGGAGAGGAAGAAGCAGGCTCATAGCGGAGGAGCCTGATGTGGGGCCCGATCCCACAACGCTGGGATCACACCCTGAGCCGAAGGCAGATGCTCAACCACTGTGCCACCCAGGCGCCCCTCACCACTACTTTTCAACATCATGCTGGAAGCCCTAGCTAATGCAATAAGACAAGAAAAGAAAATAAAAGGTATACAAATTAGAAAGGAAGAAATAAAACTGTCTTTGTTCATAAATGACATGATCACATGTGTAGAAAATCCTAAAAATCAAATAAAAACAAAGAAAACACAAAGCTCCTGAGAATGAGTGATTATAGCAAGGTTGTAGGATACAAGGTTAATATACAAAATCAACTGCTGTCCTATATACCAGCAGTGAAAAAAGTGGAATTTGAAATTAAAAACTCAGTATCATGTACATTAGCATCCCCCAAAATGAAATATTTAGGTATAAAGCTAACAAAATATGTACAAGAGCCATATGAGGAAAATTCTGATGAAAGACATCAAAGAAATAAATAAATGGAGAGATATTCTATGTTCATAAACAGTAACACTCAATGTTGTCAAGTTTTCTGGTCTTTCTAACCTGGCAAGGTGACATGTGCCTGTAGTCTCAGCTACTTGGGAGGCTGAGGCATGAGGATGCCCATCAGGTGTCAGCACTAAGTTCAGCATCAATATATTAACCTCCCGAGAGTGGGGGGGAACACCAGGTTACCTAAGGAGGGGTGAACTGGCCCAGGTCAGAAATGAAGCTGGTCAAAACTTCTGCGCTGATCAGTAGTGGGATTGTGACTATGAATAGCCAGTACACTTCAGCCTGGGTACATAGTGGAACCCCATTTCAAAAAAAAAAAAAGAAAGAAAGAAAAAGATACCAGTTCTTTCCAACTTAATCTGTAGATTCAATGTACTCCCAGCAATTCTGAATAGACAAAATGATTCTGAAGTTTATATGGAGAGGGGTGCCTGGGTGGCTCAGCTGGTTGAGTTCCACTCTTGATTTTGGCTAAGGTCATGAGATCAAGCTGTCTGGCTCTGCACTCAGTGGGGAGTCTGCTTGAGAGTCTGTCTCTCCTTCTGCCACTCCCCCCTCTAAATAAGTAAATCTTAAAAAAAAAAAGTTTATATGGAGAGCCAAAGACTCAGAATAGCCCACCCAATACCGGAGGAGAGGAACAAAGTCACAGGATTGATACTACCCAACTTCAAGACTTATTATAAAGCCACAGTCATTAAGAAAGGGCTGTATTGGTGAAAGAATAGACAAATAGATGAATGGAACCGAAGAGACAGCCCAGAAACAGACCCACATAAGTACAGTCAACTGATCTTTGACAAAGGAGCAAAGACAATACAATGGAGCGAAGATAATCTTTCCAACGAATGATGCTGGAACTGAACATCCACATGCAAAACAATGAATCTAGACACAGACTTTACACCTTTCACAAAAGCTAACTCAAAATGGATCACAGACCTAAAGGTAAAACAAAAAATTATAGAACTCCTAAAAGATAACACAGGAGAAAACCTACGTACCCTTGGTACCCTTGATTACTATAATCATTTTTTAGATGTAACACCAAAGACATAACATATGAAAAAAAGAGCTGATAAGCTGGACTTCATTAAAATTTAAAACTTCTCTGTTAAAGACAATGTCAAAAGAATGAGAAGAAAAGCCACAGACTGTGAGAAAATACTTGCAAAAGGTTTCAAAATGGGCCAAAAATCTTAATAGACACTTCACTAAAGAAGACCTAAAGATAACAAATAAGCTTATGAAAAGATGTTCCACATTACATGTCATCAGGGAAATGCAAAGTAGTCTAAAACAAGAGGGGTGCCTGGCTGGCTCAGTTGGTACAGCATGTGACTCTTGATATCAGGGTCATGAGTTCAGCCCCACGATGGGTACAGAGTTTACTTAAAAACAAACAAAAACCACAATAAGATACCACCACACACCCGTTAGAATGGTCAAATCCAGAACACTGACACCAAATGCTGGTGAGGATGTGGAAAAACAGGAACTCCCATTCATTGCAGGTGGTAATGCAAAATGGTACAGCCACTCTGGAAGACAATTTGGCGCTTTCTTACAAAAGCAAACATACTCTTACCATTTAATCCACCAATCATGCTCTTTGGTATTTACCCAAAGGAGTTGAAAACTTCTCTTCACACAAAAACCTGCACACAGATGTTTACAGCAACTTTATTCATAATTGCCAAAACTTGGAAGTAACCAAGACGTCCTCCGTAGATGAATGGATAAAGTGTGGCATATCTAAACAATGCAATATTCTTCAAGCCATATAAGGACATGGAGAAACCTTAAGTATATTTACTAAGTGAAATAAGCCCATTGAGAAGGCCACATACTGTATCATTCCAATCATATAACATCGTGGGAAAGGCAAAACTATGGATACAGTAAAGAGATTGATGATTGCTAGGAGTTAGAGGGAGAGAAGGACGAACTGATGGAGCACACAGGATTTTTAGGGCAGTGAAACTACTCTTTATGACACTACAACTGTAGATATGTGTCATTACACATTTGTCCAAACTCATAGAATGTACACGAAGAGTGTGGGAACTATGTAAACTATGAACTCTGGGTGACAACGATGGGTCAGTGGAGGTTTGTCAATTGTAATAAATGTACTACTCTGGTGGGTGATGTTGATGACAGGGGAAGCTGTGCATCGGTGGGGTAGGGGGTACTCTCCATTTTGCTCTGAGTCTGAAAGTGTTCTAAAAAGTAAAGTCAAAAAGAAAATCAGGCTACCAAAATAAGCCATCAATGAAAAGGTTCATGTTATTCTGAGATACCACATTATCCATAATTTTAAAAATTGAACATTATGAAAAATCAGGGTTTGTTTCTTTTTTAATTAAGACTTGATTTTTCACACATCTGTAATGAGCCTGATGCAGACCCATCTCTTGGGGCTGCTGAGAGGGTTAAATGAGTTAACCCAAGTACCTGCAATGCATGGCACCTGGTGAACGCACAATAAATGTTACCTATTATTATCTCCAGCACCCTGGACAGTACCCCGACACACAGTAGGCATTCCCTGGCCCAAGGGGCCCCAGCCATCTGCAGAGAGAGGCCCAACACAAGGGAGGAGGAGACCTGGAAGGCCTCTAAGAGCCAATGGGATTGTCCTCTAGGCAATCAGACAACTAGGTAAATAAGATCTGCCTAGAAAAAACCGGTTCTGCAGCCTTTCTCCGGCTGCTCTAGGCCCTCTTCCCAGAGCCTGCCTCTCAACTTTGATCTAGGAGGTATAATTGTTTCCCTGATTAGACAGATACAACTCAAGAGGCTTTAGAACTGTGTCCCTCACAAGCTTTCCTCCAGCACCTCAGGTCGGAGGCCAGCAGTTTTGCCACATTCCAGGGGTCACTCTCTGCAAACTGACCCCAACATGGACATGTGTAATATGTTGGAAGGAGTGATGGATAGACTGGTAAATGGATTCATGTGCTTGCAAATATTTACTGGGCACCCCTGTGATTATGTATTTCTCTTCTACAGGAGAGACAATTAGGAAAATTCTAGATTTCCCAGACTTCCTTGCACTTCACTGCGGTCACATGGCTTTATATGGTCAATGACATATAAAGGGGAGTCTAGTGGAATTACCAGTACTGACTAAACAGACAATCCTCTGCTCCAGGTATGTGTAGGAAGGTGTTTTCCGGAAGAGGTGGTGTTCCTGGTAACAAAGGGCACTGTTCCCCTGGAATGATGGTGGCACCGCCATTGCGGCCATCAAGTTCCCCACAGTAATGCAGGGACTTCCTGAGGGAAAGCAGAGAGTGTGCAATAACAGTACCAATAATAGCTGGCAGCCACTCCTGTCACCGCTTGCTACACACTATTTTAAGTGCAACACAAATGTTATCTCATTTCCTCCTCAGCACCGGACCAAGAGGCAGGTATTTATTATTTCCATTTATAGATGGAAAAAGTCTGGGACAGAGGGGATAAGTTATTTGCCCAGTGCAGACAGTAAATGGCAGAAGGGTTATCAGTACCCAAGTGATGAGGCTCTGAATCAAAAGTCTTCACTGTGAGCTATGCTAACGAAGTATGAGCCCGAACCAGGCCTGTGAAAATAAATGGAAGCCATCACCACCACGCACTGGGCACTTACTATGTGGTTACCTTGGAACTGAGCGCAGCGTGGGGTTACGCTTCAAAATCCCCGTGGCAGGCACTGTGACTGTGTCTACTGAAAAGAGCAGTGATGGACTTGCCCTGTGTCACATGATTGGTAAGGACCATGAAGTCCGGAGGTACAGGCCTGCAAACCCCTAGATACTAGATCACACCTCCTGGGAAGAGCTCACAAGAGAAATTTTCTTTCATTATTAACTACAGTCAATAACCTGCTCTCAAGGACATTCTTGGCCTCTCCTTCGCCACACGTGGTAAAGGCCACATGCACTTGGCCACACACAAAAGCAGGGCATGGAAGGAAACAGAGCAGAACTCCACACCCAGGTGCTCCTAGAATCAAGGCCATGGTCCCTCCCTTGGCCTTCAGGCCCTGGCAGCCAGAACAGGCTCCTCCTCCTTTACTTTAGCCTCACAGGCCCTCTCTCGACCCCGGAGGAAGCAACGCTCCTCAGGACCTCCACACATGCTGTTCAAGCTATTTTCTCTGCCTGGAATGCTCTTCCTCAATACACACCTTTCTCTTTCCCCTAATTAACTCCTACCCATCCTTCAGTGTTCAACCGCTGGGCTGGATGGATAAAGAGAGATTTCAAAAAAAAAGCAAAGTGTAGGATAGGGTGTATGCTACATTTTGCATAAGGAAGGGAAGATAAAAATAGATATATGCATTTGCTTAAAAAAACTTTAGAAGGATATGTAAAAAACTAATACAAATGGTTGCTTAAGGGGTGGAGGAACAAGGCAGGCAGGAAAGGGAGCAGCAGAGAAAGACCTGTCAACGTATAGGTCTACACATGCACACATACACACATGCGAGTGCGCGCATGCACACACATACACACACACACAAATTGACTTTTCAAGCATATAAATGCATGACCTAATTTTTTAAAAAGGGTCACAAATAAAAACAAAGCAGGAGTAATGGGCAGAGGGTGAGAGAAGGCACTTAAATACATCCTTGTGTGAGACTGCCTGATACTGTCTGACTCTCCCAGCGGCCTGTGGGTTCCTGAGGGCAGGCCTAGACCTGCTGTGGCTGCCACCCGGGGGCCTGCCACGCAGCTAGTGCCCAAGAAATGCTTCGAGTGAGCGTGAGCAGAGGCATGAACCGGCCCACCTCCAGCCACACACCGGGGCTTGGTCCACAGCTTGCGGCCCGGCTGTTTTCTATGAAATAAATGGGTGAGGGAGCACAGCCACCTTGCAAGAAAAGCGCTCTAAAACATACTGTTAAAGGAAACTGTGTCGTGCAAGGATCGACAAACCTTTTCTGCGAAGGGCCCCATACTAATTACTTTTCAGTTTGGGGGCTGTATGGTCTCTGTTGCAACGACTCAACTCTGCTAAGACAGCATGGACACAGCCACAGACAATACCTAACCAGATGAGCATGGCTGTGCCCCAGTAAAACTTTATTCGTGGATGCACAAACCCAAAGGTCACGTCATTTCTCATGTCATGAGAGGTTCTTCTGATTTTTTTCTCAACCATTAAAAATGTAAAAATGTAAAAGCCCGGGTCATACAAAAACAGGCAGTGGGCCAAATATGGCCCATGGGCTGTAGTCTCCTGCGCTGGTGCAGATCAAGAGTATGGCTATCGGGGCGCCTGGGTGGCACAGCGGTTAAGCGTCTGCCTTCGGCTCAGGGCGTGATCCCAGCGTTATGGGATCGAGCCCCACATCAGGCTCCTCCGCTGTGAGCCTGCTTCTTCCTCTCCCACTCCCCCTGCTTGTGTTCTGGCTATCATTCATATAGTAGTTGTACATTCACAGCGAATTTCTGAAAGGAGGCGGGACCCTGTGGAGGGTTCAGGGGAAGGAAGAAAGTTGACTTTATTTTTAAATAACGTACCATGTGCAAATTAATAAAAGACTGTTTTAAAGTCAGTACTACAGAGAGAAAGGAGACTGTGCATGGGGTGAAGAGCCCAAGCTCTTGAAGCGAGAGACCATGGCCAGAATCCCAGCTCTCCTCCTCACTTGCTGTGAACCCAAAAGGAAAGTAATTTTTCCTCCCTGAGCCTGAGCACCATCGGGCTAATGTTAATACGGGCCTCACGGGATGTTATGAGGATTCTGTGGGTTAATCCTTTTGCACGGTGTCAGGCACCTGGAAAGTGCTGGCTATTATTATCTTCCTTATTAAGAGTCTTTTGTGGAAAAAGGGCCTTCTCCGAAGGGAAGCCTGAAGCATAACTGTGGCTATGAATTTCCTCTTGAGAGCCTGCCCAGTCCCAGAGTCATCCAACTGTTCACATAATAGATGCCTTGTGACGTGAGGAAGCTCATTTGTATTAGCAACCGCATTCCACAGCGATGCATCCTGGAGCCACGTCTGCACATCCTGTTCCATGGAGAAGGCAGCCAGCTCCCCAACTCTGGGTCTGCCCCCGACTGTCACACCGGGTGGACTGAAGGGGCTATGCACCTGGGAGATCATAAGCCGGCCATTTATTAAACACCTACTGTGTGCAAGGAGATGCAGGCATACAGCCCTCTGCACCTCACCTGGAGGCTGCAGGTGCAACCATGAGCTTCTTTTGCCATTGCCAGTGGGACCAGAGAGTAGCTGCTTTGGTTGTGTGCTCCCATAAACCTCTTGCATTTCCCTGTGTGTTGATTCATTCAAGAAATATTTACTGACATCCTAAGGGCCAAGCATTGTTCCAGGCACTTGGTCTTAACCAGGATTCTCATTCTCCAGCTGTTTCCCTCTGAACTTTGAGACGTGCCAGGAAGATACCTTGCATATCTCTGTCTCCTTTTGCAAAGCAGACAAATAACCGATATTTATTAGGTCAAATGACTGAGCACAGAGGACATGTGGAGTCAGAGCCTGACTGGTGTCTCTGCCCTAACTTCTGGGGACAGCAGCCCACTTTTTCTGGGGACAACCAGTCCTTCCCAGTTCCTCCTAGCTGGGGGGCTGGAGGAGGCCTGTCCAATCACAGACCCCACCCAGTCACATGATCCAAGCTGGGACAATCAGCTACTCTTCCTCAGGAATTTGCATTCCAAGCTGCCAATAAAAACAGTGCTAACGCTAGTAACATAATAATGACGCAAATAACCAAATAATGATAAAAGCAATAAAATAAAAATAGTGGCTAATATTTATCTAGCCACATGCTCTGTACTAGGCACTGTTTGAAAGGTCTCAAGTATCAGCTTGCTGGCTCCTTGCAGCAACCCTCCTGTCTATCCGTGTCTTACAGCTGACACACCGAGGCCAGGAGGGCTGGAAAACTTATGAAGTGGTGGTGAGGCTGGAAATCATGCCCAGGAAGCCAGCGACAGTCAGAGGCCTTCTTGCCACCTCAGTGCCTCCTCCTCTGCCAGGACAGCCCTGAAGGCACGGCCCTGAACACAGCCTTCAACATGCCCCAGAGCTGCTTGACCCAGGTCTCACTTTTACTGCACCTGTCCAGCTGGTTTCTGTTGCCTGCAACCCAAGAACCCGGACTGATAAACCAGGACTGTTTGCTTGGTTTCACCCCTTCTGCCAAAGAGCCGGCAGTGCTCCCAAGTGCTGCAGGGCAGGGGCAGCTCGTGAACATTTCAGGAGGTGGAGTTAGTGGTCAGGGCATCTGGGGGCAGCCCACACCTGCAAAAGCAGCCATCTTTCCACTGGGGAAGGAAATCCACCAGGAGCAGGAAGGAAAGCCAAGGATGGACATTAGCGGATGCCAGCCCCGGGGGGCTACTGCTGGAGCTCTGGCTGGAACAATGCTTTGTTCTAACACCAATCTTCTGCATTGCAGGAAGTTTAGCATTCTTGGCCTCCAGGCCACTGTGAGAACAAACCATCCCACACATCTCTGCATGCCTCCTGGGGGGTAGCAGCCAATGGTTGCACCTTTGACTGCCACACCAAGTTCCCCTGTCTGGCAGCCCCTCTCAAGCCCTTTCCTAACTTGGATTTCGGTTTTCTATTAGCGGTTTTAAGTCCCACAACATAAAAGGCTTAGTTACTTATTAATACCCATAGAGCCCTTGCTCCATGCCAGAGGGAGTTCTAGAGGTCTTATGTATACTACTCACTTAACCCTCATGGTCACCAATGAAGTGGGCACCATGACCAGTGTGGCACCCACCTTAAAGATGAGGAAACAGACTTGCTAGCAGGCGACACAGCCTTGATGTCAGGCGGTGTCCTCAGAGTCCAGTGGGAGTCGGGGGGTTCTGACCAGTACCTAGGGCTTTCAACTTCACCCTGGAGGTGGTCTGCCTCCCCTCTGCCCAGATGCTGCCCTCTTGTCCCCATTCAGCCTTGGGGCTTGGCAAAGCCATGTGCCTCCTCAGGAAGTACCCCCTCACCAGCTCCCAGGACCCCTGGGTCAGGCCCTCTCTTCCACACAGTAATCTGCTCTCCAAGGTCCCTGTATTTTCCCTGTATGGTATTGAACACAATCCGTGTTGGTGAAGTTATTTCGTGAGTGTCTGAATCCTTTCCTCCCCTCCAGATCATCAATTCCATGAGGGTAAGGGGCATGCTTAATGATGTACCTGTGTCTGGTGGCCCAGATCTGGCACCTCATGGGCACTGTAAATATTTGCTGAGTAACAAATCAACTGCTTTTTTATAATTCATGTTTAAAACTAGGCCAGCTAAACACTGGCTCTTAAAACCTGAAACCAGGCTGAGGGCTGGCCTAGAATCAAGGGAGAAAGAGATCGGTAGTCAACGTGAGCATTTACTTGGTGGTGTGAAGGAAGGGGGTATGTACCACTGGGTGCAAGAAGAGGGGGAGGGGGTCTGTGATGGCACAATTACAGGAACTCAAAAGTCATTGTTAAAAATAAATACCGGGGAAGCAAAAGCATGAAAGTGAACACAAACTTCTCTGTCCAGAAATTCAAGCCTTCTAACTCCTGCACTTTACCGTCCTCCCTCACCTTCCTCTTAAGGTTAATTAAAAGCACAAGCCAGAAATGGCCCCTCTGGGTTCAAATTCCACCTCTACCACAAATAAACAAACATATGATCTTGAGTAGGTCAATTAACCCCCATGCATCAGGAAAATGGGGACATGGCAGGATCCAGCTCATGAGGCTGTAAAATGAGTTCATCCATGCACACTGCCAGGTATACGGTAAGTGATCAATAAAGACCAGCTGTTACCATTATTATGAGCAGTATCAATGCTCTTCAACCCCCACAAGCAAAACCACGGGGAGGTCACGCTGCCAATGGGTCATACACATCCTGCGATTTCTTACCCTTGACACCTAAGCTGCCCTCTCTCTTTGTTGCTGACCTTCCTGGATTCTGAGCCAATAAATCAGTCACTCATCTGCCTCAGGTGATCCAACAGGAGCTCGGACACTTTGAATCAAGCATTTAAGCATAACACCAACATCCAGGCATTTGAGAAGCCAACCACACATCTTCTGGCACAGTAAAAAGGTAACAAAATGGTTGTGTCAGATGTTTAGCTCAACATACTCAATGATGCAACTGACCCCCTCAATCCTCCCGTACCTCCAAAAAGGACAAATAATTTAAATAGCACAGATGTCCACCATCCCACTTCATGAGCATTTGCCCTGGTGTGAGTGTGAGATCAGAGTCAAGCATATGCCATTCCCTCAGGCAGACTCAGTTCATCTTGGAGCAGATTACCACTCTGAGTAGCATCTAGTGTTTCAAGAAGTACATTGTAGGGGAGACTGGGTGGCTCAGTCGGCTGGGCATCTGCCTTCAGCTCAGGTCGCGATCTCAGGGTCCTGGGATCAAGTTCCACATGGGGGCTCCCTGCTCAGTGGGAAGTCTGCTTCTCCCTCTCCTTCTGCCCTCACCCCTGCTCGTGCGTGCTCTCTGTTTTAAATAAATAAAATCTTAAAAAAAAAAAAGCAGCACATTGTTCATACAATATGGCCTCTAAAGGGCAAACCCCTTTGGCAGGTGCTTCTCAGAAAAAAGAACACGTGTTTTGAACCCAGGGAAGAAACTGGCTGTATGGGGTGTAGTGCCATATTGACTTGCTATCTTCCAATACCCAGTTTCCCTTTTCCTTTAACAACTGAACTCCTACATTTAGCCAGGCACAGGGCTGATGTGAACAAAGACTACAATTCCCAGCCTCCCTTGCAGCAAGGTGTGGTCACATGACTAAATTCAGACCAATGAGATGGGAGCGGAAGAGGTGTACATGACTTCTGGGTCACCCCTCTGAAGCGTGACAGAACTCAGGAGCTCCAGTAATTTAGAGTGGGGGAAAAAAGACCTATTTTCACTAGCCTTTAAACTGAAATTCAGCATTTTCTTCAATTACGAATGCAGGCAAACCACAGTAGTTTTCACACCTGTGAATTTGTCATCAACTGAGATCACAGGTATTTTTTAAGATCACATTAGTTCTTACACATATCTCAAAATAACATTCATGTCCTTTAGTACTTTGAAATCATGTAGTTATTAGACCCATCACTGGATTTTGCCATACTAGATCACAGATTTGTTATAATACTTCACATTTCAAAAAACCGTATTTCTTTCTTCTTTTTTTTTTTTAAAGATTCCATTCATTTACTTGACAGAGAGAGAGACAGCCAGCGAGGGAGGGAACACAAGCAGGGGGAGGGGGAGAGGAAGAAGCAGGCCCCCAGCAGTGGAGCCCGACGTGGGGCTCGATCCCAGAAAGCTGGGACCACGCCCTGAGCCAAAGGCAGATGCTCAATGACTGAACCACCCAGGCGCCCCTCAAAAAAACGTATTTCAACACAACTGGTTTACTTTGTAATCCCATGTGTTTTATGAATTCAAAAACAAGACTTTGAGAAGTACATGTACAAAAGTCTATGGCACACCAATGTTAAGAACCTCTGCCTGTTCTTCAGGAAGTTAAAACATACTTAAAATATGGCCCATCAATTCCACTCTTAGGCATATATCCAAGAAAACTGAAAAATATGTTCACAGAAAAATCTGTACATAAATCAACGTTCACACTGCATTCAGAATAGCCAAAAAGTGGAAATAATCCAAAGGTCCATCAACTGCTGAATGGATAAGCAAAATGTGGTACACCCATACAAAAGAATGTCCAGCCACAGAAAGAAATTAAGTACTGGCCATCAGTATGCTGAGTGAAAGAAGCCAGACACAAAAGGCCCTATATTGCATTATTCAATTTACATGAAATGTCTAGAACAGGCAAATGCATAGAGACAGAAAGTAGATTAGTGGTTGCCAGGGGTTGGGAGGAGGGGGAAAGGGGGAGTGATTAGGTTCTGGGTTTCTTTTTGGGGGTCATGAAAATGTTCTGCAATTAGATTGTGATGATAGTGCACAACCTTGTGAATACACTAAGAACCACTCAACCGTTCACTTAAAAGGGTAAATTTTATGTGAATCTTAGGTGAAAAAAAATTTCCTGCCTCAAGAAGGTGGCAGGAAATTTCACTCTGTCCTCTCTCGCATCTTCCTTTCCCACAGGCTGGAATGTGCGTGATGGTGGGTAGTCTTTCTGGACCATGTAAGATGAAGGCAACATCCCAGGAATGGGGAGCAACAAATTGGTAGGCCCCCAACACCGCGGAGCTGCCTCATCAGCCCTGGGCTGCTCACTCTCAAACTGTTTCATGAAAGACAAATCAACTGCTCTCTCATTTACACCACTGCTATTCTGAGTCTGTTACAGCAGCCAAACCCATAATCAATGAATCCTCGACATCTTAAGGAAAGGTTAAAGGGGATCTCACTTCACAGCCTTTTTGCATGACCTGATGACTGCCGAAGTTAATTCTTCCATGAGATGTACCCCCACATCCTCGAGTGTCCCCATGCCCGCCTTCTGCCAGAGAAGAAAATTCAGCTACCTTTGCCATTATGCCAGTTTGGTGACCACTTCACTCTGCACTAGGAGGCTAACCGTGGCTTTAGGAGGGAAGTGAGCGACCTGTAACAAGGCTTCCATCCTTAACGGACTGCAGATTCTGAAGTGTCAGCAGCATGGTTCCTGGGAGGCATTCGGAGAGCCAAGTGTTAAAACACTTGGCCTTAGCTCTCCATTCCCCGGCCTCCTCAGATACAAGATGACTAACAGGCTAATTTAAAAAATGCATTAACTGTCATACTCCAGTTAACGTGGTGAAGTTTTTAGTGTTAGGACATGTAGATGAGATGTCGGCTGGCCCCAAGACTCTTAAAGGAGGGTCTGGGCATCATTAATGCCAAGACGCCTACAAAAAACTGAAGCATGCATTTCAGTTAATCAACGAGTAAAACTTTCCCTTTGAAATTTCACTGCCAGGGTTTTTAATACTTCCTGCTAGTCATTATTCCCTGCTCTAGTTCAGTAACAGGCTAGCCATAATCTTAAATGAGGAAACCATTACAATTCAACCACATTCACTTAATACTTTTTTTTTTTTTTTGAGCACGTAGTACGTACTGGGGATGCAATGGGAGGAACTATAAATAGGCCTGGGCTTGACCTTCCTGTGGGGAAGACAGACATGAAGCATGTAAACATAACGTGTAATAAAATAAGACAACTGCTCTGATGGTTTGCTGGATGAGAAGAACAGGGGCCCTAGTTTAGATTCAGGATGGTCCGGGAGACCCTCCTGGAAGACCTGACATTTAAGCTGAGGTCTGAAGGATGAGAAGGACAAGGCCAGGTGAAAAGTCAACAGGAATAGCATTTTAAGGACAAGGGAGAGCACATACAAAGGCCCTGGGGTAGGAAAACAGCCTGGCTTGTTTGAGAAACTACATGAAAGCCTGGCTGGTGTGCCATGAGCGACACTGGCAGGGGCTGCATCATGGTGTGGTATGCCACAACAAGGACTTTTTCCCACAAAGCACCCTATTTTCACTTGGAGCCCAGAGAGCCCCCTCTTTCAGGCCATGAGATAGCCAGGGAGCTCTGGCCCTGACCCAGGCCTAACAAAGCCCATCAAGGCATCCTGCCTTCCCCCAGTCATCGTGATGGTAATAGTTGCAACACGTGACCTAAGCTGGCTCTCAGTGCATCTCAGAATTTTTGTAGAAGAAGTCCCACAAAAAAGGTCTTTCGCCCTCTTTTTCCACTGGACTTGTGCCTGTAATTCAAGGCTGGGGTTTGTTGCAATCATCTTACAACTATCAGAGAACAACCAACTTGAGACTGAAACTGTGATAAATATACAGTTGGCCTTTGTCCCTGGTTGCTGACACAGAGCTTCTAAAACCCTTGGAATTTCTTGAATGACAGGGGTGATAAGAACATCTTGTGTTATTCTTAACAAACAAGCCCCTTGCAACCTGAATCTATGCTAATAAAGTGACTCCTGGCTGAGAGGCCCCAAGATAGCTTCATAGCTTTGGTATGGGGGCTGGTCACCAGAAAGAACAAGGCATGATAAAAGGGTTGGAACTGGCAGTCCCACCCCTCAACCTACAGGAAGGGAGAGCGGCTGGAGATGAAGCTAATCATCACCGGTCAGTGATTTAATCAATCATGTCTGCATAATGAAATCCCCATGAAAACCCCTCAACAACAAGACCGGAGAGCTCCCAGGTTGGGGAGCATGGCAGCAGTGTGCATGGAAAGGTCACGGAAGCTCTGTGCCTCTTCCCCCACACCTTGTCCTATGCATCTCTTCCATCTGGCTATTCCTTTTTTTTTTTTTTTTTTAAAGATTTTATTTATTTATTTGACAGAGAGAGAGAGACAGCCAGCGAGAGAGGGAACACAAGCAGGGGGAGTGGGAGAGGGTGAAGCAGGCTTCCAGCAGAGGAGCCGGATGCGGGACTCGATCCCAGGACTCTGGGATCACGCCCTGGGCCAAAGGCAGACGCTTAACGACTGAGCCACCCAGGTGCCCCCCATCTGGCTATTCCTGAGTCATATTCTATCTAATAAAGCAGTAAATGTAAGGAAAGTGTTTTCCTAAGTTCTATGAGCCATGCTAGCAGCAAATCATCAAATCTGAGACAAGGGTCACCAGAACCCCCAATTTACAGCCCGCTGGTCAGAAGTTCGGGTGGTAATCTGGGATTTGCTACCTGTGTCTGCAGTGGGACTGAGCCCTTAACTTGCAGGCTCTGTGGTAAGTCCGGGTAGTGTGTGTCAGAATTGAACGGAATGGTAACACACCCAGTTAGCATCTGGGGAGTTGGGAGAATCGGTCGGTATGAGAAAAACCCCATTCATTTGGTGTCATAAGTGTTACCTGTAAAAACAGCTCTGAGGAACCAAATGAGAGATCAAGAAGAGAAACCTCAGTATTGGTAATAACATTATTTGAGCTCTGCATCAAGTGGCCCCAAAAAAGATTACCCTCTGGACTTCAATTATGTTAGGCCAATAATCTCCCAATGTCCTTAAACCAATTTGGGTTGGGTTTTCTGTTACTCGCAGCCCGAAGATAGATCCTGACGGCTAGAAATGGGAAATGACTGAAGTGTTTACATTTGGGGTCTGACATGACTTCATTTCTATCTCTGGAGAATGGAATGGAAGAGGCAGGGACAGAAGCAGCGGGTCCATCAGGAGGCGACTGCAAGGGTCCCATTGAGAGAGGAGCTCATCAAAGCCCTTTAAGAAGACTAACATTACTGAGCAATTACTACGTGACAGGAACTGAGCTGAGTGCTTTACCGGCGTGAACTAATTACCTAACAACCCTAACGTGTGACAATTATCAATGCCACTTTTTTCTGCTATAGGTTGAATTGGGTCCCCCCAAAATGTACGTGTTGAAGGCTTAACCTCCAGTACTTTAGAATATGACCTTATTTGGAGCTGGGGTATTTGGAGCTGTAGTCTGAGTGAAGAAGGTACACTGGGATAGGTGGGCCTCTCATCCAGTGTGTCTGGTGTTCTTACAAGAAGGGGAAATCCGGACAGGGGCATACACGCAGGAAGACCGCCATGGGAGGACGAAGGCAGAGATTAAAGTGATGAAGCAGAGGCCAAGGAACACCAAGTATTGTCAGCAAACCAGCAGAAGCTAGCAGTAAGGTGTGGAACCGGTCCTTCCTCACGGACCTCAAAAGGAATCATCCCTGCTGAAACCTTGATCTCGGACCTCCAGCCTCCAGAACTATGTGGACAATACATTCCTGCTGTTTAAGTCACCCAGTCTGAGGTACTTGGTTATGGCAGCCCTAGCAAACAAAGCTGCAACGAGGAAACCGAGGCCCAGGAGGGCATGGTAACCTGCACCAAATTCCCCGGTCAGCTGCTAAGCACAGGGTTGCCCACCTTGGGAAGCCATGTTTCCAACCACTGTGCTGTTCCTCTGGCCTTGTGCGAATTGCTCTGCCCTCAACCACGGGATCTAGAAAAGTCCTGAGCCCTCCATATGCCCCTGTTTTCCATCTGCATGACTGACATCTGCCCGCCCCCTCCCCCTCTGCCTGGCAGGTGAGGCGAACAAACAAGAATGGCTATAGAGGAGAAGGCCTCTGGAGGCAGCACAGAAGCCAGACAATCCTGGACGATATTCTGAGCAGAACACCACACTGGAGAGGAGGGTGGAGGCGAATCAAAATCACTTCCCTACCCCAAATGGCTGGCACGACACGATCCAGCCTCTCCCTCCTGCAGCCAACTGGAGAACAGAGCTGGCCCCTGACGGGCAACACAGAGGGAGGTGGGCCTGTGGCAGAAGTCATCCAGAAGACATGGGAATGCTCCCGAATCCCAGATCAGGAGTCCACTGCCCACCTACTCCAAACTGGTCACATGACATCCTGCCAGCCCCCATGAACCAAGGCCCCATGATGCCCCCTTGAAGAAGGGGAGCTCTGTCCAAACCTGTCCTTGCCATCATGAGCAAGTTGCTGCAAGGCATCCCTTGCTGAGCCCAAGCAGGTGGTACATGCGGCTGGCTGAGGCCCAGGGCCACCATAACAAGTTGGGAAGGACAGAGGCTGCCAGAGCCCTGTGATGCTGATTCTTCCTCCCGAGGAACTTTTCTTGAAACGGATCAATGTTTCTGGACCAAGGCTGCTGTGGACAGCATTAAAATCCAAGAGGAACTGAAAACGAATTATTAGCACTTCTTCTGGGAAAAACAGTGAGCTATGTATCACACAGCAGGGGAGTGGGGGGACTCCATGTCTAGACCAAATGGTACTAACAGAGTGGGTGGGGAACTAGCCCAGCACACACCCGGGCCACGCGAAATCATGTGTTAGATCACAGCTTGCTGCTCCTAATATGCACATTTCCTCAAAGTGCCTACCACACACAATCATCAGAAACGCAGCAGGTGCTTTTGAGGTGGGCAGGAGCTGGCAACGTCCTGACATCCTTAAGACAGAGTTGAAGGCTGGGTCCCTAACTTGAACCCTGCAGAGATGGGGGCCTATGACAGAGGGGCTGAAATTGCATTTGATGTCACCCAACACAGTGGATGACACCAACATCAGAAAACATTCCAAGTGCAACTAAGGACTGGAAAATGCAAATGTGGGGGGCGGGGTAAGACAGTCTGCTGCTGTTTTCCTTTACTTCACATGGCAAAAAGTTATGAAGGAAATAGGAATCTAAATCTTTAAAACATTCAAAAATATAAGAACTGACAAAATCATAATCACTGTGAGAACACACTTCTTTTAGGAGAGTAACAGATAAAGCTGGCCAAAAATAAGGCTAGAGAAATTCAAATAACACAAACCAGCAACTTGATTTTAAAGGTTTATATAAAGCTCTTTTACCAGAATACAGATGAGATTCAGTCTTTATAAAATATCCATTGAATGTTTATCAAAACTGATTCTATGTTAAGAAAAGAAAAAAAAAAAAAACCTCAAATTCCCCCTTAAAAGAGAATTTTTCCTATCATAATACTCTGACTCTAATGCATTTAAACTCGAAAGGAAGGACAATTTTGGAAAGGGATAGAGAAATCTAACAGAATGGTTTTCAACCTTTGCTACATGTCACAATTCCCTGGAGAGTTTAATCTATTCTGATGCCTGGACTTCTCCCTCAAGAGTCCGATCTCACTGGACTGGGCAGCTTATTTTTCAAAGTTCCCCAAGTCTACTTGATGATACTAAGGAATTACTACTACTCATTGTTTTAGCTGTAATAATGGTATTGTGGTTATGTTTTAAAAACAAAGCTTCTCCTTTTAGAACTGCATGCTGAAATATTGGTGGGCAAAAGGATATGACGTATAGCGTATGCTTCAAAATAATGGGTGGGGGGAGGGCAAAGTCAGAATATAAATGAGACAAGACTGGTCACAACTAGGTAACATACACCCTATTTCTTATGTCTGCAACTGTTCATAAGGAAAAGTAAAATGGGGGTGCCTGGGTGGCTCAATTGGTTAAGCACCTGCCTTCGGCTCAGGTCATGATCCCAGGGTCCTGGTATCGAGCCCCAAGTTGGGCTCCCTGCTCAGTGGGAGTTTGCTTCTCTATCTGCCTCTCCCCCCTTCTCATGCTCTCTCTCTCTCAAATAAATAAATAAAATCTTTAAAAACAGATAAATAAAAGAAAAAGTAAAATATAAAAAAACAAAAAATTTTAAAAGTTCCCTAATGGATCACAATGTGCAGCCAGGGTTATGTATTTGAAGTTTGTAAAATACATCTTTGTATGTCTTAAAGAGGAAATCAATGTCAAAACTGCCAACCAGACCTCTGGAATGGCAAAATGAAGAGTTCAGAAAATTCTTTCTTCTAAAAACCAACAATAAAATGGAACTACCACTTGAGGGCTCTAGAAATCAAAGGTGTACAAGAACCTGAGAAACATTTATTCAAGGAGAACCGAAGTCCACTCTTCGGTTCATGGCCACAGTGTTGGGAGTCCCCAGAATTCTCGGAATCTCCCCAGGCCTCGAGTGGCACAATCACTTGGTTGGGAAGCCGTGAGGAAGCAGCCTGGTGGCCAGCCTGGCAAAACCAACACCAGCCCCCAGTCCTGAGTAGCCAGCACCAGCCACCAGACTTCAGGAGGCACTAGGCTCATCAGAGCCCCTCCCCGCCCCACCCAGTAGACTAGACAGGCCGCAACAAGCAGAAGCAGTTGGGTTCTTTTACATCAAGGCAGCAAAACAGCAAAAAGGTAGAGAACCCCGCTCTTTACTATCCAAGCCACACATGAGCCTTCCTGATAACCTATAATGTGTCCCTTTCACTAGGTGGAAAATAAACTCCAAGCAGCCAGATAAATAAGAAAGAAAATGAGAGTCACAGACTAGGAGAAATATTTGCAAATTACGTATTTGATGAATGACTTATCTAGAACATAAAAGACTTCTTACAACTCAATAAGAAATGAACAAAAGATTCAAAGAGATGTTTAATCAAAGAAGACATACATATGACCAATAAGCACAAAAAAGGATGATCAACATCATTAGTCCTCAGGGAAATGTGAATCAAAACCATAAGACATCACCATACATCCACTAGGATGGCTGTAAGAACAAGTGTTGGTAAAAATACGGAAAAACTGTAATCTTCAATACATTGCTAGCAGGACTATAAAATGGCGTGGTCACTTTAGAAAACAATTTGGCAGTCTTTTAAAAAGTTAAGCAGCAGAGTTACCAAAGGACCCAGCAATTCTATTCCTAGGTGGAAATGAAACCATATATCCACACCAAGACTTGTACCTAAATGTTCACAACCGTATTACTCATAATAGCCCAGCACTGGACATAATCCAAATATCCATCAACCGGTGAAGGGATAAACAAAGTGTGACATACCTGTACAAGAGGTATTTGTTACTCAGCAATAAGAAGGATGAAATACTGATACATGCTGCAACACGGAAAAATCTCAAAAACATTATGTGAAGTGACAGAAGCCAGATGCAAAAAGTCCTGTCTCAAGAAAGATGTTTAAAAATTGTGAAACATTTAGGGGCACCTGGCTGGTTCAGTTGGTAAAACACACAACTCTCGATCTTGGGGTTGTGAGTTCGAGCCCCACACTGGGTGTAGAGCTTACATTAAAAAAAAAAAAAAAGTTGGGGCACCTGGATGGCTCAGCTGGTTAAGCATCTGACTCTTGATTCGGCTCAGGTCATGATCTCAGGGTCATGGGATGGAGCCCCACGTTGGGCTCCACACTGTGGAGCCTGCTTGAAATTCTCTCTCTCCCTCTTCCCTCTGCTCCTCCCCCCACCTCTAAAAAAAAAAAGTTCAAAAAATAGCAAATCATTTAGAAATGAAGGACTCACGAGAAATGACATATCAAAATCTGTAGGGTATGTGTGGGGGGTAAATGGAGTGTGGAGGGAAAGAACAGAGAAGTGATAAGTAATTTGAAATTTACTTGATGTGGGACATTTCAGGGCCACCTAGTAAAGCAATATTGGTGACAACAATAGTAACAACCCACTGTTTTTTTCCGTAGGCAAAAATATTTTTATTAACTTAACTTTTTAATTCCAGTATAATTAACATTGTTATATTAGTTTCAGGTGTATGATACAATGATTCAGCAAGACACATTACTCAGTGCTCATCATGATAAGTGTGCTCTTAATCCCATTTACCTATTTCACCCCCCCACACATCCATATCCCCTCTGGCAACCATCAGTTTGTTCTCTATAGTTAAGAGTCTGTGTTTTTTGTTTGTCCTTCTTTGTTTTGTTTCTTAAATTCCACATGAGTGAAAGCATATGATATTTGTCTAACATTTCATTTAGCAGTATAATCTCCAGATCAATCCATGGTGTAGGAGATGGTAAGATTTCATTCTTTTTTATGACTTAGTAATATTCCTCTATGTGTGTGCGTGTACCACATCTTCCATAATTTGCCTACTGTAAATAATGCTGCAATAAACATAGGGTGCATGTACCTTTTCAAATTAGTGTTTTTGTATTCTTTGTGTAAATAGCCAGTAGTGGAATTACTGGATCCTATGATAATCCTTTTTTTTTTTTTTTTTAATTTATGAATCTCATACTGCCTTCCACAGTGGCTGCACCGGTTTGCTTTCCACCAACAGTGCACAAGGGTTCCTTTTACTCCACATCCTTGCCAACACCTGTTGTTTCTTGTGTTGTTGATTTTAGCCATTCTGACAAGTGTGAGGTGATATCTCATTGTGGTTTTGATTTTCATTTCCCTGAAGAGTGATGTTAAAGATCTTTTCATGCGTCTGTTGGCCATTTGTATGTCTTTGGAGAAATGTTTGTTCATGTCTTCTACCCATTTTGTAATTGGACTATTTGTTTTTTTGGTGTTGAGTTATAGAAGTTCTTTATGTATTTTGGATGCTAACCCTTTATTGAATATGTCCTTTGCAAATATCTTCTCCCATTCAGTAGGCTGTCAGTTAGTTGATTGTTTCCTTTGCTCTGAAGCTCTTTATTTCAATATAGTCCCAATAGCTTATTTTTGCTTTTGTTTCTCTTGTCTTAGGAGAAATATACAGAAAAACGTTGCTATGGTCAATGTCAGAGAAATTACTGTTTGTGCTCCCTTCTAGAATGTTTATGGTTTTAAGTTTCACATTTAAGTCTTGAATCCATTTTGAGTTTATTTTTGTGTGTAGTGTAAGAAAGTAGTCCAACTTTATTCTTTTGCATATGGCTGTTCAGTTTTCCCAACACTATTTGTTGAAGACTTTTTCTCATTGTATAATCTTTCCTCCTTTGTCAAAGATTAATTAGCCAATATAATTGTGGGTTTATTTCTGGGCTCTCTATTCTGTTCCATTGATCTATGTGTCTTTTTTTGTGCCATTACCATACTGTTTTCATTACTATAGCTTTCTCATATAACTTGAAGTCTGGAACTGTGATGCCTCTAGCTTTGTTCTTCTTCTTCAGGATTGCTTTGGTTATTCTGGGTCTTTTGTGGTTCCATACAAATTTTAGGATTATTTGCTCTAGTTCTATGAAAAATGCTATTGGTATTTTGATAGGGATTTCATGAAATCTGTTGATCGCTTTGGGTAGCATGGACATTTTAACCATATCTGTTCTCCCAATCCATGAGCATGGAATATCTTCCCATTTGTTTATGTCATCTTCAATTTCTTTCATCAATGTTTTAGAGTTTTCAGAGTACAGGTCTTTCACTTCCTTGGTGAAGCTTACACCTAGGTATTTTATTATTTTTCAGTAACAATCCACTTTTGATTGTGTCCAGCTCAGGCTCTGGACTGATTCCTTCCATGCATGAACATCAAATCACCACATCCCCAGGAGTTCACTACTATAACCACTCTTATTTAACAGGGTTAGCAAGTAGGGGAAATGAGACTGGAACCTTAGTCACCAAGCTCATCCACCAGCCCCCAATGCAATTTGCAGGATGAAAGTAGTAACCACTTATTCTCCTATCATCATCAACCATGATAAACTGCACTTCCATTTCCTGCTTTTACTGTGACTTAATGATGACTACTTCGTACAATTTACCTTATTTAAACTTCAGGGCAATTGTGGTAGATGATAGTATTCTTACTATTATTTCTGATTCACTTTTCAGGCACAGAGTAGAACTGCACTTCCTCACCACCCTGCAGTTGACTATGGCTATAAGATTTGCTTGAGCCAATGAAACATGAGCAGAAGCAATGGGGGTCAGTTCCATGTGGTATCATTTGAGAGCTAACGTATAAGCCCCTATCTCCCTCTTATTGCATAAACAAATATGTTCCAGATGGTGGAAACTGGGTCCCCGAATGAAGTGATATAGAGCAGAGACCACCACCAAACCATGAAGAACATGTGGCATTAGTAAGACTTAACGAGAAGTCTTTTAAACCACTGAGATATTAGGGTTATTAGTTACAGCAGCAGAACCTAAGCTGTCCTTACTGATTCAGTACCCTTTGAGTTAATCCTCTTTTAACTAAGAGATTAACTGAGGCTCAGACAAGTTAAATGATTTGTTCAAGGACAAACAATCGAAAGGTGGCAGAGGCAGGATTAGAATTTAGGTCTGGTTCCAGGACTCTTAAAAGTTGTCAATTCAATCACCACCCTGTACTTCCTCCTAATTCACTCACCACTTAATTCATTCAACAGCAACATGTACTGAGGGCTTATGATGGGCCAGGGGCCACTGCAAAGAATGTCTTCCAGGTTAACACTTTTTTCCCCAGTAAAATGCCTTTTTGGTTTTTAATATTCAAACTTCATGGAATGTATATAATTCTTCATGTGTTTTCATCTAATTTTTATACGGGAAAATTATATGCTCTCAAAACTCAAAATATTTTTTAACAAAACGATAAGCAGGAAGTCTCAAGATTACATTTTAAATACAATCAGTAGAAGGTCGGAACCATGTGTGGACACAGAAAGGTTGACTGAGGTCAACAGAGGCGATGCAAGATTGAGATGCTGTTGACCAGAAGGCAATGGCGGTGTGAAGGCTGTGCAAGCTGTTTTTTAGCCACCCTGTTTGTTGTTTAGTGTTCCGGAACTGAAATATTTTTGAGCATTTTACATCTTAACATATTAGTTTGTTACTTCTCTCTAGAAGATAGGCTGGCCTAGGTCAGTTGGGTCAATGAGATATACGGAGAGAGTTGCTGCCAGGGTTTCTGGAGACAGGTACCCAGCTTCCTACTCCTTTAGACACCATCTTGTCTGGCCAGGATGCCCAACACTGCCAGAGTGCTCCAGGGATCAGGCTAGGGCTGCACACAGGAAGAAGTCTCCAGAACCAGGAAATGAGATAAACTGGGTCTGTAATGGTGGTGGTGGTGGTGAACCAATCAACCACCTTTGCAACCTTTGGACTTCCTCCTCTATAAGATAAGAAACACCCAGATTTTTTAAGCTGACAGTCTTCAGGCTTGAATGTGCTTATCCCCAAGGGTTTGTGGAGACTTGTTTTGTTTTGTTTACTTAAGAGAGAGAGCCCCCTATGGGCATAAGCAGGAGAGGGGAAGGGGCAGAGGGAGAGAGAGAATCTCAAGCAGACTCCATGCTGAGTGGGGAGCCTGACATGGAGCCAAAACCAAGAGTTGGATGCTTAACCGACTGAGCCACCCAGGGGCCCCTATGGAGACTTTTAATGGATCCAAGGGCACAAATGTTTTCAAGGGAAGCAATGTTCAGATCCTCAATGGCCTCAAGTTCCCCTTCCCAAAACTGATCTGACTGCAAGCCAGCCTTCCTTCTCAGTTGTCCAGTCCCTACTGTACAGCTGCCTCCTCATCCCAAGGAGCACTGCCCAGGGGGGTGTGTAAGCCTCTAGGACTCCAAACAACACAAAACATCAAAATACTGGTTTGAAGTAAGTTGTCTTTAATGAATAATAAAGCTCCTTAAGCTCCCAGGCTTGTCTGTCCTTCCCTGACTTACACATCTTTCTGTTAAATATGAATCTTGGCTTTAAAAACAGGATATTCTGGCCCACGCTGGGATCCCCTAAATTCCAAACACTCAAAGCTGTATAGGTTAGTGGCCCTTTTTCATTTAAATGGAATGGTTTTGCAGGACCATCAAAATTTCGAGTCCCCTACAAAAAATTTCCTGGGGAAAATGTATGTGATTTCTCTTGGATTCTGTGTGCTTTGTACAATAAAGTGGTGAAAAACCTACTTTATCTAGCCATATTGTAAAATACTTATTTCAACTACAGCCAATCTCCATCGTATCTTACAAAATATGTACTATTTTCTTTCTCCCACAAATAACAACATTTTAAAGTTACCATAAAATTATTTTAGACATTAGCTTTATGATGCACAAGAAGGTATGGTTTATCAAAATTATTTTGAGGGAACACAAACAAAAATATTTGAAGATGATCAGTTTAAATTTGAATGATCCCCGCCAGCCCACACCCTAATTCCTGGTGGCTGAGCTACAGGAACTAAGCATGGGGTACAAATCCTGGGGGAAAAAAGACTTCAGACAATGGCAAAGTCACACGTGCCTGGGGTGAGAGCCAAACGGTGCAGTCAGTCAGGCTCCACACCCCCTCCCTCTCAGCTCTCAGGGGCCTCAAAAGAAAGCTGCTACAAGACAGTATTTGAAAAGGGATTTTCTGGCCCAATGGATCAACTCAAAAGATTCCCTTTCACCCAAGTAAAAGAGCTGTGGCCCTTCCTTTACCTCCATGTTAAGTATGGGTACACGTTTGTGTACACACACACACACACACACACACACACACACACGGGGGAAGTATTCATCGTAAATTACTTGGGACCAAGTCAGTGAGTAATTACCCTCTTGAATAGTTTCCACTATTACCAAAAACTCTTCTTCAAGAGATGACTGTTCTCGATCTGAAGCAACATTTCAGCATGTACTACATCCAGTTCTTTCCAAAGTCACCTGAGGGGCTACACACTGGTAAAACCATTATGCCAATAAAGCTCACCTATTTAACCAAGTTTCCCCTAAAACACGATGTGATGTGCAAGGCTGGGTAACAGGCAGGAAAGGAATCATTTCCCAGAGAAGACCTAGACTCATACTACTTTCACTGATTTGAGAAAGACCCTGGGCCCCTCTATGGGTAAGGCCCAATGTTGGGCATGATCCCTGTACTGCATCAGAGTGCTTCTCAAACTCTGATGTATGTCCAATCACCCAGGATGTTGCTCAAAACTCAGATATACCCAGGCCCCAGATCAGAATCACCAGCAGTGTGGAACAGAGCCTCTGTATTTTTAACAAGTTCCCCAGACCAAGTCTGTTGCTCACTGAAGTCTGAGGACTACCACCCAGAAAAGTCTAGCAAAGTGGGGCGCCTGGGTGGCACAGTGGTTAGGCGTCTGCCTTCGGCTCAGGGCGTGGTCCCAGCATTACGGGATCGAGCCCCACATCAGGCTCCTCCGCTAGGAGCCTGCTTCTTCCTCTCCCACTGCCCCTGCTTGTGTTCCCTCTCTCGCTGGCTGCCTCTATCTCTGTCAAATAAATAGATAGAATCTTTAAAAAATATATATTAAAAAAAAAAAGAGAAAAGTCTAGCAAAGTGGTTCTCAAACAGCTGATTCATACAAACTATGGAGAATTTTGTTTTATTTTTTTAAGATTTTTAAAATTTGACAGAGAAAGAGAGCAAGCGAGCGCACAAGCAGGGGGAGCGGCAGGCAGAGGGAGAAGCAGGCTTCCTGTTGAGTAGGGAGCCTGATGCAGGGCTTGATCCCAGGAAGATCGTGACCAGAGCCGAAGACAGACACTAAACCGGCTGAGCCACCCAGGTGCCCCTTTATGGAGAATTTTAAAATACGGATTCTAGAGCCCACGGGAATTACTGCATCCTTTATAGGACTCTTGGCTGCAAGTGGCAGAGCCCCAATTCAAACTGGCTCAAGAAAAAGCAATTTTTTGGCTCATGATACTGAAAAGTTCAGGGGTTATTCTGATTTTCAGTTACCCAAAGAATTTATCAAGAACCAATCATTTCCAATGTCGTTTCTATCTCACCCTTTGGGCAAACATGGCCCCCTGTAGCATTAGGCTTATGCCCCACAATTTAGCAGCCCAGTAGAAAGAAAGCACCTCTCTCCTGGCAGCTCGAGCAAGAGACGCGTATAAACTGTGAACAGACTGACGTGACTCATGAGCCCTTTCCTGAGCCGATCACCGGGGCAGAGAGAAGCAGAACAATCTGAGAGGCCCACGACTACGCCCGTTCCACATCCAAACCACATGGACCAGAATGCTCCACAAGGCGGGGGCACCCTTTTTAAAAGTTGGGGTTTTTTACTCCAGGTTCTAAAAGTTCTTTCCGAAAAAATATGCAAAATACATACACATATAAAGAAAAAAATGAAAATAATCTAAAACACCCTACCTACTGAAGTTTTAGAATCTGTAAGCTCAAAATTGTGCATATAAGCATTGATTTGTTGAGTAGAAACCTATTCTGTACAGTAGAGCATTTCGCTATGGCTGCGTCTTCATGACAATACCCCCAAACTGAAAAAAGACAACTATTTTAGACATTTTTATGACTGTTCAGCCAATACTACTTTGCCTCCCTTTCTCCATGAATTTGTTCTGGCTTTGAATCCCTACAGAAGTCAGTGGGTGTCTGCTAAGAACAATGATATTCTCTCAATTACAGTGTAATTATTGAAATCAGAAAGTGCCAGTGTGATAATCCTGCCAGCTAATGTACAGTTATCTATTGTATAACTTATAATTTACAACTTATAAGATAGTTACCTCCTTCCATTTTCCAAGGCAGGGCTTCTGTCTGATTCACTGCACACACACGCCCAGGCCCCCCAACCCCAGGCCTAGAGTAAGTAGTGTCGCACACACAGTTGGGCTCAGTGAATGAATGAGCTGGATGGCGGAGGAGCAATCCTCAAAAGGAAAACCACAAAAGAACCATGAATGGTTGTTGGGCCAAACCAGCAGCCAATATCCACCACACCTACCCAAACAGGCGCTCCCAGAGCAAGGCCAGAGAATCCCAACTGTTAATAAGACTCCCTAGGTGGTGCCAATCCCCCGCCCGGGTTCAGAAGCACACTGTCCAGGGACTGGGTGTGATTGGATGCAAACACAACATTTCTTGAGAAAGCTGTTTTTCAGATTTTTCGTAAGAGGAGAAACCTGATGAAGGCAAGCATTCCTGCACTCCCACGCGGCACTGCGGGCCAGGGACCTGGAGGTGGGGGGGGCGGGGTCAGGCCTGGGTCCTGCTCTCACAGATCTCACAGCCTAGGGGGCGGCAGATGTGCCTACAGGGAGCAGAACGGTGCTCTGCCACGTGGAGGAGGCCCCCACACAAGCCGTTGTGAAGGAGGTGAGGCAGGTCCTAATGTTACCCTTACGGTCAGGTCACACTCACGGGCTGAGATAAGGAGCCAGGGCTGCACTGCACCCAGGCACCTGGGATTGATGTGGGAAACAAAGGCTGAAGAGAAATGATTACATTTCCTTACTCCCTACAGCCCACCGACAAGTCCTTGAAACAGGCAGAGGGACCTTCCTCTAGGAGCTCAGCTGCCTCGATGCTGACACTTGGCTAAGGGCAAAAGGCTGACCCCCAGGATCCTGTACGTCTACTTGAACATATAAAAATTCCTTTGGAAACTTCCTTTATCTCTACCCTCCAAGATATATGTTGGCAATCATCCCCAAGTATATGACCTACCGATATACATCTGAAGGGTCTCATGACTGAGTTTTTACTAAACAGGAATAAATAACCCTTCCTAACAACAGCTAGCCCCCTCAGGATCCCAGAAACCTTGTTTACAAAATACCTGGAAGGCTCATGCTCTCCCAAATCCCCTTCCAACTTGAAAGTATATAATGGGCCACTCCTCAGGACCCCGGGGCAGCTCTTTCTGCCCACGGGCCCTCTCCCAGTGCTTTAATAAAACCACCTTTTTGCACCAAAGATGTCTCAAGAATTCCTTCTTGGCTGTCAAGCTTCAAACCCTAATGTCTTTCCTACATCAGGATCACTTGAATTTCCACAGTAATCCCAAACCTTAGACAACACACATATACCCAATGAATGAGTCCTGGTGGCTTCTCATTCTTTCTACTCTGAAGAAAGAAGTTGCTTACTTGGCCAAGATCAAAGAGCTAGTTGGTGGTGGAGCTGGGATCAATTCCAGACTCTATCCCCAAGCCCCAGCTTGAACTACAAGGAGCACTATCCAGGAGGAAAGGTGAGGAGGATGATAAACAGCACTACCTGAGTGCCTAGTATGGATCAGTTGCCAACTAAATTCTTTACGTAAACTTATTTAATGCTCTCATGGCCCCTTGAGTAGAAACCTTTATCATCCACATTTTATAGCTGACAAAACTGAGGGCCAGAGACGTGAAGTAATAAAGCGAGGGTCACACAGCTAGCAAGCAGGTAAGCTCTGAATCGAGGCCATTTGACCCCTGTTCTTAACCACATGTTGATGCTGCATATGGAAGAGGAATGATGCCCTAGGCCAGGAGACCAAAGAAAGTCCTCATTTTATGAGAAGTATGTGTGTCATGCTTACTGCCTTGCCAGAGCTCACTGGATAAGAGGCAGCCAACTGACCAAAGCTGGGCCAATCGGACTCCTGTCTCGGGGCCCTGAGCCTGTGGATCCTGAGGCCAGCAGACAAGGCCTGTCCCAAGCTCCAGGAGGCATCTTAGAATTCCTTTAAGTTTGGATGGATCGCACATGGGTTTCTTTCATTTTCAACTCAGAAAACCTAGGCTAAGAACTTCCTACCTGGCTCCTTCTGCCATTCTCACCTTCCCTTCCCTCGTAGCCCTCTGGGCACCATGGTCTCCTTGTACTTCTCAGAACATGCTCTGTGATCTCCTGCCTTAGGGCTTTTGCATTTGCTATGCTGTCTGGAATGCTCTTTCCCAAATATTTCTATGGCTGGCTTCTTACATTCAGGCCTTGATCAGAGTCACCTCTTCAGGGGTCTGCCCTCATCACCTCTGCTAAAATAGTAGCCTCCCACTCTCCAGTCTTTCCCCTGGTCCGTTTTCTTCACGGCACATCTCACTACTTAACATTACATTATTTATGTTTGTTTAGGCTCCAGATCCCCTCCAGAATGTCAGCACCAAAAGTGTGGGGACTGTGTCTATCCTGGGCCCTGCTGTGGCCTGAGCACTTGGGTGCCATGTCGTAGGTGTTCAGGAAATACCTAAGTGATATCTGCCCCCACACACTTTAGTACATCTCTTGGGACCTTTATCCCCGCCCTCCGAAATACAGAAAGGGTGGGGGGACAGAGAAAGAAACAATGACTCACATTTATTTGAGTGTTTACTATGTGGCAGCCACAGTTCTGAGCACTTTGAATGGATCATTTGATCTTCACAAAAACAGAGGGTAGGAGCTATTATTATTCCATTATACAGAAGCTGAGGCCCAGAGAGGCTAAATTACTTGCCCAAGGACATCCAGCCAAGACAAGGCAAAGTTGAGCTGTGAAGCTGGCAGTCAGATGTCAGGCCTCATGAATCCCAGTGGGCAAGCAGTTCCCCAGATCCAGCAGCGGACTCTGAAGCTGTCTTCTCCATGTCTGTGTCTGCTATGCTAGCTTCCTGCTGAGCTCTCCACAACTCTGTTGACTTTTTTCTTTTTTTCCCTATTAGTCAAGGCCCCAGAATGTTGCCCACTGCTGCTTGTACTCAAGTTTTGTCACCCTTAATGCCAGCTTTTCCCCTGGTTTGGCCTAACCATGGGAACAGAGGAGTTCTTCACCGATGTTGTCACACAGTGGCCACTGTGGACTTCTGGGCCCTGCCTAACCAGGCCCCCATCAATGGGGGCCCTGTGGGATAAAACGTCTGAGGGCACCCACACCTGCCCGTGACCTCCACTGGCATTTAACACCATCACGGAAGTCTTGGCCAGGGCAGCGAGGGGGGAGAATAGGCCTAACCCAAGCCACAACAGGCACTATCACCGGTGGACAAAAGGAAGGTTTGGGGAGGAACTGCAAGAAAGCTGCTGGATATACATTAGTAATAAGGACGCTGGTTACTAAGTCTGCCCTATTCCAAACTAGACTCTGCCTCATCCAAGTTGTGAGACATTAAGCGAGGTCTGCACTCTAGGCTCCTCACCGTGGACGGGAACGTTGCCAACCTGCGTCACTGAGTTACGCCAAAGGATTGAAAGGTGACCACTCCAACACACAGACTGGGGCCAGGCTCACACTGAGCTTTTCAAGTCAGTGCAAGAGGATGGATTATTTGATCGATACTACGAGAGATAACTGGTTAACTATTGGCAGGGGGCAGGTTTAAGTTCTGTATCCCACACCTAACACCAGGGGGGAAAGAATCCAGGTGTTGGATATAAACTATGAAGCTCTACACGTGACTCCTGATCTCGGGGTTGGGAATTCGAGCCCCATGTTGAGTGTAGAGATTACTTAAAAATAAAATCTTAAAAAAAAAAATGAAGGTATAAAATGACTGGGAAGAAAATAGTGTTTATTTCATGTTAAATTAAAAGGCCAAAGCACAAAAGCAAACAACATCAACAAAAAAACCTCAGTATGATGATTAATAACAACAAAATCCAAAGGTGAACAACTCACTAGGGATGTAAACCTGCATCCTGTAAGACATGATTTCTACCTCCAATAATATAAAGAGCCCCTACAAGCCAGTAAGAGACTAAAAACTACCCCCTAGAAAAACAGGCAACAAACGAGGAAAAGCAGATGGCTCAGAAACAAGCAAGTCCGGGAGGCATAGCACAAGCCTTTAAACATATTTATACACTTTGTTTCAGTAATTGCAACCCCAGGACTTTGTCCTAAGAAAAATCTAAGAAGGAAATAAAGGTTTTTGTGTCTTCAGAGCCATAATAAGGAAAGGTGGAAATAAACAGAATGTCCAATGACAGGGTGCTACCAGGATGGAGCATCAAGAAGTCATTAAAAAGAATGTGGCCGGGGTGCCTGGTGGCTCAGTGGGTTAAGCGTCTGCCTCTGTCTGGCTCAGGTCATGATCCCCGGGTCCTGGGATCGAGCCCCGCATTGGGCTTCCTGCTCAGTGGGGAGTCTGCTTGTCCCTCTGCTTCTCCCCTCCTTCTCATGTTCTCTCTTTCTCTCAAATAAACAAACAAAATCTTAAAAAAAAGAAAAATGTGGTTGACCTTGACCTTGACCCACGGCCAGGATAGGCTCTCCAAGGCAGATCCTTAAAGGAAAGTATAGTCTGCGGAACAACATACCTAGAGAGTATGTTTGTAAAACAAACAACTACGGGCATACGTGTGTGTAACAAATAACTAACATGTGAGTGCTTATCACACGCCAGGCGCCACTCTAACTTTTACATATATTAACATGATGAATCCTTACAAGCCATCACCACCACTTCATAGCTGGAGAAAATGAGGCACAGAATGATTAAGGCCCAAGTCAGTACATAACAAAACTGGGATTTGAACCCAAGCACTGTGGCCCCCAGAGCCCAGGCTCTTAAACATAATCTACTGCACACACAGCAAGAAGGGCACACTTAATGTCACTCTGGACAGGTGGGGGGGGCGGAGAGGCCAGGTGCCAGGGTCACCAGGGGAACAAGGAACTGCCATGCTATGCTTTACATACTGCTCTACTGCTTGAAATGTTCACAACCAGCATGTGGCTTCTGTAAGTTTTAAATCAATAAAAAAATCAATCAGTATGAGATTTCTGTCATGTGACCTAAATGCAAGAAGGAGCACGAGAGGATCAGCATCTCTCAGTGATGCTGAGCACCCAGCAGACCAAACTGAGCACCACCTTTCACCCACCCCACATGAAGACAGAGGGTGGGGGCACACCTCTCCCCTAGAGGACGCCAAGTAAAGCCATGTGCCTGGGCTGAGGTATCACATGGGTCACACCCCAACGGGGAGTGAGCTCCCTTTACATGTGGCTCGCTGGAGGAGGAGATAAGAAGGGTCTGATGGGCAAGAAGACTTTCAGCCCAATCAGTTAAGCAGGCTCAGAAGCTCAAAGTCCGGGGGCCTACATACACCTTATCTGGTCCACATGTCAAGTTACCTAAGTGTCAGCACCCAGAAAGTCCATTTTCTGCCCTGTAATAAATACTGTAATAAAAGGCACGTCAGGATCTAGGTTAGTGGGGATGGTGGAAGGGCCACCTATGTGGACTTGAGCCCTTCCTGATTTCATAAATGTAGGACACTGACATCACCTCCTCCTGGGCATGGGCTGCGTCAACACCAGGAATTAACAGCTGTGGCTGGAGTGAGAGAAAGGGGAACAAGGTCAGACTGCAGGTTGGGCTATCTAGGTTCCAACCCAGCCCCAACTGGCTGAGTGACAAGGATCAAGGGCTTCGTTTCTCTGGGCCTCAGTTTCCTCATCGGCAAAATGGGGAATAAGAGTCTATTATAAAGAGGGACTGTGTGAGTAGGACACCTCAGCCCGTTAAAGGGGGCCATCCATCCGAACCTGCAGACCAAACCCCAAAATCTCTCACCTCACTCACCACCCACTGACCCATCCCTTAGCAAGTTGTCAGGCCATGTACTTCTCTTGAGTGCCAATTCCAGCACTCGGGTCCGGTACCACACCCCTCTCCACCCTCCAGGAACAGCTGCCTCCCTCCAGCTTCCAAGGCAGCCAGAGGCAATGACAGCGAGAACACTCAGGATAAAAGTCGAACCCTCTACCAGCCTCCCGCCCCTGCCCGCCCTTCCACCTCCCTCTACGAAGCTCCAGCCACACAGGCTACTCTACTGTTCCTCCACACACCTAGCTTATTCCTGCCTCAGCACCTCCGCACTGGCTGTTCCTTCTGCCAGGACGCCTCTTTCCCCAGATCTCTTGCAAGGCAGGTGCCTCTGTACCATCCCAGTCTCCGCTGCTGCGTCACCACCCCGGCGAAGCTCTCCCCCAAGCTCCCCCGCTATCCAGCCTCCCACAGCCCCCTCCACCTTCCAGGTGTGTCTCTCATCATTCTGCTTTAATCACTTCATAACACTATTCATCCCCACCTGAAATATCTGATTAATCTGTTTACTACTTTATCTTCTGTGTCCTTCAACGTGAGCCTAAACTCCAGGAGGACAGGCCTTCTCGGGCTCTGACCCGGCCCTTGGAATGCCTGTGGTGCTCAATAAATATTTGCCAAAGGAACAAGTCAGTGACTGAATGAATTAAGGAATTCGACATCATTCTACATCAAATCTCTTCCCCCCCCAGACGGAGTAAATGTGGTGTAATCTCCAGAAGAAAAGAAAGCCCTTAGGTAGCGTGCAATATAATGCGTAACTGATCCCAAGGCACCCAAATGATTTCATGCGTGCTAGTGCTCTAAAGAATTTATGACCCAGACAACAGCGCCTGGGGTCAGAGCTCGCCCCTGACGAGGCTACTAGAAGGAGAGCCTCTCCAGTGGAGCAGAGCCCTTTTTGTTCTTTTGTCTAGGAATGGGGTTTCAGATCAGAAGAAATTCAGATGCTCAAAAACCTCTTGCCCCAAGCATAAGGGTTTAATCCCCCGGCGTGGAGCAGGAACTCTCTAGAGGCTGTAAGTCTGAAAATACGTGGCCAGTGAAAGAGAACAAAAAAAGGAAATGTCAACAACACCCTAGAGTCATCTCTCCCTGGTTACGTGGGGTGACACACACAGGCTCCACCTGGCCAAAGGTAAGGCCCGCAGCACCTGTGCCTAAACAATGAGAGATCTGTGACAGTTCATCTATTTATTCCCGAATCCAAGACGAGGCTTGCCAGTAGCGGAGACCAGTACACGACGAATGAATGAACACGAAAACAAAGACGACTTGAATCACCGAAGGAAAAAACTGCCGATCAGAAGCCCCCAGCCCAGTTGTTCGATACTCATTTCTAATGTAAACAAAAGTTCAAAAGAGTCGGTACCCTCAGGATACCTGAATAATAGATGAGGGAGGTTTCTCTCAAGAAATATTCCAGCTAATAAATGAAGAGGAGGACAGAACTACAAATGTCACAATTTTTGCAAACCCCAAGTGAAATCATGGTCTAGGAAATGGTTATTTACAGCCATTAACCCTACAGAACATGACAGAGAGACACCACGGGCTTTGCCCACTTGCTGACGGACAGAACACGCAGCAACAGCCAGAAAAATTGACCACCATCCCCGCCCCTGAAACACACACAAATGTGTGTGTGTTGTGTGTGTGTGTGTGTGTACATCTCAAATCTGAATCTGATCCAGGCTCCAAACGCAACCACCCATTTGCAGGAAACACAGGGACAGAAGAACGAGTTCACCGCCACCACAGAAATACTATCCCAGACACAGACTATGGGAGATCTACACAACAAATCGCAGGGCTTTCCTCAACAAATAAACTATACAAAAAAGGGGGGATGGCGGGGGTACCCATAGATTAAATGACACTTAACAGGCATGTGAGCCAAATCCCACAGCGGACCTTGATTGGAACAAATCGATTCTAAAAAGACATTTATGAGATGATCTGAAATGTTAACACTAACTGGATTCTAGATGAGGTCAAGCTATTATTGTTAGTTATTTTAATGAGGACTATAATATTGTCATTGTGCCCTTAAAAAAATTCTTATCTTTCCTAGATAAAAACTGAACTATTGAACTTTAAAATCATCCTGTGGGGGTGGGTAGTGGTCCTGGTTAAGGAGAGTTGAAACTATTTACTTTTTTTCACAAGGCATCTAGAGGTGATTAAGAGAGCTGGACTCAGAGAAGACGGCTCGTGACTACTGTCACTCCCAAGGGCTAACGACCGGATGGCGTCTTTCTCCTGGGGCTTCATGTCAGTGTAGGTAAAGCCAGAGTCCTCACTGTGGCCCCCATGGCCACGCAGATCGCCCCCGCTCATTCCCACCCTCCTGCTCCCCTCCCCTGCTCCCTGTACTTATTTTCCCCCAAATGCTCTTCCCCCAGATACCCACGTGACCCCCGCACTCCCCTTCTCCACCTCTGCTCCAATGTCATCTCCTGAAAATGGCCTGCCCTGACCCCACCCTCTACAACCACACCGCATGTCTTCAGAAACCAGAGAGCACCCCGTGCTACTTACTCTCATTGTGTGTGCCCTCCTTTATTGTTTCTCACACCTATTCTCTTTTGGACTTACTACACACTCCTTGTTTCTTTACTATTTATCTTCCCTTTCACAATGCAAGCTCCACAAGGCTGGAAACGTCATCTGTTTTGCTCGTCACTGTCTTCCCAACTCCCACAACAGTGCTGGTACAAAACAGGTGCTCAGGAAATATTTGTGTAGGTGAGCCTGGGTGGCACAGCGGTTAAGCATCTGCCTTCGGCTCAGGGCGTGATCCCAGCGTTATGGGATCGAGCCCCACATCAGGCTCTTCCACTATGAGCCTGCTTCTTCCTCTCCCACTCCCCCTGCTTGTGTTCCCTCTCTCGCTGGCTGTCTCTATCTCTGTCGAATAAATAAATAAAATTTAAAAAAAAAAAAAAGAAAGAAATATTTGTGTAATAAATCAGAGAATCAAAAGAGTCATCATCTTGAGGTACCATCCTGGTTGTCTGGCAGCTGCTTTAAGAGCCATTTTTAGGAAACACATCTGAACTAGTAAAGCTGCTGGCTGCCTAATCCAATAGCGAGTCTCCCCTTTTAACTTAGAAATTTTTTACCTCAAAACAAGGGCATGTGAAATAAAGACTACACTTCCCAGACCCCTTGCAACTATATATGGTACTGTGATTAAGTTCTGAGCAAGAATCTGAAAGTAGAAAATTTGTGTGCTACTTCCATTAAGACTCTTTAAAGAGACAGGGGTGCCCAAATTCATTCCTTCTTTCCTGCTTGCTGGGATGCAACGGCTGGAGCCTGAGCAGTCATATTGAATCATGAGGTGGCAGGACAAGGATGATGGATCAAAGAGATAGAAGGAGCCCAGGTCCACGATAAGAATGCAGCACTGGGCTCCTTTATGTGATAGAGAAATAAACTTCTATCTTGCTTAGGCCACTGTCATTTTGTTTTATATGCAATTTTCTACTATATGCAGTTGAACCTAATCGAACTGATACATTGGGATCAAAAAGCTCTGCACAGTGAGTGGGGTGGGTCCTGTAACTACACAAATATATAAAAATGCCCACAAATTGAGGACTACTCCAAAGAAGAGAATCACCGTGAGCTGCGGATACACAAAGAGCTATCATGGAGTTGGTGGGCAGAGGGCAAGCGGGGGTTAGGAAACAACCAAGGAAATGACATAAGAATCACAAAATTTTAAATTAGGTTAAATAGGCTGCTGCCCCAGGATTAGTAACCAGAGTACAGCTGACCTGGAAATGATTTTCAAACCTGCAGGTTTAAACTGCGCAGGTCCACCTATGTAGTTCGTACAGTACTATAAATGCATTTTCTCTTCCTCGTGATTATCTCAATAACATTTTCTTTTCTCTGGCTTACTTTAAGAATACAGTACATAATACATATCACATACAGAAGGCGTGTTAACCAACTTTTTATGTTATCAGTAAGGCTTCCAGTCAATAGTACGCAATTAGTAGTTAAGTTTCTGGGGACTGAAAAGTTATACACAGAGTTTCAACTACTCCGTAGATATGCGCCCCTAACCTCCACAGTTTCAGGATCAAGTGTATATAAAGAACCCCTACAAATCAGTACTAAAAAGCAGCAAAAGTGATGAGCAAGCTACAACCAGGAGAAGAAAGGTAAAAGATATTCTGCCTTATGAGTCTTTGGAGGAATGGAACTGAAACCGCAATGAGATTTCATTTCGTATCTGGCGAAAAATAAAAAAGCTTTACCAAACCGAGCCCTTAGTGGCAATGTTCAGAGAACAGTCACAATATTTGGCCAAGTCAAAGATGCTCACATCCTACAACCCATCAATCTGGTGCCCACTACATACCCAAAGGAAATTCTTGTCAATGCATACTAGGAAATCCATGGGACAACATTCACAGTAGCCCATGAACAGCAAAAAATCTAGAAACCAATGAAATGCTCTTTGGCATGCAAATAACGAACACAAAAATGTGGTATATTCAACCAGTGGAATATCACATTGCAGCAAAAAACAGAATGAACTACAGCTACACAAAAAGTCTGGATCAATCTTAGAATCACAGTATTATGTGAAAAATGCAAGTCCCACAAGACTATACATGTTTGTAGACAATATCATTTGTATAAAGTTCAAAAATAATTCTTTTTAAGATAAAGAATGATAAACAACAAATTCAAGATGGTGGTCACCTCCGGGAGAGCAGGCAGGGGATGGGAGGGGAAGTACCACAACACAGGTTCACGTGTTATTGCTAATGTTCTCATTCCTGGGCAGGCAGTAGGCTAATGGCTGTTCATTGTAACAGACATTTTTGGATGAACCCCCAAATCCCAGTGTATGGTGCACCAAGGATTCTGATTAATTTGATGTTGTGTGCCCAAAGGCCATTTTTAAAAAATGGAATGCATTTAGAAAGAGGTGAGGAAGCATGTTCACCAAGTGACTGACAGATGGGACCAATGAGGCCGGAAGCAGGAGTGGAGGGGATGAAGCAGTAGGTGGTTTCTGCTTCATGTTTTGTTCTGCCGTCACTCACATATTCACTTCCACAAGAAACAGTTCCTGTAATAAACTCAAAAAGCATAGCGCAGTGGTTCACAACTCCGGAGCCAGACCACCAGAGACCGCATGTCGACTGTCACTCCCTGGGAGGGGGGGTTGGCTATGGCAAGTTACTTAACTTTGTGCATCTGTTTCTGTAATCTGAAAAGGGAGGACAGTAACAGTGCTACTTCATGGGGCCATCGTGAAGACTGTGTGGGTTGGTTCATAGTTCCTCTACACGAAGTAAGTCCTTAACGAGACTGGCTATTATTATCATTAGTCAACTTCAAACATCTACATGGGAGACGTGAGCTGAGCAATTATCTAGTCAAGGCCAGCAAATGATCAGTGTTAACCCCCAGAGGGGCTCCCTTCCCCAAGACCTGCAGCCTCTCTAAGAGGCCCGGTGTGCCGCCCCTCCCAAGTACTTACTGAACAGATGCTAAATGAATGCATGCTGCCTCACTGCCTCTTAGGCTGTCTGGACAGACCACTTCTAGATGTCTACTCGCAAGCCCATTCTCTCTTCTTCTTCAGTACTGACCCTTCATTCATGGAGGTGAGAAGCCCGGCTTTAAAAACTCCATTTCCAAGACTTCCCCGTAGCTAGGGGTGGTCATGCTATGGACTGCTCCAGCCAAAGCGACACAAGTAGAAGTCAGCTAAAGATTTCAGGAAAGGTTGTGGTTTCCCAATAGAGGATCATCTCCCTTCCTTAAGAGTTCTGCTTCTTTCTGCCTGTAACGAGGATGTGGGGCTGAGGTGGATCAGCCTTCTTAGCACTATGAGGTGAAGGGCAGCAGCGACACACACAGAGAGGAGCCTGGGACACTGGAGCTATGGTGAGCTGTGGCACCACCTTCTCCTGCTCACCTCGGCACTTGTCCTTACGTGAGAAAATGAAGGCTGTGGTAGTCTCTAAAGATGGTCCCCACTGGCCCCACCCCTCGGAACTCAAGTCCTATGTCAGCCCTCCCATGCTGTATCTGGGCTGACCCTATGACTCACTTTAGCCAACAGAATGAGGCTGAAGTGAGCTGGGCCAGTTCTGGAAGGAGGCTTAGGAAGCCCTGGGCTGCCATGTTGTAAGTCCAGCTACTGGCTGGCAAGGCCATATGCAAGAAGAATGGAGACGACGGAGGTGGCCCAGCCATCCCCAAGGTGTCATGTGAGTAAAACAGCTTGAGCGTTCCAGCTCCATCCACCCTTTGTCTGCAGCCACCTAAGAAACCGCAGTCAAGACTGGCAGGAGAGCCATCCGCATGGGCCTCAGTAAACCCGAGTTTGTCATTTTAAGGCCTTATGTTTTAGGGTGCTCGTTCTGTAGCAACAGAGAACTGGAATAAACCTCTATCTTGTACACCGCTGTACAAGTTTCATGAAGCCAAATACGTTCCATAATTAAAGGACAACCCATCGATCCAAGATCCCCACCAAACCTCTCACATACTGATAACAAAGGTTCTTAAAACGAAAACACACGAACCTCCTCTCTCTCTTTTTGTAACAAGTATTCATTAGGCACAACTGATCTGTATTAAGGGTGATGAATCTATTAATCACTTTCATAATTAAAAAGCATTTAAAGCAGATAGTTCAACATTGTGCTGGACCTGGTGAGAACCCTCAGAAAACACATCTCCTATCTGGGCCAGAGGTATCATTATGTTAATGCTACTTCATATTCGTTCTCAAAGGCTGAGAGCTTAAGTTAACAAGGTTGTGAAGCAGGTTGGACGCCTGCAATCTAATTAAAGAAGGCTATCAATAAAAATAATAATTTGGGGAAAAAAAAGCCAGAAACAAAGGGAATGTACATCAGGGATGGCCTGGCCAAATAAATTATGGTACACCCACACCACCATGTGTTACTGCAGCCATTAAAAAGAGCAAATGTGAGTGCTACCTGAGAACTTGGAGCCGTTTCTACATGGGATCGCCATGTCAGAAAAGCCAAATGCAGGAAAATGCGGGTAATATTATCCCTTATGGGATAACATTTCTCTCTATAGGATTATACAACCATGGGGGAAAATGAGGAAAGACCTATACAGTACTGGATTGTTACTATGAGTGCAGTATTGGGGGAGGATGCGGACATGGAGGAGGGGGCAGAGAGGAGTCCACAAAACAGGGACAGAAAAAAATTTAAAAGGGGCTTGGAATTAATTCATAATTATCACCCCCATTTAGTGAGTGCTCTCTATGCATTAGACACAGTGCTAACTAGGTCACCCGATCTCACTTGAACTTCTCATTGAAGGCAGGAACTATTAATTATTCCCATTTTCCAGATAAGGAAATGGAGGCCCAGAGAAGGTAAGCACTGTGCCCAGAGCGTAGGCAGTGCTGGGACTTGAGCATCATGTGCAAGGGTCTCTCAGGAGGGACCCCAACCCGACTCCAAAACCGCTGCACTTGGAGCTCGAAGGGCACAGTTAAATGCTGTAGGAGCCGCTCCGCTGGCACTTCGCACATCCTTAATATAGCAAGCAGCAGGCCCAGAGGCGTGATGATATGTGATGCAGCAAGAGGTCCATCAGCACCTCAGTCCCTCCGTGTCTCATGCTGTTGGGAGAAATCCGAGAGGGCCACTGACCTGGTTCCAAGGAGCCTGGGGAAGCCCTGCCCAGGATATTTTTACAGAACCAATTGCTGACACCAGGAGCCAGAGGACTGATGAGGTGTCAGCTACGACACAGACTCCTCGAGTTCACCGTTTAATTAAATCTGTTCAGCCCCAGAACGAGAATTATTGCCTGTGAAAGCAGGGAAGACCAATAAAACGTGCCTAGCTGGTTAATTCTTATTTCCAAAGCATTCCCTGACCTTACTGCAGGAACACCAAGCAGGACGTGGTGACAGAGCGGGCTTTCCATATACACAGGAACATGTGTGCATATGGGTGGTGTCTCCGACAAAGCTTGCCCCACCTGAATTAACCTGCACACATCCTCCACACTCACCAGGGCCAAGGCCGTCTGTCCCCTGCCACGTGAATCTGGGCTGCCTGGGTGAGCTACCGGCAGGGCCCGGACTGTACACACTGGAGGGGCTGAGGGACAGGAAGCCAGAAGCCTGGGTGCCTCAGGCAGGCCCAGTGAGGATCAAAGGGAGGGTGTGGGTATGCCACCTCCCCACAGCTGCAGGTTTGGTGACATTCTAACTCAAACCCCAAATGCGGACAGCCATCCATCGTCGGACAATATTGCACCTGATATCATAAATTCATTCATAAAATAATTTATCCCACACCTACCACATGCCAGGAACTGCCCTATAAGGATAGAGACAGAAGTCCCTGCGCTTTTATGGAGCCTACAGCTGGGGTGGGGGTGGGGGGGCAGATAATAAACAGTATGTCAAGTGGTAATAAATGCTCTGAAGAAAAATAAAGCACAGTAAAGGGCTAGGAGTCAGGGAAAAGGTACTATTTAGTAAGGACAGAGGCCTCATGGACAGGGTGACATCTGAGCAGAGACCTGAAGGGGGAGGGAGTTTGGGGGATACTGGGGGAAGTGTTCTAGGCAGAGGGACAGCCAGGGCAAAGGCCCTGAGGGAGGAACAGGAGGAGGCCCGAGTTCTGGAGTACAGCCAGCGGCAGTTAAGAAGTCAGAGATACAGCCAGGGAATTGGGGGGGAGGGGTGATGGTTGGGGTGGGGGCACAGGGACAGCTGACACTGAGCACCACTCAGTGCCCAGGCTGTAAGCACTTTACATAATAAGATTCATTGGAAAGGTGAGTGGGTACTGCTCCTATTTCCCATTTCTTCAGATGAGGACAAGGAGGCCCAGAGAGGGAAAGGAACCCGCCTGAGATCACACAGCTCCTCTGTACCAGGCTGGGATGCCCCACGGCCCCTGGCACAGAAGTCTGCATCCCACAGGAGCTCAGCATTCACGGACTGATTCCTTCTGGTGGGGAGAAATATCCTCCATTTTCTTCTCACTCCCTCAACACTCCGCCCACCTTTCTTCACAGTTAGGAGCGGACAGGTAAACATTTCATGACAGAGAAGGGGAGGGCGGAGAAAACAAGAAAGCCACCAGTCTAATTCCCGAAACCGAGAAACACATTATTACCTTTCTTTGCTCTACAAGTTACCAGCAAACTTGGCAACCATCACTCACCCCAGAGCCGGCCTGGAACGCACCCGGATCACAGAGCCGGCAGGTGAGCGGGCAGGTGGCTGCGGGGAGCTGGGGGCCGCGTCCGCTCCCGGCGAGGGGCAAGGCCACCTGCCCGAGCGCGGCGGGCTGCGGCGGCCCCCGGCGGCTGCCTCCCCCGGCCCCCGGCCCGCTGTGGGTGTCTGGAATGCGGAAACGAACCTGCCGCGCCAGCTCCCAACAGCGGCTTATTCAGCAGCCGCAAGCACACGCCAGCCGCGGAGTTTCCCGCGCGGGGCCGGCTCGCCGAGAAGCGAACCGCCGCGCTCCCGAGGAGGGCTCTTCGCCCACAGTCCCTTTGGAAGGGCGGGGTGGGGGGGAGGGAAAAAAAAGAGCTCCTTACTCACCAGACACGTGGTCTGAGGAGCCTGAATGGGCTGCAGAGAAAGCTCAAAGGTAACAAAGACGGCTCGCCTGTTAGCGCCGACCCACGAGCGGGCCACCTGTTCGCCGACCGAGCCAGGGCTGGATCCGTGCCCACAGCCGCCCCGGCCTGGCGCCCGCCCGCTTCATTCACAACCTCACCATCCAAAGGTGGGCTCCCTCCCCCGGGGCGGACTCCCCGCACGCTCCCTGCCCGCCAGCTCTCTCGCTCGCAGAGGCAACACAGCTTAATGATTAAGCACCGCCGCTGGGCCTCTCCCGCCGGCTTTGCAAACACAGCCCAATGGCTTTGCCTAATAATAACAACGACCAGAACCTGAGGGCCCTTGCACCAGGCACCCTTGTAAGCACTTCACAGGAGTTCTCTCCCCCAGCCCTCACAGCCAGCCTCCTAGTGTGCACTATTATCATTCCTATTTCACAAGTGAGAAAGTTCAGGAAGAGAAGTCACAGGTTGGAGGGCACTCCCCAAGAAAGTGGTCCGTGGGGGGGGGGGAGGTAACCCCAGAAGAGCAGCTCTGGGTTTCCAGTTTTAACCACTGCACCAGATCTCCTTGCAAGATGAGAGACAGGTCCCCCCACTGGGCCCTAGTTGCCACATCTGTAAAATGGGGTGAATGTGAGAGTTAGTGAGGTCTGTAGAGTGAGCACTTAGCCTAACCCACAAAAAATGCTCACCAGCTATCAGCTACAGTTATGACATGCTGCCCTCAGATTCAATCAGATTCAGCCTCTACCTTCAAAATAGGGGGTGATCATGGTCACGGTGTTTAAATCCTGGGCAGCTGAAGGGGGAAAAAAAGATTCTTACTGCCCTTCTTTTCATTCACACACACACAAATACTGTTGACCCCTGAACATGAGTTTGAACTGTGCAGGTCCACTTATATAGCTCTTATAGTACAGTACTGTAAATGTACTTCTCTTCTTTATGATTTTCTCAATAACATTTTCTTTTCTCCAGCTTATTCTAAAAATACAGTATATAATACAACATACAAAATATGTGTATGTGATCGGTAAGGCTTTGGGTCAACAATAGGCTATTAGTTAAGTCTGGGGGGAGTCAAAAGTCATATACAGATTTTCGACTGTATGGGAGTCGGTGCCCCAACCCCCAAGCTGTTCAAGGGTCAACTGTACGGCGTGTATTAAGTGCTCGCTGTGGGCCACTGCAGTGTTCTAAGTGCTCTATATACTTCAACTAACTGAATCCACCCAACAACCTAGAAGTCAGTACCACTACCAACCCCACTTTAGCCCACACTCGTTCCTCAGTCCGTCTGTAGTCTTGCAGGGCAGTAACTTTACACTGTGTCCATGAGCGGGAGCAACAGGCACGCACAGGAAACCTCAGTCTGCGAAATGAATGGTCACTTTCACGACTGTTGGAAGGAGAGGGCGGGCTTATTAAATGGTAACTTAATTATTCAATTAATAAGTCCCATTTGTTGGGGCACCTGGGTGTTAAGTGTCAGCCTTCGGTGCTCAGGTTGTGATCCTGGAGTCCCAGGATTCAGCCCCAAGTCCCGCTCCCTGCTCAGCAGGGAGTCAGCGGCTCCCTCTGCCCCCCCACCCGGCTTATGCGCGCGATCTCTCTCTCTCAAATAAATAAATAAAATCTTTTTAAAAAAAAGTCCCATTTGTTAATAGCGGAGGTCATACTTGTGAGCACTTATCATGTGCCAGTGACTGGGGGTAAGCACTGGACCTGTATCCTCTCCTTTTATCCACCCAGCCACCTTACAAGCCAGTCCTCAGAAGGGAAAACTGAGCCTCTGCCAGGAGCACCTTGCACAGCAATTGGTCAAGAGCAGAGAGAGAATCAAGTGTTTCTGAGCAGAGCAAACGCTCTCAAACACGTGCACACTGCCCTCAGACTGCTGCCTCATCACTCTCAGCTTGCATTTGCCTGGATTTTCAGACAAAATATTAGATTTCTTGGGCGCCTGGGTGGCTCAGTCGGTTAAGCAACTGTCTTCAGCCCAGGTCATGATTCCAGGGTCCTGGGATATCGAGTCCCCCGCTGGGCTCCCTGCTCAGTGGGGAGCCTGCTTCTCCCTCTGCCCACACCCGCCCCCCCCCACGCCCCACTCGTGCACGCACGTGCTTGTGTGCACTCTCTCACACACGAAAATGTATGAATAAAATCTTTAAAAAAAAAATACCGGATTTCTCAACAAGACCAACATCTCCTATGGTACAGGGACTGGGTGCACCTTCTTGAAGGTGGACATGAGTAGAAAACAAAAGTGATGTCCTGATTCAGGTAATTATAAAACAAAGTGTGTAAGTACACTGACATGAGAATATACGAGTGTGATGCTTCCACTTTGTTTTACTAACTTCTGCAGCAGATCCAGTCATTTGCCTACCAATTCCAACCCCCTCTCCAAGTCCTTTTCTAAATAGTACTCCAATTTTATTTCTGTAGCCACTCTCCTCCCAGCAGTCATGTGCTTCAGGTAAGGATGGTTCCGGCCTCAGCCCTGAGAGTAAATCCTGATCTGTTCTTGCCTGTGATTTGCCCAGGCATGGTCATATGCCACAATGCTGGCAATGAGATGTGAAGGGAATCTGAGAGTCGGATTGTCCAGGAAAGGTTTCCTCACTTGTTAGAGATAAATGGTGAGTAATAGATAGATGCCCTCTTTTCGCTGCTAGATACAGCCTTGTCAGGGTGTGACAGCTGGGGCTGTGGCAGTCACCTTGTGGCCACGAGGAGAGTCTGAGGACATGGGAGACAAACCAAGGATGGCAGAATGGCACAACATAGAGGGCTTGCTTAGAGGCATTGTGAGTCAATCCTGGTGCTGCCAATCTATGGGCTTCTTTGTTTCGTGAGATCATAAATCTGACCAGGCCACTATCATCTGGGTTTCCTATTCCAGTAGGTCAGTGGTTCCCAAAATGTGCTCTCAGGTCTAGGAGCGCTAGTAGCACCTGGGTACTTATCAAAAATGCAGATTCTTGGGTTCCTGGGTGGCTCAAGCGGTTAAGCATTTGCCTTCTGCTCAGGTCATGATCTCAGGGTCCTGGGATTGAACCCCATGTCAGGCTCCTCGCTCAGCAGGGAGTCTGCTTGTCCTTCTGCCTCTGCCCCCCCAATGTGCTTTGTCTCTCTCAAATAAATAAATAAATAAATAATCTTTTTTTTAAAAAATGCAGATTCTCAAGTCAGACCTATTGAATCAGAAACTCTGGGTGGGGTCTGGCAATCTGTGTTTTAACAAGCACTCCAGGTTTGGGGGTTGCAAACCACTCCAGAAACGCACAGTGAGTTCAGAGTGAGGCCTCTGGAGTCATACTCCTTGGGTCCAAATCTTGTCACTACTATTTTCTGGGTGTGCGACCTTGGGCAAGTTATTTAAATTTAATTGTCTCATCTGCAAAAAAAGGAATAATAAGAGTACTTCTCTTACAGGGTTGTTGGGAGACTTGGATGAGTCACTCCGTGGGAAGCGCCTAGTACGGTGACTAGCATAGGGCAGACATTATATAAATTACCTATTTGCTGCTGCTGCTGTTGTTGCTACTACTATTGTTTGCAACCAAAGGCATACCAACTGACACAACCTCCTCACTGAGCTCCTCCAAAGCTGGGTCCAAAACTCCTTTACCTTTATTTTACACCCAGAACCCAGCCCAGTGCCCTGGGCTTCTAGAGACATGAGACTGTCTGGTCAGTGCAGGGATGTAGCACACAGGAGGGGCTGAAGGCCTCTCTCCATCATTCCCGGACCTCCTTCTGTAGCCTGAGCCTCTGAGATCCCAGCAGATATCCCACGGACACCCCAGGCTGGGCACTCTGCCAGCTACTCTGCCCAGTCAGTGATCCAGAATGCCCAGAAGTTCTGCCCGGCCCCAGAGAGCACCCCCACCACGTGAGTCATGCCAAACATCCGGCAAGAGTCCAGGGGTGCCCTTCCTTCTGGGAGCTCTCTGTGATTTCAAAACTGGTAGCACTAAGATGCAGAAAGCCAAAGAATGACTAATGGCACCCCCAGGTAAGGTCCCAGCAGAAGAGGTACCCTCTTGTCAGGCTTAACAGCAAGACTGGGTATGGGGCTCTGGCAGGGGCAGGGGTTCTGTACTCACTGGTGTTGTCGCTGACACTGTTGGGCTACACTGACAGAGCTGTGTAGGATGCAGAAAGGGGGAGGGGGTCCTGACCTCTGACCACTAACCCCTGCAGCAGGAAAGCACCGGTCGATTTCTCAGGCTCTGGAAAGCTATTAGGCTGAACCTCATAAAACTGCCAATACTCAAACACTCTGGGCTCTGCAAAAAGGTAATTTCATATGGTTCAACCGAATACAAGCCAGGAAACTCACTTAATGCAGTGTCAAGAAGCTGGGAAACTGGGATGGTGGTGGCCTCTGCGCACGGGAGGTGAGTGCCTTATTTTTGTTCCTTTGATTCCATGCATATGTGGTGACTTTTCAAAACTTAATGAAATGTAATAAATCACTCAACCCTGCAATATCTTCCCATCTCAAAAAAAAGACAAACTTGTACTGGATCCTAAGAGATCACCAAGCCTGTCACTTCTCTGCCCTCATTCCCCTGCTCTGGCCACATGGGCCTCCTTGTAAGCTTCTCAATCTCACCAGGCCCATGTCTCAGGGCCCTGCACTGGCTGCCCCCTCTGCCGAGACACCCGCACCACTCACACTGCCTCATCTCCTTCAGGCCTGTACTCATGTCACCTCCCAAGGAGGCCATCTCTGGCCACGCTGTCTAAAACTTCAACACCCTTCCCCCTAATACTTCCTATCCCCTTTCCCTATTTAATTTCTTCTGCTTAGTGCTTATTACCACCTGACACAGCATACATCTTCCCGAGTTCTCTTGTTTACTATCTGAATCCCCTACTTGAATGACAGCCCCAGAAGGGGAGAAGCTTTTCTGTCTTGCTCGCTGCCATCTCCCTAGTTCCTAGAAGAGTGCTCTGCTCCGTGAATACCCACCGAATGCCTATGCTGAAAAATCACAGTATTTAGGGTTTGCCACCCTCAGACCCCACATGCGCAGGTCTACACTGGCAACACGGGAAAATCAAGCTAAGCTGGTGACAGTGCCTCCTCATGTTTTCACCACACTGGACTCACCTCAAAGCCTTTGAAAGGAAAAGAAAGGACAGAGTTGAAGAGGATGCTGGGGGCAGAAGGCGGAGGAAACCAGAGGGCTGCAGAAGGAGTTCTGCGTTCCTGCCCACACACTGAGAAAAACCGGGCACTGGAGAAAAGAACGAATCAGGAGACGAACAAATGCCAGCCTCTGGCAGGATCAGACCAGCGCTCCTGTCCCTGTCACCTATGTCTACCTACCTGGCAGGCAAACGATAAGCAGAGACCCCCAAACGAGGGTGTCCTCTTTTCCTGCCATTTCCACACAAGGATTTCTGCCACATTCAGATTAAGTGAGAGTCCCCCAAAGAACAAATGCAACAGGAGTCTCTACGTATGGGGAGTAGGGGGGTGTATATATGTGATAAAGGAGTTTTAACTGCTGGCTGGCTGAGGAATATTAGGTCCAAGGCACTGTCACAAGCTGCATCTTGCCCCTTCTGCTGTCAAAAGTCAGAACTGAAAGGGGGCACCTTCCCTGCCTCCTGCTGCAGTGCTAGAGGCAAACCAAAGGCTGGGTTCTGGTTCTCTGTGGGGCCTTAACAAAGACCCATCAAAGGAAGGATCTGTGCATGTCTGTCCTGAGGGGAGGATTGGGGGAGGATCTGAAGCCTCCTGTTGAAACACGTCTTAGGAAAAAATGTGGGAGGGGCCACCGAAGTCAGGTGGTGGAAGAAACAGATCTCAGGAAAGTGGGACCTCTGTAAACTGCCTCAGAGGGCCAGTGCCACTGCGGCCAGTACTCACAGCCGGGCATGTGTGTGGCCACTGGGACCTTCACTGGTGTCCTCACGGCTCCCAGATGCTGCTTTACCAAAGGGGGTTTCTAAGGCCTTGGGCCACGTATTGACCCCCATAATGGAAACAACAAGAAAGCCCCAAAACCCTGTTTTTATTATACAAGTGGACTGGGCAGAGGCAAGAAACTCCCCAGACCTACACTTGAGCTTGAAATACACAAATTCCAAGTGAAATTTTAGTCCTTGATTCTAACTTTTCATGGAGAGACATCTCAAACACAAAAAGGTGAGAAAAGAGTATAATAACCCCCCTTGGCTGTTTCAACAGTTACTTCATCTCTTCATTCACCCAGACACACTGTCCCTTCCACTCCCAGCCCGTCCACATTATTTTGAAGCAAATCCTGGACACCTTACCAGTTCACGGTATTTTAGAATGTGGGTCTTAAAGATAAAGACTTTTTTCTTAAGCAGAACCCCAGTAGCATTATCGCACCTAAAAAAAATCAGAATTCTTTCATAATATCAAATAACCAGTTAGTTCTTGTTAATTTAAAGAAAAGGGAAGTGCAGGTTCCAGAATCATAGAAAAACCTCACGCCCAGAGTGGTGTTCAAGCCTCCAGGCCCAAAGGGGCTGAGACCTGACGCAGGGCTATCCCAGAACAGGAGGACAGAGACCACACGTGGAGTGGAGAGGCTGAAAGAGTTAGTATGGTCCCGCTTGCCCACCCCATTCGTCCATCTGTCCTTCCGCAAGAGACCAAAGAGTTAGTGTTTAAGAGCCTGCACCGGGGAGCCAGTGGCTCAGGTTTGAATCCTGGCTGGGGTACTCAGCAGCTTTAGGACCTGCACTTCTCAGGACCAGTTGCCTTATATGGGAAAGGGGAATAATAACAGAACCTACCCCACAGAGCAGTGATGAGGATTAAATGAGAAATTACATGAAAAGCACTCAGAGCAGTGTGTCTATACACAACAAGAGCTCGGCGAACGCTAGCTAGTATCATTACTTCAGCCGACAGACACTTTACTGAGCTTCTGTCACATACCAGGCACTGTCTAGCAGCAGGAGACGAGAGTGGTGAAGAGGTTAAAACCTTCATGAGTCACCACCTGGGGACAGAGACTGGTACCAGGCCACTACCTGGGGACATGAGCAAACTGAGAAATCTCCAGTACCTGCCTTGTTTGGGTAGGAGGCCCAGATTCATCCTGCCCCTGAGCGGGGGCACCCTGAACCAGGAGAGTAATTAGAAGTCTAGAACAATGACTCTCAATGGATGAAAGAGGAAAACCACTGTGGCGTCCCCCTTGCCCCCATCCAGCAATACCTCTTTGGATCAGAGCAAAAGCAAGATTCGTGCGCTGGGGAAGTGCTGCTGTCACTGGGCTTGCTGGAAGGTGTCACACAGCTCTCATAGAGAGCCACAGCCTCGAGGGACAGAGCCAGTGGGGAAAAGAGGCTTCATGCCCAAAGAATTAGAATGAGCTTTCAATAGGCTGGGCCCTTTTCTTGCCTCCCTCACTGTCCCTGCCCACCCTCCTCCTTAGTCCTCAAAGTCCCCTGTCTTTCCTGGCAGATAAGACCTGTTTCCGCTGAACCTAGAGCTCAAAGTAAGGAGTGCAAGTGTCAGTCACTCACGTCTACAGCAGCACCCCAGCACCAACATGGCCTTGGGGATTGTTCCTGGCAAACTCTGGGAATCCATTTTGTGCGATGAGTCCCTCCTGCGACTTTTATTGCTCAAAACTCAGAGCCCATCTCCCTCAAACACTAATACAGCAGAGACGACAGAGATTTAAGAGTACGGTCTCTGGACCAGAGTTCAAATTCTGCCTCCAGCACCTCCGAACCTTGAGCAAGTGGCCTCTCGTAGCCAGACCGCAGCTCCCTCAGCTGTACAACAGGGATCATCATGGTCCCTGCCGGCACGCACGGCACGCACGGCACGCACGGCACGCACGAAGCACAGTGCCAGGCCCATAGGGCACCTATGACGGATGACAGATGGGAGGTTAGCTATACCTGCCTATGGTAAATACGCTTTTCAGCCCTCATGCGCCTTTATTCACCAAGATACGACAGGGACGGCACCTCTGATCTATCGCCGCGAACTACCACCCTCGATTTCCATATGAGTCTCATACCCTATGCCCACATTGTCCAACACATGTGGCTACTGCGCCCTTGAAATATAGCTGGGCAAATGGAGATAGGCTGAAGGAGTAAAACACACATTGTATTTTGAAGACTTAATGTGAAAAAAAAAAGTAAAACGTCTCAATAATTCTTACGCTGATTTCATGTGAAATGATAATATTTTAGATGAAATAAAATATATTATTAAAATTAATTTCTCCCATTTCATTTTACTCTCGTAAATGTGGCCATTATAAAATTTTCAGTTCTGTATATGGTCCACATTGGTGGCTCACACTGTATTTCAAATGGACAATACTGCTACCGACCCTTGGGAGTCAGTGTCTTCTTACAGGACTTCAGATTGTCAGTGTCTGGCATGGTGCCTGGCACACAGGCTAGGTAGGAAAAAAATGTTTCCTAGATGGCGGGATAAAAGATGCTCTCCTCTTAAAAGCACCCACCACTGTCTTCACATCTAGCCAGGCCTGCCCTTCTTTCAAACAACCCATAAAGCCCAGGCTATGTCAAATCAAAATGGACACAGTCATGGTGATGGGAGCAGGGTGCAAGGGCCCCCACAGGTCCAGGTAGCTCTGTAGTTGCTGGGCTGTATTCTGATACTGTGACAGTCAAAAAAGCTGGCCTAGTGCTTAGAAACACTCTTTCCCCTTTCAGCCCAAGTCCCTCTTCAAAGCTCACCCAAATGGGACACTCACCTTGCTCACTCTCCTTCACACCTCAAGCATGCTCACCCTTGTTTTATTTGAAGACAGGCTCTGCTAAAGAGCCTTCAATTCTGAAACAACCAAACAAACCTCCCAACAGAAATTGACCGCGTTGTGTCTGTCAGTGGAAATGATGCCACAACCTCCCCAGACCACTCACAGTGCCACATGAATGATGTACTAAATATAGGCCACAGCGCTCTGCATGTCAGACAACTTGGAAAGGAAATGCTGCATCCACATCGTAAACTTGCCTCAGACTCGTAAGGAGGGCCTGGGAAGAGGAGCAATTTGGCATGTGGGCAGAGCCTAGAGTCTGGAATTGGCTCCTCATCTGTAAAGTGAGTCCCATGCACGTATCTACTTCATGGGAGTCTTGTGAGGATAAGTGTGAAATGCTTAGAAGAGCAACTAGTACAGAGTAAGCATTAAGAAATGTTAGGTGCTATTAGAATCATTAGCCAATATTTTACAAAAATTAAAGTAGCACGAACTTGAAAAATGGGATTTCGCCTTTCTCCAGCCACAACGATCCTGTTTTTGTAGTCAACTCACTCCCACCTCTGGGCCTTTGTATTTGCTGTTCCTGCTGCCTGGAATGTTCTTCCCACAGCTCTTGGCACATCTGGTGCGTCTTGCACCTGCAGGCCTGCCCGTAGCATCCGAGTTAAAGTAACCACTCCTTCCCCCCCACCAGCCTGCCCTATCAGCCACTCTCTAACCCCTCACCCTGTTATTTCCTCAATGATACTTAAACCATCTAAAATTACCTTGTTTATCGCATGCCTCCTCAGCTAGAATGTAAACCCTAGGACAGTGAGGATCTTACCTGTCTTGTTCACTGTCCAAATGCTTTCAGTCGCTATGCTCTACTGCCTATGTACCAGAACGCTTACTGGATTTGTCTCTGCAAAGGTAAAAAAAAAATACCAGAAACAACCTAAATGTCCAGCGACAGAGGAATGGTAGTATAAAGCATGGTCTCCTCATACTGAAGAATGCGGATCTAGCTGTTAAAAAGAATGCGTCAAGCGTGCCTGACTGGCTCAGTTGGTGGAGTATGCAACTCTTGATCTCAGGGTTGTAAGTTTGAGCCCCAGGATGGGTATAGAGATTACTTAAAAATAAAATCTTAAAAAGAAAAAAGAAAAAAGAATGAGTCAGATCTGTATGCAATGACTTGAAGGGATATGACCTATTATTAATTGAAAAAAAATCAAATTACAAATACGTGTGGTTTGATCCCTACCCCTCCTTTATGGGGGAGTGGCGAGGGAGAAGGAAAAAAACAATCATTAGATGCATATATACATCCTTACAAGCACAGAAAAAGGCAAGGGAGAGCGTCTACCGAACTTGCCAAAGGCAGAAAGCATATCCATTGTGTTCACTACCTCATCTCCAATCCCAACCGCAGATGCTTAATAAAGACTCCCTGCCCGAGTAAATAGTTACCTTCAGGGGAGGGGATTTTAGAGTGGAGGGCGGCACCTACTACCTTCTTTATTCATCTCTGTGTCGTTTGACATGTTACACCAAGCCTGTATATCTCCGCATAACCTTTTTAAGGACAAATTCAACCCATTCTCCCACACACGAATCAAGTCCATGACCAGAGCAGTCCTAAGCAACAGGAGCAGTATCAGTCTTAAAGAAAGCACAGATGCACGAATTGGTTCAGTAGCCTCTCATTCTAAAAGCTAAAAACAAACACTTTAAAGGAGATCACTGTTTGTCTTATTAAAACATAAATATATTTAATTTAGATTTTGCAAGTTAAACACATGACAAGGTTAAGCTGTTACCATAACCGGTGTCATTTTTTAAACCTAAATTTGAAATCTACCAGTGAAATATGTTTACAGGAAAAAAAAAAGCACCAATTACTGAACATTCTAAATTCCATTTTTGATTTACCACCTGACAACTGCAATGTCTGAAAAACAGGCTCACATTTAACTCTTAGACCATTCCACACAGACTGCTAAAAAACCATGTGCTGTTGTCACTAACAATTAAGACCAAGATTTCTTTAAAAGTCACTACTCTATTTCCTCAGATTAAAAAAACACTTAGGTAAATTTGGTGGCCAACACAAATGTGACTGAGATCACAGGTTCCCATCATCAAATGAAATCACAATGACAGGTTTCTGCCAACAGACTTAAACCTACACGGGGATATAATAAATTCCCTTGCCAGCCTCTTCCCCGGCATGTGCACTGCCTCCCCAAATGCCCAGGATGGCTGCCTTCCCATTCAGGATATTCTAACTCACCGACACAGTATAACTTTTGAGAAAGAAATGAACAACTTACCCACATCGGTAGAAATGAGCCCCCTCAGAATCCAGGCCTTTTTGCCACACCTGTGGCCACTGCAGTCAGCCCAAGTCTGTATTGTCTTTTCCAACCCTTAATAATGTTTTACATGCATTAATCCTCGGAGAGCCCAAGGAAATAACTCAACCTTACCAGAAAAAGGCCATCTCCAGTGACTAAGGTGGACTTTCGGTGCCCACGAGATGGGAGACCATCATGGGCCAATGAAATGGTATTTCTTTGAAATGGCAGCTCCATCCTTCTTGCCAATCAGCTGGACCTGGGAAGGCTGCCGGGAGAAGCCCAACTCCCAAGTTTCTGGCTTGGGCAACTGGGTCACAGTTGGCCCATTTGCCGAGATGGAGACTCCTGGGTCTGGGAGGAGAAGTTTAGGTTGAACATGTTGAGATCATGGTGTCCAAGGGAGAGTCACCAGGGGAAATCAAGGAAGCAGAGGCTCTGCACCTGGAGCTGGAACTCAGGGAGCTAATACAGCTTCGAGACAGGGTCAAATACTTGCAGCCCCAGGGTGGTACATAAAGCACTGGGGTAAATGTGCTGGCTTGGGGGGAAGAGTGTGGGAGAGGTGAGCAGGGGGCTGCCGACAGCAGGCCAGTGCCATCTCTTCTCAGGCTCCTACACGGTACATGTTCCAGAATTTAATCTCTGGTGAATAAAAATTAGAGGGGGAGCACTAACTTCATCCCTGCTCTGCTCTGTATATAACCAAAAGCAGCAAAGGCCTATTAAGAGAAACAAGATATGTTTCTTAAGTGCTTACTATGCACCCTGCCCTGTGCTAAACGCTAAACATGAATTATCTCCTGGAATCATCAAAACAAGCCTGGCACAAAATCCTGTGACTACCATTTCACAGATGGGACACTGAGGCTGGGAGTGAACGTGTGGGGGAGCTCAGGGCTGTCATGTCACAGCCCACAGTTAGACAGTCTCTGGGCCAGATGGAGAACATTGAAGAAGAACAATTATAATACAGAAGAGCTGCTACTTAGTAAGAGATGGCTCTGGACTAGGAATACAATCTCAGCAAATCCTTACAACCCGGTGAGATGATGTTGTCATCCCATTTTACAAACGAGGAACCTGATGCTGCAGGAGAGGAAATCAAGTAAATCAGAGGTTTTCCACCGTGGACCAGACCTAGACTACAGCTAGAGCCCCACCCTCAGAGGGTCTCTGGGACGCAGGAAAAACGCTGAATAAATGGTACCCTTTATTGAATGCTGACTATGTGCCAACTGCTGCTCTAAGCACTTTACAACCAATATTCTCAATGCATCCTCAAAACAACTCCTTGAGGTGGCTGCTATTAAAATCCCCATTTTACAGAGAGGGAAACCGAGCCACAGAGGGGTGAAGTCAGTTGCCCAAGGTCACACGCCTGATAAATGGCAGAGCTTAGATTTGAGTCTGGGTCTCCACCTCCCAACCAAAGCTTAAAATAATTTCAGTTAACAGCAGCCACCCTGCACTGAGTGCTAACTACGGACCCGGCCCTTTACACGCACACCCTCAACTAACCCTATGCTATAGATAACACCTTCACCCTACTTCTTGGGAGCCAACAATAGCGCAAATATGTAGTAAGTGTCTCCCATGTGCCAAATGCTTTATTCGCCATATCTCAACATCTCAACAGAATCCCCAGCAAAAGATACTCTTCTTCCCGTTTTACCGAAGGGGAAACTGAGGTTCGGTGCGGTTTCCCTAGATCGCAGCTCCCGAGTGGCAGAGGCAGGACGCGAACCCACCGCTACCCGACTCCCACTCCATGCTCTTCCATACAGTGCTGGGTAGCACGTCTCGAAAGTTGAGCCATGCGGGCACAGGTCCGGTGAGGTCCGGAGGGCGCGAGTCCCAGCGCCGCCGCCCCCCACAACCGGTGCCCATACTCGGCCGTCCGCCGGGTCTCCAGCCCGCGCTGACCCTCGGGGTCCGAGGGGACACCGATTCCCCGCCACCCTTGAGTGAGGCCGCGCCTGCACCCGAAGCCACATACCTGGGCGTCACTGCTGCCCGCCCCGCGGGCCCCACGACCGCGGCGGCCGGCCCCGCGCCGTTCGCTAGAGACGCCGCCAGCTCGGGTGGCCCGAGTGACTTCCAGGCTGCCCACTTCCAAGCCGCTTTGCGCGAAGCCTCCTGGGAACTGTAGTTTCGCCCTAGGCAGCAGCAAACTGGAGGGGGGGCGGAACTGTAGTTTCGCCCTAGGCAGCAGCAAACTGGAGGGGGGGGCGAGGAGGGGGAAGGCCTGGCGCGCAGGTATTGCCGGGAGCAGTAGGCGCAGCCCCGCGCCGCCTTCTGGGAATGGTAGTCCACCTGTCGCCTCCGTGCCGCGCCAGTCTCCAGAGTACTTCCGCAGCCCCGAGGGGCGTGAGGGACGGAGGCGTGTCTTCTGCAGACTCCTGCCCGGTGGCCGAGCTCTTCGCTCCGCGAGGGCGGTTTTTCCCTTTCTCCCAGACCTGTCCGCCTCCAACCTTCCTCCGGCTGACTCACCCCCCTCTCCGCCAGGCGCGAGGTACCTACCCCGAGGGCGCGAGCCTCGGGAGAGGTGGGGACAGCGGAGCTGTGCGCTAGACCCCCAATGGAGGGGAGCGGCTGAGGAGGGCGTCTTTGCGCGCTCGCGCACGCGCGCTCGCCGGCCAACACCGGCCTAAATGCCGCGGGCCCCCGCGGGGGAGACTTTTTTTTTTTTTT
>NW_024424341.1:49641076-49714330 GCF_017311325.1 Ursus maritimus | reverse complement strand
TTTTTTTTTTTTTTCCTTTCGAACGCGCGCGCGCGGAACCGCGCGCTGGGCTTTTTCCTACCGGGCGCGCGCCAGTGCGCACGCACGCTCACTCCCTTCGCCTCGGTCTCGCTGCGGGGCGCGGGGTTGGGGGGCTAACCGCTCGGTCCGCCGAGTCTTCCCGCAGCATCCCCAAGGTCGCTACTCAGGCGCTCCTTCTAGGTCTACTCCTTCACATAGGAACTCCCGGATATCGCCTGACACACGCCGTACCCGTCCCTTGTCGGGAGTCCTGTCGTCACAGGTATTAGGCATGGATGGCCCCAGCCTTGAAAAGGCGGTCACCCCCTCCTTCCCGCCCGCTCCGAGGGCCGGAACACCAGAGAGTGTAGGGACTCGGGTGTGGTGGCCTCTCGCTGGCCCAGGCAGCTCCAGAGCTCTTCCTTTCACGGGACCCTCAGGACCACCACCTAGAGGGCTGCCCTGGAGGCCCTGTGAGGCACCTTTCAGTCACTGATCAGACATTCTGAGGGTGTCCAGTGTTTGTTGAGTACCTACAGCCTGGGAATTTTGTTCAAATTTAGTCCACCTGCGGACATAATCAAGAATCCGACCCTTTTATCAAAAAATGGATGTTACCACTCCAACTCCGTAGGGGTTACCGAGGGAATTGGCTTAAGTGCAAGGTCCTCCATCAAGAAGACCCCGTCAATACCATTCTTTCTTACAAGAAGATGCTCAGTAAGACTTGAAGCTGGGAAGCATATATTCTTCCTGGGAGAGGGCAGAGGGTCATTCATTTGCTCATTCATTCAACAAAACTGTATTAAGCACCTACTTCATGCCAGGTTGGGTGATTATGGGGACAGTGGGAAATCAAGACAGACTTGAGTTCCTACCCTAGGGAATTCAGTCTGGTGGGGGTATCAGACCACCGCCAGAGAGGGACAATCTAAACCAGGACTATCTAACAGAATTATAATACAACCACATATGCCTTTTTAATTATTACATTAAAAAATTAAAGAAACGGGTGAAATTAACTTTAATATTTTATTTAACCCAATATATCCAAAATAAGTTATGTTTAATGAGAAAACATTTACATTGCTTCAACTTTAAATTTTCATTTAACTAAAATAAAATTAAAACTCTGAGGCATAAACAAAGATACTCATTTGTGGCATTGTAGCAAAAGGTTGGAAACTGTCCAATGTCCATTAATAGAAGTTTGGATAAATAAATGATCAATACCATGCCACTGGCAACTGTTGAAAAATGAGACCAAGCTATATGTAATTACTATGAGTTCATCTCTAAGATATATTAGGTGAGAAAGAGGTGCAGAACACTGTATGTAGTGCACTATTCGTAAGGATATCTTTTACATATATGCTTGAGTATGTACAGAACACCTGTAGAAAGACAAAACCAGGGTTACCTTTGTGAAGGGGAAACAAGGATAGGTTATCATGCATTATATGCTCCTTAGTATCTTTTCAATATTTTTTACCATGTCCATTTAAAAAAGTTGTTTAAATGGAGGATGGTAGCTAAGTCATAGAATCATCATAAGAATGAAACAAAACAATGTATTTAAAATGCCTAATCAATTCCCAAGATTGCCTCTGACATTACAGCCCCTCTGACTAATTAGGCCCTTCTGATACCAGCTTTCTGCACCCCTGTCACCTGATGTGAGAGCCATCTACGAGGCCACAGGAATTCATGCAGGGCATTATCGCAATGTGTGGAGCACACATCACCCTTCTTTTGGGTGGCCAAGTTTCCTTCTTATATGTACTCATAGCACTTTGTTCCTTTGATTCTTAAAAGTGAATCAGTAGCATAATTTAATTTGTTTTAAGCTTGAGAAGATTAAAAATTGCAGAAAAGTTCAAAGAATAATAGAACCCATCACTCAGAATTTCTCATTGTAATCAATTTTATGACAATTCTTTGATGTCTGCCTTCCCCGCTGAACTGTAAGGTCTATGGGGCAAGAACTGTATGCCGGCACGTTCCTATAACAGAGCACATGGAGCCTCCGAGTGACCCAAAAGGAGTGCAGTGCCCCCTAGAGCCAATTCTCTTTATTACAAAGGCATGGCTTGTTGGAATCTGGCCTTCCATCCCACCACATGGGAGAGTGGACTGCGGCTAAGAAGAGGATGCAGTGCGATGCCCAGTCACAGACCTGGTTTGCCTCCATAGTCAGTAAGACATACCAAACCTTGGCCCCAAGTACTAACTCCCCTAATTGACTGCAGGGTTTGAATTCTCCCGTTCGATTATCTTTGGGTTATCAAGATATTAAAAAGTCAAGACTATTGGAACTAAGGCATCTGGAGCTCACTCCGAATTTGGTTTTAAGGACAGATAATGGGATTAGGGAATCAAAGGTGGGGGAACTTTAGGAGAGAGGTTTCCTCTGAGGGTGACCCGAGGAAGTTGGTACATGGGGTAGGAGAGAGTGGCAAAAATAAATAAATAAACAGAGGCTTGGGGTTGGAAGGCCTTCTTTCTCTCTAACCCCCAAGGAATGTGCCCCCAAAGGGTCCTAACTGGTTGCTTTTTGCAGTCTAGCCAAGAGAAGTTGGACCCAGAGGAGATGTTAGAAACAGTGGAAAGTGATGGCAGTAACTGCAAATTTGTTACAAATGACTACTCTCTCAGCAGCTCTGGGGCCTCAAGGAGGAGCCAGTGGGGCAAATACGAGCTGTGGGGCCTGGCCCACTGGGCCATCCGCTGATGTGCAGGATCTGAAGCAGCTCACACAGGCTCCTGAAATGTGGTCCAAAGGAGCGGCAAGTGTAGGCTTGTAGGGGAAGAAAATGAGAAAAGCAACAGCAGGAGGGCAGCATGCAGTAGAAAGAGACAGAGGGGACGTTAGTGTCTGATAGCCAGTCATCAGTCACCAGTTCTCATTTGTGGGTCTGTAGGTCGGAGAGCTTCCTTGGCATCAGCTGGCAGAGCCTCTTCCTCCTCTGATATGGTAGAAGCAGCCTGAACTGTGGGTTGGATCTTTGTTTTGAATCTGTCCCATGTAGCCTTGAACACATCCCTTTCCCCCTCTGAATTCATGTTCCCCATAATGTATAATGGAAATAATACTATTTGCCTTTCAGAATTCTTTTGATAAGGAATGAAGTGATTGATGTGAAAACTTTTGGGGGGAGGGCTCTAACAAGTGACTGATGTGAAAACTCGAGGTGGGGGGGGCGCGGTTTCTACACATGAAAGGATGATACATTTTGCCTACTGCTTCCCCCAAATCCAGCCACCAAGTCTCTGCGGCAACACAGGGCTTAGGCTTAGTCATGCCAGAGGGTAGGCTCTGCTGACCTCACCTCAGGAGGCCCCGGGCCAAACTGATCTGGAACTCCAACCCCTCCAGGTAAGTGGTTCTCAGAGTTTAGTGTGCCTAAGATCAGCCGGCGAGATTGTAAACCTCAGATTTGGGGGCCCTACCATCAGGGTTACCAGTTCAGTAAGTCTGGTGTAGAGCCCGATAATTTGCATTCCCAACAAGGTCCCAGGTGATGCTGATGTGTGGCCTGGGGATCTCATTCTGGTAGGAGCTACTTCTTCAAACCCGAAGTTCATCAGGTTTCCTTCATCAGGCAGGCACAAGATGGCCTTCATTGCCCTCTGCTGGCCAGACTATAAATTCAGCTGTCATGTTTCCAGAGCAACTAAAAAGCACAAAGTAGGGGTTGGAGAGAAACAAACACTTCTCTGAGAACCAGAGGAGCCTAAAAACAGCAATCATAATGGTTTATTGCTTCAGAGTATACTTAAAAAGGAATTCACAGGAATTATTTGATCTTTGCAACAATCCTGTGAAGTAGGCAAGGCTGGCATTTTCCTTTTACAAATGAAGAAGACAAGCCCATCGTCAGACCCGTAATGACAGACTCCCTGACAGAGGGGGGCTTATTAAAAGTAAGATTCCCAATCCAAGAAGGAAAAGTAGAGGTTTGTTCTCACGAAGGCCAAGGAGAAGGGAATGGGGAAGAGGATGATGAACAGCAGATGCGTCATGAGTAAGAGAGCTACTTGATTCCACAAGCCAGGAAAGCCTGCAAAGCCAGAGGGCTGGATCCTTTCTCCAGTGGTGCAAGGTGGGGTCGACTCTTAGTACTGGGGGCTCCCTCATTTCAATTTTCTATTTCAGTAGTCAGACTTGAATGTCCATAGAATCACCCAGGGAATTTGTTAGAAGTGAAGATCCCTATACGCAACTAATGAATCATCGAACTTTACATCAGAAACCAGGGATGTACTGTGTGGTGACTAACATAATATAATAAAAAACATTTAAAAAGAAAAAAAGAAGTGAAGATCCCTGGGTCCCGCCACCATGGTTCTGCTTCAGTTGGTCCAGGACAGTACCCAGGGATCTGTATTTTAAGACAGNNNNTTTCCCTGGGGATCCCTGCAGGAGATCCAAGGATCGCACTCGGGAACTCCCAAGTCCTTGCAAGAAGCTCTCTTGACACACCACCAGCAGCAAAGAGATGTTATTTGCCTGTAACGGTATTCCTTTCTAGCCCCCCTCCCTGCTTCCTTCACCCATAATATCCTACGGGGTTATGACAGCCAATGTTAAGATTCAGTCCTCAACTCTTGTATTCACCCCACCCCAAGCCTCAATTTCCTCATCTATAAAATGGGGTCATACCTACTTCACCAGGCCTCCGTGAGGGTTAAATAAGAAGATGTGTCTTATGTATAGTTCCTGATGTTCAAAAAGTGTTCAATACACATGAGTTCATGGATCTTGACTTCTGAGTCCTAGTTCCTCAAAAAGTAGTAATGGCTAAGCTGGCCTCTTTTGGATTCCCACAGGTTTTTAAGCAACGGTCCTCAGGAGGACCAGGGAATAATCAAGGTGATGTCTTCTGCCAGACTCATTCCCCTATGGAAGGATTTTAAATACTTGGTAAATGACATCATACATAAGAGCAAGGTAATACATATGTAGGATATAAATATGTTATTGGCCTCTATCTTAATTGTTATGAGTACTTCAGAGGAGCATAGATTTTCCAGGGTGGCAGAAAGCAGGCACAGTAGACCATAAGACAATCGTCCTCTTAATAGGAAGTGGGCCATCCATTTCCAAATGAGCCTCGGGATCTCTCGCATGAACATTTTGATAGTGGAAGGTGAATACTTTGGAGCATTGTTAGAGGAACCAACCCTTTGGGGAGAGAGATTTTTCCAAAAGAGAAGGGAGAGTGGGGCACCTGGGTGGCTCAGTCATTAAGTGTCCGCTTTCGACTCAGGTCATGATCCCAGGGTCCTGGGATCGAGCCCTGCATCAGGCTCCCTGCTCAGCAGGAAGCCTGCTTCTCTCTCTCCCACTCCCCCTGCTTGTGTTCCCTCTCTTGCGGTGTCTCTCAAATAAATAAAATCTTAAAAAAGATAGAGAGAAGGGAGAAGGCACCAGACAGAACATTTGCTGACCTCAGTTTCGCGCTGGTTAGCTCTGTGTACACTATTCTAGGCGAATGTGTCATGGCGCATGTTCTGTCACCGTGGGATAATACATATTGTATATATTTTATCCTCCTCTGTCAAGTTTAAAGGCCAGGCAGGGTATTAAAGTCTTTTTTTTTTTAATTTTATTTATTTATTCGACAGAGATAGAGACAGCCAGCGAGAGAGGGAACACAAGCAGGGGGAGTGGGAGAGGAAGAAGCAGGCTCATAGTGGAGAAGCCCGATGTGGGGCTCGATCCCATAACGCCGGGATCACGCCCTGAGCCGAAGGCAGACGCTTAACGACTGTGCCACCCAGGCGCCCCAGGGTATTAAAGTCTTAACTTTGTGAACTTTTAAGCCTTAAGAACTTAAAGTTGCACCAACTTTTGTCACACTCTGTTACATTTCATGTAGGTCTGCGGCGATGCACTTCCCTGGGTAATGGTTAAATATGCCTTTTATGACATCTGTACCTTGTAGACAGAAGGGGGAGTGTTAGCAAATGGGTATGTTGGGAAGAACATCTGTTTTCCCCAGTACTCTCACCATGAAATTTGCCCATTTAGGCCCTGTAGGGGTTTGGTTCTCTCTTGTGTCGGGTTGTGTTACTTGCTTGTGAAGTGTAGGTGTCCTACGAACAACAAGTCGTGCATGTGTGGGTGTAACAGGCATGAGGCATGACCTTGGGAATGGCTTCAGTTGTGACTTGTGTGAGAATATATTTAGTGCACGTGTGTCCTGGTCTCTTCGTTTCATGCCATGTCTCTCCCCAGCAAACGTCAGAAGACCCAAAGAATGATGTGGTTGTGCTGAGTGACCAGTCCCAGATACTGTTCAGAGAGTCTCGCCATCCTCAAAATATGCCACTTATATGCTATTACTTCAGTGATGCCAACTTCTTTGCCTCCCTCTCTTGGGTGACAAGCGCCAAAGAAATCCAGGTAAAACTGCGTCGCCTTTCTTCTCCTCCTTAGCTCATTCGACAGGGGCCGTGCCCACATAAGCGCTCACCCCAGACTGACAAAGGGAGATCTACCTCTCGAATGAAAATGACCTAAATCTAGGGTTCCCCCTCTCCTCCCTTCTCCAATTACAGTCTCTCCTTGCGTAGATTTTCTGGTTCCCCTAAAGTAGGCCACGGTTAGGGAAAGGGTCCCAGGCTTCCTGCTTCTACAGTATTTCCAATTCCCATAACCGGGGTGGGGGGCAGTGGTGGTAAAAACACTTGAGAGTCTTCCACATCCTCCTCAGCACGAGCACAGGGGAAAGGAGCTGCATGTTCTGCCCTTTCCTCTTCTATCTTTCCTAGGCAGGGTCGATCTTACTCTCTTGTAGGCTGTAGTATGGATGAAGAGCAAAACTGAGGACATGGTCGAGAAGAGAACATTCTCCATGACTGAACGATTGCCACCCATCCAGTCCATGGTCCACACAGGTTCCTTTCATATCCTCGTGGCCTACTGTGGTGATCTGATCCTGCGGCTCTTTGGGGACCACTTCCGGTCGTTCAAACCCCTGGGTATAGTGCCCTGCCGCTTTAACATCAACTGCCTCTGCTACGACCCGGAAATGAAAATGCTTCTGTCAGGCATCCTGGGAGCAGTGGTCACCTGGATCATCGAGAGAAGCGGCAAGGGCCTCCAAGTAGCCCACATGGTTCCCATGTCTGGTGATGAGCTCGTCCAGGACATCAGGCTGAACGGCCCCAATGGCTCTCTCTTGGCGCTGTGTGAGACGGTGGTGAGGGTCCTTGAGCGCCAGGGCCACGGCCAGCTAGGAGAGGTTCAGAGGTTCACGTCCACCACCAGTGGCTCCTTTATCACCTGCTGCTTCACCTGTTTTGACCAGGGCTTTCTCTATGCTGGAAATAAGACTGGGGAAATCCAAGTATGGAGCCTCGTCCGGGGTAACTCTCTCCACAGTTTCAAGGCCCATTTCTCATCGGTGATCTGTATCCGCAGCCGGCCAGAAGCCCACACCCTGCTAACAGCTGGCAAGGAAGGCCTGATCAAGGAGTGGAACCTGACTTTGGGGAACCTGCTGCGGCGGCTAGAACTTGGAGAGGAACTGTATAAACTCGAGTTTATCGACAACATTACTTTCTTCTGCCAAACTACCCATACTTTCTCCTTGCGTCGCCTGCCTTGCTTCTACAGCCTCTTCAATGTCTGTGGCTCTGCTCCCCAGCAGCTGCGTCGGGTCCACTGCGGTGAAAACCGGTTCCGGATCCTGTGCAGTACTGAGGATGGCTTATTGCGCTTTGTGTCCCCACTCACAGGGGACCTTCTGGTCCTCACCTGGCCCTTCGCGATCCTGGACCAGGCTGTGGATTGGGCCTATGACCCAGAAAAAGAGGAGCTCTTTGTAGCAACAGGCAACGCAGAGGTACTGGTGTTTGACACGACCCGCTGCCCTTGCCCAGCCAAGTATCTCTTGTGCACCTCACCAGATTCTCAAGACTGGGTACAATGCCTGGCTTATGGGCATTTCCACCTGGGTCGGGGTCTACAAGGACTGGTGTTCTCTGGACACCAGAGTGGTGTGATAAGAGTGCTTTCCCAGAACTACTGTGCCCGAATAGAGAAGTTCATGCACTTTGGAGCTATACTGGCACTCTCTACACTACCTGGAGGGGTTTTTGGTAGCCGAGAAAACTCTTTGCTCTGTTCCTATGGAATGGATGACTATGTACACCTATCAGAAGCTGTGCTCGAGGGGAAGAAAGTACATTTGAAGCCCCTTGCCAGCATTCTCAGCAGCTGTCATCTAAAACACCTGATACTCTTACCCACATCTGTGGGCGCTATCACGGAGACTAACTGCCTGCGTCTCTGGAAGTTCCATGATTTTCTGTCCTCTGAGTCACAAGAAGGCTCAACGTTTATAGAGACATTGCCTCTGCACCAGTGTCCCATCACATCCTTTGATGTCTGCTGGTCCTTGAGTCTTTTTGTCACGGGGGGTATTGATGGGTCTGTCCGGGTCTGGAACTTCCATGGAAGACTTGTAGCCATGCTGGACTCATCGCTGCACTTTGGCCCACTCTGCTTTGCAAATGACCGGGGTGACTTGCTTGTGACTTTTAACCACAGTCTTTATCTGGTGTCCTGTCTAAAACTGCTTCACCCAACCCTGCTGGCTCGCCTTTCCTTTATGAGCATGACAGATGAAGTGCTAGAGGCCCCTAAGCCTTTCACACCAAGCTTCTTCTTCTCTTTTGAGACCATATTTGTGCCCAAGTATATCTACCTTGGAAAAGGGCAACAGGAATTAGTCGGTCTAGAGAAACTTGTCAATAAGCGGGCCATTGCCTTTGATCATACAGTGCCACATGTCATAGAAGAAGATGAGCAAGGGAGCCCCACATTACTGTCTGCCTTCAGATGTGGTTTCTTGCATAAAGAGGAAACTGATGGGATGGAGGTGAGCAAACCTCCCCATTACATGTTTCCTCCCCAACTACAGTTGACTACCTGGGATGGACTCAACCCCTACCAATTATTGCGATGCTACTTTGGTCATGGGCGGAAATGGCTCTTGGCTCCTGACTGCTACATCCCCAACTCAGTGATTCGTGCCCGTCTTTGGCCAGAGGGAAGTCCAATATACCTACAGTGCAACCTGCATTCACCCGTGTGGGAAATGGAATGGGACAAATCCGAACAATTCTTCTTCTGGCACAGTAGGGAAAAAGCTCTAAGTGATGCAGGAGAATATTCACAGGAAAGGGAGGATGCAGACTTCATAGAAATGAGATTGTCCAAGGATATAACTTACAGTGTCCTTACAGACTCAGCAAACCGTAGTTGGCTGGGGAAAAAGATGAGTGAAATAGCTATTAATAGCCTAGTAGAGACAATCCTCAACATTATGATCCACGCTTCTCCACTGAAGTACCAATGCTGTATTGGTGCACTGGGGCAAATCTTTGCCTCTTACGAGGTGTCTTCATCCCTGCGCTCTGAAACAGCCCATCGTCTACTGGATGACACCACCAATTCCAACCCACTGATCCGAGAGCTAGCCTGGGAAGGGCTGAAGCGTCTAGGAATGATTACTCATCTTTTTGCCATGCCTCTGGCCCAAGGATTGATGGACAAGGACCAAAGAGTGAGGAGTAAGGCCCTAAGCCTCATGGCTGACACTGGAATCCACTCTAAGTCCTCACTCTTAAACCTGATCCAGCACCGAGAGACCTTCCGGGAGATGCAGTAAGTTCTTTGTGTCTTCTGCAATTCTCGACTAGCCTCTAGTTTTCTTCTCCCTTTCCCTTCCTTCACTATCTCTTCATACCTGTCCATTAACTCTTCCTGTCCTTTTTCTCTTTCATAGTCTTTTTCCATTCCTAGACCATCCTGACAATCCTGACTCCTTCCTGTCTCCATTTTTTCTCCTGCTCCTGTCTGTCCCCTAACTCTTGAGTTCCCCTTTTCATTCTTTTCTCCTACCCCCTCAGTCCCCATACAAACCACTCCATTCATTGCCACCTTAGCTTTCTAGACTTTTTCTTTCTTGTTGGCCATCCTTTACCTCGATGTACACTGTCTGTGTTGGCCACTGTGCCAAGGCCCCTGCCTGTTCCACAGCAGTTCCTTCCTTTTCGTTCTCCCTGTTGTCCCTAATTCACCATGGTCTTTCCTCTCCTTTGACTTTCATAGGCAGGAAATGATTGGGGAGGAATCCCTAGACCATCTGTTGGGGATGCGGGCCACAGATCTCCAAGTCCTTCATACTCAAGTGGAGCAGCGATTAAATGAAAACCTGACCTTGTCAGAGGGACAGGAAAAACCTGCTTTTTCTTTAGAGGTCTCAAGGGTTTCTGAACATGTATCCCTTTCCAAGCAACCTGATGTAATTCCTGAAGAAACTGAAGCTGCCACGAAGTCCGGCAAAGGCCAAAGACGGGGCCGAGCGGCAGTCAAAAAGCACAGTATGTATGGGGTGATCTGGTTCATGCCTCAGGGTCTCCAAGAGGCAACACAGTTAGGGCTAACTGTGGGTCAAGAGTTATCAATCAGGTGGGACTGGAGACAAGCAGACAGATCTTTTCTTAGAAACTTCCTAGAAAGAATCTGCCCAAATTCAGGGATACTCCAGTGCTTATCTCCATAGGATTTGGAAGGGGGGAGTGCTGGAATAAAGCAAGGAGAATCCTTTCTTTTTTTTAAAAGGCCTCAGCCCCGTGCTACTTCTTTTATGGCAATTCCTCTTACTCATGCCATTAGTGGGAAAGATGTGACTTAAGCCTCCCATGCCTTCCTTATCTCCGTCTCCTGATCTTCCCTGCAGCCCGAAAATTGTGGAGGGCCTTCAAGAAGATAAAAGAGGCTGGCAAAGAGCCAGGTCCCTTAGAGGGTGAAAGTGACCAGAGGGAAGCTGCACCAGTTTTGGTGGAGGATACAGCCACCCATTCTAGAATGTCTTCAACCATCAGTGTGTTAAAGATTTCAAAAGATGGTGAGCAACACCCTCCAGAGAAAGATACCTCAAAGGACCATTTTGCATTGACCCTGAAGATGCTGAGGAAAATACATGACAGAAAAGGCAAGAAAAGAACAGTTCAGAAACCCCAAAAGAGGCACAAGAAGAAGACAAAAGACGCTGAAGTTACAACTGAGGAATCTCTACCTGCTGTAAAGAAAGAACTAGTGGTGAAGCAGCTGAAAGCCAAAGGGCGGGGTGCTGCTGGAGCACCTGGCCGCAAGACCATCCCTGAAGAGGGCTCCTCATGGAGGGATGATCTCTGTCGTCTTATGACCCTTAGAATATCTGGTTCCCAAACAAAAATGTCAGAAGCTCTGAACATGGAGCTAGTGACCATGGCTCAGGAAGTGCTGGCAGATCAACAGCCCAGTTGGGAACTTTTTCAGGAGATCTGCCCCTTGCTGGAGAAAAAAAGTGAGGTTCTGCTTGAGGACCTCCAATGGGATATAGCCTGGCCAGAGGAGAGACCAATTTTTATTCATGAAAGGGCAATTAGAGAAGACATGATGGTCAGAAGGGAGGACGAGATACCAGAGGTGCAAGAGCAAGTGCAAAAGGAAGCAGAGGACACGCCATACTTGCAGGAAACCCAGGTGATTCCCAAAAAAGGCAAGAAAAAGAAAATTATCTTTTTAGGACCCAGTAGCCTAACCAAGGGAAAACGAATATCGAAGAAAGAAGAGAAGAATTCCTTTAAGAAGCCCTTTAAGCAAGAGAGGAAAGAAGTTCAGCAGGAAATAAAAGTGGATAAAAAAGAGACTGTGAGCAAAGGAGAGAGGGATGTGAGTCAGGAAATAGAGGAAGTGGCCAAACCAGAGGAGGAGGAAGTAGTTAAGCAAGAAGAAAGGCCAATTATGGATGAGAGGAAGCTGTCTTGGCAGGAGTGGAAGAAGTCCTGGGATGAGTGGAAACAGGCCCAGGATGAGACAAAGATATCCTGGGATGAATGGAAGAATGCTTGGGACAAGAGGCATCTTGAGGAAGAGGAGAAACAACAAACAGATGAAAGGAAGCCACTCCCAGAGGAGGAAAAGCTGGATGTGGACAAGCTGAGATGGGATGAATGGTTAGACGTCTGGGAAAAGATAGAGGCCAGGTCCAGAGAAGAACACAAGGATGAGGAGGAATTGACCCTGGAGGGAGAAGAATTGTCTCAGGAATGGGGAGAAGAAGAACAAGAAGAGGTGATGTCAGAGGAGCAGAGACAGATCCAAAAAGAATATAATCAGGCCTGGATCGAGAGGAAACGAGCCCAGGCTGAAAGGAAACGAGCCCAAGAAGAAAGGAAGCTAGCCCAAGAGGAAGAGAAGCTAGCACAGGAAGAGAGAAAACTGGCCCAGGAAGAGAGAAAACTGGCCAGGGAATATGGGAAACTGGCTCAGAGAGACAGGACAATGGTCCAGGCAGAGAGAAACTTTGTCCACAATGAGGAAAAGTTGGCCCAAAGAGAGGATAAGTTAAGCCAAGAAGCAGAGAAACTGGCCCAGAAAAGGAAGAAACTGGCCAAGCAATTTGAGGAACTGGCTCGAGAAGAAGAGAAAACAGCAAAGAAAGGAGGGAAGCTGGCTGAAGTAAAAAAGATACTGGCCCAGAAAATGGAAAAACTGACCCAGAAAGAGCAAGATCTGGCACTGCAAGAAAAGGAACTAGCCCAGGAATTGGAGGAGCTCATGTGGGAAGAGGAGGAACTGGTGCGGAAAGAAGAGGAACTGAATCAGGAATTGAAGGATCTGGCTGAGGAAGAGGAGGGACTGGTTCAGGAAGAGAAGACACTGGCCTGGCAAGAGCAGAAACTGATTAAGGAAGAGAAAACACTGGCCCTGGAAGAAGAACTACTGATCCAGGAAGAGAAGAAACTGGCCCAGGACAAGGAAAAACTGCCTGGGGAAGAGGAAAATCTTGCCCAGAAAAGGAAGAAACTGATGGAGAACAAGTTAAAACTGGCCCAGGAAAAAGAAAAATTGGCCCAGGACAAGGAGAAACTCACGAAGAACAAGAATATACTAGCCTGGAGGGAGAAGTCTCTGGCTCAGGAGAAGGAGAATCTGCTTCAGGAGAAAGTGAAATTGGCTCAGAGGAAAGAGAACTTCCTCCAGGTCAAACAAAACCTCGCCCAGAACAAAAATAAATTAGTCCAAGCAAAGGAGAAACTGGACATGTACAAGAAGAAACTTGCGCAGGTAGAGAAGAAGCTGATGGAAGAAAAGGAAAAACTTTCCCAGAAGAAGGAGAAGCTGGACGAGGCAGAGAAAAAGCTGACCCAATTAGAGGAAAGTCTGGCTCAGAAGCAGCACAATCTAGCCCAAGACAAGATGGAATTAGCTACGGAGAAGAGGGCAGTATTTCAAGAACTGAAAATGCTCAGAGGAGAGTGGGATAGTGCCAAGGAAGAAAAGGCACTGGGCACAGAAATGAAGAAACTGGCCCAGGAGAAGATCAGGCTGGCTGAGGAAAAGCAAATTCTCTCTGCAGGAGAGACTGAAGAAACCTTAAAACAGATAAGACTGACTAAGAATGAACTAGAACTAATCAAGAGGAAATTGTCACTAGAGGAGAAGATACTGAGGTATGAAGATAGGGTATTGGCCACAGAGCAAAGGGACATTGCCAAAGGAAAACTGGAATTTACCAGAGGAGGGAGAGTCTTTGCCCAGGAAGAGAGGAAGCTAGCCAAAGTAGTAAGGAAGTTGATTAAAGAAAAGGAGGGCACTTCCAGGGCACAATCAAAAGTGAGCAGCAAAGTCTTAAAGGCACTTCGAGATCTTACTAAAAAAGAAATGAAACTGACCCAGGAAGAAATAGAGATGACAAAGATGAAGAGGAACTTCTTTGTTAAGGAAAGGAGATTGAGCAAGGAACAAAATAAACTTGATGCCAAAGAGTGGGATTTTTCTGAGGAAGAACCAGAAGTAACCAAAGATGAGAAGAAACTGGCTAAGAAGCAGAGAAAACTGGCCAAGGAAATGAAAAGAATGATGAAGAAAGAGAAAAAAATAACTGAGGAAGAAAGCAGATTGGCCAGACAACAGAGAGAAGTCATACAGGAAGAAGAGGAGGAAGGACTAACAAAGGATGAAGAGGTAATACCACTGCTTGAACAAAGGTCAAGAAAGAGAGAAGAGAAAGGAAGAAAAGAGCTAAAGACAGTTGATACACCATGGGAAAAGCTTCCTAGTCAAAAGGAAAGTAGAGATAGCCTTTCTGAAGAAATGGAAAGCTTATTAGATGAAATAGAGCAAGAGAGTTTGTCTGAGGAAGAGGAGGAGGAGGAAGAAGAGGAGGAGGAGGAAGAAGAGGAGGAGGAGGAAGAGGAGGAGGAAAGGAAGGTGGCAGAGGAGGCAGAGGTAGAGGGGGAAGAGGAGAGAAAGAAGGAGAAAGAGAAGAAGAAGGAGAAAGAGAAGAAAAAGAAGAAAAAGAAGAAGTTGTTTCAGGAGGAGGAGGAGAAGGAGGAGGAGGAGAAAGAGGAGGAAGAGGAGGAGGAGGAAGGGGAGGAGGAGGAAGGGTCTGAAGAGGAGGAGGAGGAAAGCATCAGTGAGGAAGAGTCAGAAAGTCTGCGTGAGGAAGAGTCAGAAAGTCTGAGTGAGAAAGAAGAGGGGGAAAGCTCACTGAAAAAAGAGGCAGACAAGAAAAAAGAGATCTTAAAAAAAGAAAAATTATTTAAGTCACAAGAGGAAAGACAAAAAGACCAAAGAGGAAGAGAAATAATCCCTTCTATTGGAAAAAGAATCCCTGATATCAAAGACAGTGCTATACAACTAAAAATTCTGAAAGCCCCTTCCAGGAAAGTGATCCCAATAGCTCTGGGCAGACAAGAGAAGATACCAGTACCAGTGTCTATGAAACAAGTACCCTGGGAAGAAAAGGCCAGAGCACCTGAGGCATCCAGGATACTTCCAGAGTCAAGGTTTATGGATAGGCAAGGAGAACTGTTGAAGAAATATAAGCCCAAACCTCTACAACTTTTGGATACAGTTTTGGAGTCCCCAGAGCGAGACTTAAAGACTCCATATTTACCTCACATATTGAGGAAGACCATGGAAGCTCACAACCTCCAAGGCGAACCACTGGAGCCCAAATGGCAGTGGATTTTGAAGCATCATCCAGCTCTGATGAGAAAGACTAAGGTACCTGTGCCCCAAATCTGGGCCAAGGAAATAGGTGCTCAGGTAGGACTCTCAGATATAGAATGGATCCACCATGTCCTAGAACGGATGGAGGCAGGAGAACAGCTTTCTAGGGATAGTTTCCACAGATTGTGCCAGCTTCTCAAAGACCTCACCTCAAAGGGAAACTTAGAGTGGCTACATCTGGCCCAACTTGAAGCCATTGTGTATCATCACAAGCAGGTCCTGGAATCACAAAGCACACATATCTCAAAACCCAGTAAGGAGCCCATGGGTCCAAAGTACCTGAAAGTGATCCCGCCTATAAAAGGAAAGGAAAGCTGGTTAAAACCTTTTGCTGTTCCCATACCAAAGTCCCCATTAGGTACCAAAGGGATTCCAACCCCAAAGGGCGTAAATTGGCATCTTCTAGAAGAGCCTTACAGGAGTGCATGGGCAGAGCAGATATCCACTGCTCTCAAGGAGATGGAGGTGCAACACTTTCATCCTGCCACAGGAGACATTTTCATAGGTGCCCATGCCTCTGTAGAAAAACAAACCCTTGCACTGATGTTTCAAAAGGACTTCTGGGATTTTAAGGACAAAGGCAGGTTTCCCAGATTGCCCAAGCTGGAGAAGAAGGCACAGGCCATCTCTAAGAAAAAGGAAGAGGTGCCTCTCTGGGAGACATTTGTGGCACTGTACTATGTCTTGCGGATGTTGCAGCAACGATATGCAAAAGACAGTGCTGCTTGGATGGAACAGTTCCACCAGCTCATGGACCTGTACCAACTTAAGTCACCCCGAATCCAGAAGCTGCTACAGGAGCTGTTATTGAGAGAGGAACCCCAATCCCAAGAGATCACCTACGAGGAGGCCCTGAAGGCCATGGAGCTGGTTCCTGGGGAGCGCTTGTTCTGCCACCTGTTTTGTGGTGGCTCTCAAAACCCTAAAGGTCCTCTGGAGTTCCGGGAGGTGGTGTCCCTCCCAGGTCAGAATAACGTCCGTACCATGAGTCCCATGGGCATTGCTCAGTATGGGATCTTAGAACTTGCCTGGAAGAGCCTGCCCCAAGCCGATATTCACCTCACCAAGGAAATGCCCCACATCATTGCTCCCGCCCCCTAATTTGGGACTGACTGGAGGTCAGGACTTTTCATTCCCACCTGGAGGAAGGACTTGTCACCCTAATCTAGACCCTTATCCCTAGGGCCCACACAGAGGTAGGGCCTTTCCCTACCTAGCTCCAGAAACCAGCTTCCATATGTGGAATAAAGAGGAGGTTCTCATTTTCAGCATCCCTGTAATGTGTCCCTCTTCCTCAAACATTGCTCCTCCAGAAGGGTAGCCAGGGAGACCAGATATATACTCCCGAGAATGGGAAAACATCCCAAAAGCCAGTGGGTGCTCACCCTCTGGAGGCCTTCAGGCAGAAGAGTCTTTCCTTGTCTTCTTCCTTCCTTGCCTCCCCCCATCCTCCCCTAAAGACTATAGGAAGGAAAGATGAATGAATATTTGGCATTAATATTAGAGGCACTGACATAGTAGGAAGAAAATGGACTTTAGTATCAGAAGACCTGGCATAGTTCTTGGAGGTTTGCAGTGGAGGCAGACTCTATTTCCCTGTTCATAACTCTGCATGCTGATGACTGGAGTCCCAAACAGCAGGTGTGGTGGGTGTTGAGGGGACCCTGAGAGTATCTCATGAGTCCCTTCCCTCTAGCAATGAAGAAGACAAGAGTTAAAGGGAAGGGGTAGTAAAGTGGAGGAAGTTGTCCCTGCTGGTAACTGTGTTCCCTCCCTGATCCCTCCCCACCATGGAAACTTCAGAATTGCCTTTCTCCAGGTAAGCTGAGCCTTCCATCAGCTTCTAGCAAGGAGCCCGTCTGTGCTATTTGCCACCCAGCATCGTGACGTCGTCTTTGTTATTCTGTTCCCTCTACCTGTGTTTGGTTTTGTGGGAGAAGCCAGAGATAGAGGGCAAGAGAACATTCTGAGAAGTTGGGAGTCACTCAGAGGCCAAGCAGTACAGGCCCATGTGGAGGGTACAAGAGCTATGGGCTGGAGATATGAAGCCACAGTGGCTGCAAAATTATTTTCTGACTCCAGCATGACCACCATATTTTCTAGTCAGCCCTCAGCCTCTTGTGTCCTTTGTGACATGCTTCCTGACCTTTTTTTTTTTTTCCCTTTTAGCACTTCATTACTTTCTGGTATAACAAGATATTCCAGGTTTATCTTATACCCACCCTTCTCCAGCTCTGGAATTAGCTATTTCTCTGGGGAGACCTGGTTCCTCTTAACAGGGAATGGTATTAGAAACTATTGTGAGTTGAATTATGTCCTGCCAAAAGTTCTAACCTGCAGAACCTATGAGCGTGATCTTTGGAAAGAGAGTTTTTGCAGTTGTAATCAAGATGATGTCCTACTGGACTAGAGTAGACCATAAATCCAATGACTGGTGTTCTTATAAGGAGGGGGAAATTTGGAGACACACAGGGAAGAAGACCACGTGATGACAGAGATAGAGGGCGGAGTGGCGCAACCGCAAGCCAAGGAACTCCAAGGGCTGCCAGCAACCACGGGAAGACAGGAGAGAGGCACAGAACAGTGTTTGTTCACACCCCTCTTGGGAGCTTTCCAGGCATAATCTGAAACCAGTCCCTGTACACCGAGGGCAGGGAGAGAGAGAAGAAAGAGGGAAGGCACCCCACGTTGGTACGTGGCAGTTTTAATAGGCAAAACGAACTTACATATGAGGCTTGTCTTGGCAGCAGCGAGAAGAATGGATCCTGCCCACCAAATCTTTATTTTATTTATTTTTTAAAAAGATTTTATTTATTTATTTGACAGAGAGAAACAGCCAGCGAGAGAGGGAACACAAGCAGGGGGAGTGGGAGAGGAACAAGAAGGCTCTTAGTGGAGGAGCCTGATGTGGGGCTCGAACCCAGAACGCTGGGATCACGCTGCCCACCAAATCTTAACAGTTTATAAAGAGGTCCTAATTAAGCTCAGTCATGTATACCATGCAGTGTTTTCAGCACCACATCCTTTTTTTTAATTTTTAATTTTTATTTTTTTGATGTAAAGTTCGATGATTCATTAGTTGCGTATAACACCCAGTGCACCATGCAGTAAGTGCCCTCCTTACTACCCATCACCAGCCTATCCCATTCCCCCACCCCCTCCCCTCTGAAGCCCTCAGTTTGTTTCCCAGAGTCCACAGTCTCTCATGCTTCATTCCCCCTTCTGATTACCCCCCTTCTTTATCCCTTTCTTCTCCTACCGATCTTCCTAGTTCTTATGTTCCATAGATGAGAGAAACCATATGATAATTGTCTTTCTCTGCTTGACTTATTTCACTCAGCATTATCTCCTCCAGTCAGCACCACATCCTTATCTCATCCTTCTGTCCTTGAAGCAGCCTCTGGGAAAGGCAAGCAGAACCTCCATTCCAAGAGTAGAGGAGAAGGTGAGGAGACTCTGAGTGCCTGGGTCCACTTCATGGGTCAATCAGCTGTCACATCTTTTTGATGATGTTCCCCAACAAACAGATTCTCCCTCAGAGCCTCCAGAAGGACCCAACCCTGCTGACCCTTTGATTTTGGACATCTGGCATCCTGAACTCTGAGAGTATAAATTTCTGTTGTTTTAAGGTTCGTGGTAATCTATTATGGCAGCCCTAGGAAACAATTAAGATCTGGACACTAAGTGTGCTCATTGCTATTGGGGTGACTTTGCTTTGTGGCCCCTTCAGCAGACACAGCTGGGAATCTGTGTATGTATAAATATACATAAATACATACACATCTACATATATGCATGTGCACATAAACATGCTTATCTATATATATATACACATATTTTAGAGACCATGAGTACACACCAATACCTTCAATTTCAGTCCATCTCCAGAGGGGTCATTGTTGCCTGTTCTTATCTCGTATTAGCATGTCTTGTCTTGAACAGTCAGTACCCACACTATAAACACACCCATTTTTACTCAAGCCTATGGTGCATTTAAAATAGTTCAGGGGTGCCTGGGTGACATAGTTGGTTAAACGTTCAACTCTTGGTTTTGGCTCAGGTTGTGATCTCAGGGTCATGAGATGGAGCCCCACATCAGGCTTTGCACTCATTGTGGGGTCTACTTGAGACTCTCTCTCTGTCTCCCTCTGACTCTCCCACTTGTGCTCTCTCCCTCTCTCTAAAATAAATCAATCTTAAAAAAATAGTTTCAGGGCACCTGGGTGGCTCAGTTGGTTAGCGGCTGCCTTTGGATGAGGTCATGATCCCAGGGTCCTGGGATGAGCCCCACTCATGCCCCATCTTGCTAGCTCTCTCTCTTTCTCTCAAATAAATAAAAATCTTAAAAAAATAAAATAGTTTCAGAATTGCTTTGCCCATATCACTACAATAAATAAACCTATTAAAAAGAATTCAGAATTTGTGATTCTTTTCTCATACATACCTTACCCTGCTCAAGACTGAGAGTATTTGTCAAATGCTATGCACATAAGATATTTGGACTAGTTCATCCTTCCATTCTTTCCTTCCTTTTTTCTTTCAGGATTATGTTATTTGTTTGAAATAGAATCAATTTCATTTCTGTTAGTTTGCTATCAGTTATAGGATTTCATACCTTCCAATTCTTACTAATTTATTTTTGCTTGAATATGTATTTAGCTATGCTTTCAAAAGTCAACAGTACACAAAAAGTATACTCAGAGAAGTGTCATTCCCACCCATATGTCATCTGCCCCATTTTGCCCAACATACTCCTTGTTTCCCCATGTAGAAAACAATTGCATTGACTGAATCTGTCTGATAGAACTATGTTGAAACTCTGGAGTCTACTGAGGCTTGCAACTTCTAGGGGAATACTTAGATGGGAAACTGCAGTTAATTTGGGTCAATTTCAGCTCCTAGCACAGTAGCAGCTACCCCGCCCCCAAACCCAGCCCAGTGGCAGACAGCTGTGCGTGTGTTCTTGGAGCAGCTTGCACAGAAATTGCAGGAGCCAGGACAGGCAAAAAGGACCCTACCCTTCAAATATAAGGGATCTGTGCTCTCACCTCTTACTGCTGTTTCTGATCACAGAGGTGCAGACAAAAAGGTGGGCAACCACTTCAACAATGTACCTCCTCTATTGTTGTAAGCCCTTTCCTTCTGACTGAAGGGACTTCCAGGGTATTTAAAGGGACAGAGCTGTTTATTTCCCCTCTTCACTTTTCTACTTTTTCCCCCTTTGGGATCCAGGTAATAAACAGTAGGACATTCAAAGACAACTGCATAGGGACGCCTGGGTGGCTCAGTCGGTTAAGCATCTGCCTTCAGCTCGGGATCCCAGGGTCCTGGGATCAAGTCTTGCATTGGGCTCCTTGCTCAGCGGGGAGTCTGCTTCTCTCTCTGCCTGCCACTCCCCTTGCTTGTGCTCTCTCTCTCTCTTTCTCTCCCTGATAAATAAAATCTTTTAAAAAAAACTGCATATACAGAGAAAATCAGAAAGTGACCATATGTACCAAGGAAAGGCTCAAAAAAGACCTTTGAAGACTTTAGGTTTAGGGTCAGCCTCAGCACACAGACAGCCTATGACAATAATAAATAACAAAACCAGCAAACCCAGGGGAAGGGGAAGAATTTCATTTACAGTCATCATATTAGATTCAAATGTCCAGTGTTCAGCAAAAAAAAAAAAAAAAAATACAAGGCATACAAAGAACAGAAAAGTATGGCCCATTCAAAGGGGAAAAAAAAACAATCAACAGAAACTGTCCCTGCAAAAGACCTGACTGCACATACACTAGACAAAAACTTTACTGTAACTGTTTTAAAGAAGCTCAAGGAACTAAACAATGATGTGAAGAAAGTAAAACAACAATGTCTGAGCAAATGGAAATATCAACAAAGTGATAGAAAACCTAAAAAGAAATGCTGCAAAGTACAATAAGTGAAGGAAAAAAAAATCACTAGAGGGACTGAATGGCAGATCTGAGCAGGCAGAAGAAAAGAATCAGCAAATTTGAAGATAGGACAAAGGAAAGTATTGAGTCTGAGGAAGAGAAATAGAAAAAATTGAAGAAAAGTGAACAGAACCCATGGGTCCTGTGGGACACCATGAAGTGGACAAACATAATCCAGTGCTGGAGTGGAGAAAGAGAAATGAAAGCTCAAAAAAGAAAAAAAGAAAGTATCTGAAAAAACAAAGTCTGAAAACTTCCCAAATTTGATGACATACATGAATATAAACGTCCAAGAAGTTCAATGAACTCCAAGTAAAATGAATTCAAAGAGACTCACACCAAGACGCATTGTAAACAAACTTTTAAAAGATAAAGACAAAGAATCTTAAAAGCAGCAAGAAAGAAGCAAATCATCACATACAAGGGACTCCTCCACCCCACCATCACTAATAAGATTACCAGCAGATTTCTCATCAGAAACTTTGGAGACAGCAAAACATTAAGATGCTGTATTCAAAGTGCTAAAGAACAAACTGTCAACTAAGAATCTTATATCCAGCAAAACTGCCCTGAAAAGGGAGGGTGCGGCGCCTGGGAAGCTCAGTCAGTTAAGCATCAGACTCTTGATCTCAGGGTTGGGAGTTCAAGCCCTGTGTTGGGTTCCATGCTGGATGTGGAGCCTACTTAAAAAAAAAGTGAGCGAGAAATTAAGACATTCCCACATAAACAAAAGCTGAGGGAATGGAATTCATTGCTACTATTCCTGCCCTGCAAGAAATGCTTAAGGGAGTACCACAAAGTAAAATAAAAGGACACTAGACAGTAACCCAAAGCCATATGAAGAAATAAAGATCTCAATTTAGGTATATACACAGGGAGTTATAAAAGCTAGCCATATTCTAAAAATGGTTTGTAGCTGTACTTTTTGTTTTCTGCATGATTTAAGAGACTAATACATTTAAATATATATATATATAAACAGGGCCTCCTGGGTGGCTCAGTCGATTAAGTGTCTGATTCTTGGTTATGGCTCAGGTCATGATCTTGGGGTCCTGTAATTGAGCCCCATGTCAGGCTCCATGCTCAATGGGGAGTCTGCTTGAGATTCTCTCCCTCTCTCTCTGCCCCTCCCCCTGCTCATGCTCTCTCTCTCCCTCTCTCTCTAAAATAAATAAATAAATAAATCTTTATAAATAAATAAATAAATAAAAACAATTATTACTCTAAAAGTTAGTATTATTGTCTAACTTTGGTTTGTAACTCCAAAATCTTATTTTCTACATAATTTAAGAAATGAGTAAATTTAAAGAATTATTAGTTTATGTCTCAGGACATACAATGTATAAAGATGTAAATCTGTGACATCAACAACTGGAAGGGGTAGGGACACAGCTATAAGGGAACAGAGTTTTTGTATGTTGTTGAAGTTAAGCTGGTATAAATTCAAATTAGAGTGTAGTAACTTTAGGGTGTAAAATGCAATTCCCATGGAAACCACAAAGAAAATAGCTATAGAATATACATAAAATAAAATGAGAGGGGTGCCTGGGTGGCTCAGTCAGTTAAGCGTCTCCCTTCAGCTCAGGTCACGATGCCAGGGTCCTGGGATCCAGCCCCACATCGGGCTGCCTGCTCAGCAGAGAGCCTGCTTCTCCCTCTCCCTCTGCCTGCTGCTCTGCCTACTTGTGCTTTCTCTCTCTCTGTCAAACAAATAGAATCTTAAAAACAAAGAAAATGAGAAAGGAATTTAAACATTTCAGTACAAAAAACTGACTAAACATAAAATAAGATAGTAATGCAGGAAATGAGGGACAAAAAAAGCAATAAGGTATCAGGAAAACAAATAACAAAATGACAAAGAAGTCCTCCTTTATCAGTAATTAAATGTAGCAACTAGGTTAAACTCTCCAATCAGAACACAAAGACTGGCAGAACAGATTTAGGGGAAAAAAACAAAACATGATCCAACTATATGCTGTCTACAAGAAATCTGCTTTAGATCCAAACACACGAATAGACTGAAGGGGAAAGGATGGGAAAAGATATTCTATTTCATGCAAATAGTAATCAAAAGAGCAAGCGTGGCTATATTGATTTCAGACAAAACGTACTTTAAATCAAAAGTGCTTACAAGCGATAAAGGACATTATATGTATTAATAAAAGCTTTAATACACTAAGGGGATATAGCAATTATAAACATTTATGCACCTAATGACAGCCCATTAAAATATATAAAGCAAAAAGTGACATAGCTGAAGGGAGAGACAGAAGAGTTCTACAATAGTTAGAGACTTCAATAGCCCACTCACAATAATGGATAAACCACCAGACAGAAAGTAAGTAAGGAAACAGAGGACTTCACACAACAGACCAACTAATCTAACAGATATATACAGAGCACTCTCCCCAGCAAAAGCGCACACATTCTTCTCCAGTGCAAAACGGAATATTTTCCAAGTTAGACCATATGTTAGGCCACAAATTAAGTCTCAATAGATTTTAAAAGATAGATGTCATACAGAGTATCTTCTCCAACCACAACAGACTGAAGTTAGAAATCAGTAACAGAAAGAAAACTGAAAATTCACCAAACTGGGAAATGAAAACACACTTTTAAACAACCAGTGGATCAAAGAAGAAACGACAGGGGAAAATGAATTAGTTGAATGAAATGAAGTTGAATGAAAAAAACTTTTGAGATGCAGTGAAAGCAATACTAAAGAGGAGATTTATACCTGTAAATTCTTACATTTAAAAATAAGAAAGATATCAAGCCAACAATGTAATTTTACAATTTAAGGAACTAGAAAAAGAAGAACAAATTAAACTCAAAGATAGCAGAAGGAAGAAAATAATGAATATTAGATCACAGTTAAATGCAATAGAAAACAGAAAAAATTAATGAAACCAAAAGTTGGTTCTTCAAAGATCAACAAAATTGATAAACCTTTAGCCACATGGACTAAGAAAAAGAGGGGAGGGATGCCTTGGTGGCTCAGTCAGTTAAGCATCTGACTCTTGATCTCAGGGTTGTGAGTTCAAGCCCCCACCTCCAAAAAACAGAGAATACTCAAATTACTAAAATCAGAAATGAAAGTGGGGACATTACTAAATTACTAAATGTTCTACCAAACATTTAAAGAAGAACTAATACTAATCCATCTCAAACTTTTCCAAAAAAAATTTAAGGGAACAACTTCCTAATTCATTTATGAGGTCAGCATTACCCTAATATCAAAGCAGATAAGGACACTACGAGAAAGAAAACTACAGACTGATATCCCTTGTGAACATGGATGCAAAAATCCTCAACAAACTATTAGCAAACTGAATTCAGCAGCATATTAAAAGGATTAGACACTGTGACCAAATGGGATATATTCCTGGGATGCAAGGATAGTTCAACATTCAAAACTCAGTCAATGTAATATACATTAACAGAACGAAGGAAAAAAACCCACATGATCATCTCAGTTGATACACAAAAGGCATCTGACAAAATTCAACACTCTTTCATAACAACGCTCATAAAACTAGAAATAGAAGGAAACTACCTCAACATAATAAAAGCAAGATGTAAAAAGCTTACAGCAAACAGACTCGATGGTGAAAGCTGAGAGCTCTTCCTCTAAGATTAGGAACAAGGCAAGAATGACTGCTCTCACCACTTCCATTCAACATATTATCGGAAGTTCTAGCTAGATCATTTAGGCAAACAAATTGAAAAGGAAGAAGTAAAATTATCTCTGTTTGCAGATAAGATGATCTTATATGTAGAAAATCCTAAAGACACCATATACAAAATAAGTTGTTAGATCTAGCAAATGAATTCAACAAAGCATCAGGATACAAAGTTAACATACAAAAACCAGTTGCATTTTTATACACTAACAATGAACAATCTGAAAGTAATTTAGAAAAATAATTCAATTTACAAATGCACCAAAAAGAGTGAAATACATACAAACTAACCTGAACCAAGGAGGTGAAAAACTTGTATGGTGAAAACTACAAAACACTGCTGAAGGAAATTAAAGAAAATGTAAATAAATGAAAACACATTCTGGGGTACCTGGGTGACTCAGTCGGTCGAGCATCTGACTCTTGATTTCAGCTCAGGTCATGATCTCAGGGTTGGGAGATTGAGCCCTGCTCAAGATTCTCTCTCTCTCCCTCTCCCTCTGCCCTTATCCCCACCCTCGCCTCTGCTCATGTGTGTGCTCTCTCTCACTAAAAAAAAAAAAAAAAAGAAGAAGAAGAAGAAGAAAAGTAATAGGTCATATATGACAACCAGGTTTTCTTCTCATGTAACTTGAACACATATTGTTTTTCCTGAAAAAGATAGGAGTTTTTAAGTGGAAATGAAGAAAGGCAGAGAAAAGGTGCTCAGTATGAGACATGCTGAATTTGAGGTGCCTATGGAGCAAGAAAATGGCAATACCCAGTGAATGATGGGAAATTTGTGTCTGAAACTCGGAAGAAAAGTCTGGGCTGGAGACAGAAGATGGGAAGTCATCAATATATAGATAGCAACTGAACTCCCGGAAATTGAGATTATCCGAGCAGCATAAACTAGAAAGAGAAAAGAGTATAGGTTTTAACTCTAAAGAGCACCACCATTTAACGAATGGGTAGAACCAGAGGAGACAGACAAATTTTTAACGTCTACATTTTTTATATTATTCTGAAAGCTGGATCAGAGACCAGACATGATAATAGTTACTTATAACAATAGCTGCATTAGTTCCCCATGGCCAGTACCCTACAGCTGACAGGACGGGAACCAAATGAATCCTGCTCACGTAAAAGAGTTTTTTTGAATCACAAGAGAGAAACGTGAAAATTATGAATCTGACTTGATACAGACTACATGCTGCCCATCGGCCACCCTTCCCTCCTAAGAGAGGGAAAGAAACCCAACCTCCCCAAAGTAAACGAATCCCTCCCAAGGTAAATAACTTTTCTCAGGAGGGGAAAGAGGAGAGTCCTGCCTTAAAATGGAGGCATTTGGCTCTGAGAACTTTAATTACCCTTTGAACAGAAGCAGATGGCTCTAGGTCTAACATCATTGGAACGTGAGGAGTAAATGGGTCTGGAGAAAAGGAGACATTCCCTAGCATGTCATTCTCCTTTGCTCAAGAAATCAAAATGTGTAGAAACGTGACAATATTCAAAGAGCATTATTTCCCTGACAGAGACTTTGAGGGAGAAGCCAGAGAAAGGCAGAAGAACAATCAGGAGGAATCAGGAGGAAGAATGTCTGGAGATAGTGCTCGATAAGGTCTGTTACTACAGAGAAGTGTGAAACGGACTGCAGGGGATTCATCGCATTTAGCAATAAGAAGGTTGTGGTGACCTTGACCAAAGCAGATTCAGTGTAGTGACTGGGGCTGAAGCTAGACAGCAGTGGCTTGAGGAGTGAATGAATAGTGAGAACAAAACATAATGTAAACTCAATAGGATTGACTGTGAGATGGGGGGAGGGCATAAAGCAGCATCTCATCAGAAGGTAGGGTAGGGAGACTTTAATACGGGAGAAACCCACTCGTTTGATGTGCTGATAGGGCCAAGTTAGTGGAGATGGTAGTCTTAAATACATCGGAGAAAAAGCAGAATCCTGGAGATATTGGTATATGTGAGGTCCTTGAGAAAACAATGGGATCCAGAGCCTAGCTGGCAGAATTCGGTTCAGACAAGGGGGGGTGGTGCGGTATATCTTTCCAACATGGTAAGAGGAATAAGAAAAGATAGGTAAGACTGTAGGTGTGACAAATAGTTAAGAAAAAAATACTAAATAACACTTCTTAAGGCACGATAAGGAAGATTTTATTCAAGCAAGGCGAGACTATCTCGATAGGTATAGGGACCACTGTGATGGAATTTTACAGCGGGAGAGAGAGACTCGGCTCAGCTCTGAGTACAACAGGGCGAAGTGCAAATTTATAGCCAAAGAGCAGGGTAGGGGGTCAGCAGATGGGAAATTACTAAGAGGAAACATCAGGAGGAAGAAGGGATTCTGGCCAAACTGACCCAATGGGATTCTTACTAAAGGCGGGCCAGGGCAATCAGATGTCATCTGGCAGGTGGTGTAGGACAAGACACCCCATTAGATATGTTGGGTGATCAGATTTCAAGGATTGGGGGTGATTTTGCTAAACTGACTTAGCAGGGTTCTTGCTAAAACTGGATTTCAAAGTGCGTAGATGGGCCAAGAAGAAGGTTCAGGAGTCTGACAAAGTTTGGTCAAGCAAAGAATCTTTGTCAGAGCTCCCATCTAATATGTTCACTTTCTTGAGTGAAGTAAAAAGTTATTTGCTGGGAGCATGCAGCGAGTGAGAAAAGACTTGAGCTTGTAAGGCACTGATCTCCACAGATGCACAATATTCTCCTGGAGCGCTTAGAAGCATGGGTGCAAGAGCAGTGAATGTGGTCAAATCGAACAAAGGCTTTTCTTTTATAGGGAGGGCAGCCAGGGACTTTTGTGGGGAACCTGGCAAGTAAGGAGCTGGACAGACAGCACGATCAGGTTCATCTGACAAGAAATATTTCTCCCTGTGTTCAGCTGATAGCTGATTCTCAGGAAGAGTTGTTAAGGGAGGATGTTCTGCATTTTAGTGCTTGCTTGGAAGAGGTCAAGTTAAATTTCAGGGGCTGTCAAGGAGAAGAGAATCCTCACTAAAGTTTGGTGAAGCCAAGGCAGAGGATTAAAAAATGGGCAACTGGGAACACCTGGTCAGTGTGCACATATGGACTGATCTACAGTGGAAGGTTTCACTGAGTGGGAGAAAAAGAAGCAAGGAGGATTAAGTATACTGGCAAAGGAGTGGATAAATCAAATGTTCCTGGTATCTAGGCTGGATAGAGAAGGAAATGAAGTTAGCAGGAGGCTGATAAATAGGGAGAAAGGTCAATAATTGGAGACCTTGATGCAGCTGAAAAATAGGTATGTGGTAAAAATGGAGAGAGTAAACAGAAGAATCATCCCAGGGTTTAACCATCCCAGGGCCAGGTACCAGGCAATGAGAGACCACCCCTAAGGTCCAAAACCTGCTGAGATTATTCAAAGTAGCCAATCTTAGTGTTCATCCTACCCTGCCCTGCCTTTCTGTCAGAAGCTCCAACCAAGATTGTGACCTAAGCCTTCCCCTCATTCCTGTCTTCTGCCTCCTAACTACCCTGGTGTATTTCTCGAGCAGCCCCCTGTGTGGTATGCCCTGCCTCCTGTCTCTAGGACCTGTGAGTATGGTAAACTGGATTCCTGAACCTCTCCTCTGTCTCCTCTGATGGCTGCACCTGACTTACCGTCTCATAAAAGAACACAAAACACAGAGAAACAAAATAGTCACGGTCCCGTGATCTCTTGGGATCAGACCAAATGCTCATTGTAAGTCAGTTACTGGGGGATTTGGAGGCTAAAAACGCAAAGATATCAGAATGTGTCTGGTAACCTGTGTAGTCTTCAGTAAAATGCAATTGGGAAGAAATAGACTTTAGTCTAGTAGGTATGGGGGGGTGTCCCTAGATAGCTCAGTTGGTTAGGCATCTGACTCTTGATTTCGGCTCAGATTGTGATCTCAGGGTTGTGGGACCCAGCCCTGAGTGGGCTCCGAGCTCAGCAGGGAGTCTACTTGAGGATTCTCTCCCTCTGCCCTCTCCCCACTCACTCACTCTCTCACGATCTCTCTCTTTAGAAAAAAAAAATCTTTAAAAAATATAAATAAAAAGCAGTATGGGATCTAGAATTAGATTGCTTGGATTCAAATCCTAGCTTTAACAGTGAAGGCAAGTTTCTGCATCTGTAAAATGGGTATATTAATAACATCTACCTATATTAGTTAGGGAATGGAAGCAGAGAGGTAAATCAGGAGGTTACTACAATAACTCACAGGAAAGAGGAAAGTGGATTTGAACCATGGAGAAAGAAGCAGTAGAAGTGAGAAGTACGGGCAGATATGCATCTAGCTACCGTAACATAAACACTAACATTTCAGTGGCTTTATGAAAGTAAAGCTTATTTCTCTTTTGCATAGGTGGCAGATATCCCTGGTCATCCATGCAGTGATTCAGGGACCATGACTTCCTCCATCTTGTGGCCCTTGGAGTCCTCTGCCTGCAGAAAAGAGGAGGTGAAGAAGGCAAAGCCGTTGGCCCGAAAGCAACACTTACCATTTCTGTTTACATTCCACTGGCAGGAGTGGTTAATGGCCTCACCAAAATGGAAGTGGTTGAGCAGCCTTGGCTGGGCAGTCCCTTCCTAGTCTCAGCTCAATACTATGAGAGGAGAAACATGAATTTTGATGGACAGGTGGTCATCTTATGAGGATTAAATGAGATAAACGTATGCTTAAAAAGTCTAGAAATGTCATCCCCCTCCCCTCTGAAGCCCTCAGTTTGTTTCTCGGATTCCACAGTCTCTCATGCTTCATTCCCCCTCAGGGGGGAGGGGGGTGGGAGAATGGGATAGGCTGGTGATGGGTAGTAAGGAGGGCACGTATTGCATGGTGCACTGGGTGTTATACGCAACTAATGAATCATCGAACTTTATATAAAAAACCAGGGATGTACTGTATGATGACTAACATAATAAAAAATATTATTATTAAAAAAAAGTTACATTCTAAAAAAAAAAAGTCTAGAAATGTCAATACCCCAATGCTCTTCTTCCTAAGGGTTTAAAGGAGAAACACTGATCACAGAAGTTTCCTACTACACTAGCAGCAAATAGGAGTAATCAGTAGTGGTTATTTGGCGCCTGTGGCACTCCACGATGGGTCTCATCCCTCTCCCCTCCTCACCCTCACCAGAACTCCCTTGTTTTCAGCCCTGTCTCAGTACATGTTTCTCAGACAGGGAGGATGACTTCCCCAGGAGAACATGAGCTCACAGGCCAAAGAAGCCACATACCTGAGGAACACAAATTCCTTAAAAGAGGGAACATGATGGAAAAACATACACCACCTGAAGTAGAACTATGTGAACAAAGAATTTTAAATACAAGATAAATACTCTTAAGTAATTCAGGGAAGATATCTGTAATATGAAACACAGAATAATATAAATTTAGGAACCAAGAGGAAATTTTAGGTATTAAAAACATAGCAGCCGATATAAAGAACAAAACAGATGAGACAGTAGGCTAGATATAGCTCAGAAATGAGTTAAGTTGAAAGATCAGCTTGAGGAGCCCCCCAGGAAATAGCCAGAAAAGTATAAAGAGAAAACATAAAATAAAGGCTATGAGACATACAGGACAGAAATAAAAATGCCCTCACTCAGATAACAGAGCTCCAGGAGAGAAGAATAAAAATGGAGACAAATATTTGAAGAAATAATTGTGATACTTTACAAGAACCAAAAAAACTACTACATAATGGGTCAGCAGGATAGAAGTGAGGACATCCAAAAGAGCTCTGCCACAGTCAGCCACCCAGAACATGCAGTCTCTTGGTGACCTTGCAGCCTTGACTTGGTCTTCCAATTACCTTCCCGCACTAACAGGGAAACAAGTGCCGCAACCTGTGGATCTCCTTCTGTGGAGGATTCCCAGCAAGCCTCTGATTCCTCTCCACACCCATGCCATTGGTTGCTGATCATCTGTAGAATGTATGCATTCCAAAGGGTTGGTTTCTGTTTGCCCAGAGATTGCAGACCAGCTCCATCCTGGGTAAACCAGCAAAATTTTTTGCTACCCAGTGAGCTGAACTATATCTTCTCCAGTAAGGTCTGAACCCCAGCCTTGGAGAGAGACCATCCTTCCAAGTTTGTCCTTGTTTAGGTATTCTCTCTTAGTTCTAGGGTAGCAAATAGGTTTTCCTTATATCTTATAATGGCTTTTGGGCCATCTTAAGGCCTTTGGCTTTTACCCTGTATGAGATGGAAACCATAGGTGGGTCTGAGCAGAGGAGTGATACAATATAATTTACATTAAAAAAACAACAACCTTTGATGGTTGTATGAATAAATTGTGGCATTGGGAGTCAAGAGGTTGGGGGCAGGAACCAAAGCAAGGAGATAAGTGAGGAGGTTCTACAATAATTCAGAGGGAAGAGGATAGTGGGTTTGAAACAGGGAGAAGCAGAAGTGAAAAGTATTGAGCAGATCTGGATCTATTTGGAGATAAAGCCATCAGGATTTGCTGATAGACTGGATATAAATGTGAGAGAGAGGAGTCAAGGATGACTCCAAGGTTTCTGGCTTGACCAGGTAGAAACTGGAGGCACCATGAAGTTAGTTGAGGAAGATTCACAGGGGAGTTGACACCAGGAGGAAGATTAGAAATTCAGGAGTTCAGTTTTGGACAAAAAGAGATTGAGATTCCTATTAGGCACTGAAGTAAAGATGTGTAGTAGGCAACTGGATATAAGAGTCTGTAGTTCAGGGGACAGGTTAGGACTGGAATTATAAATCTGGCAATCACTGGTATATAGATGATACTTAAAGCCACAAGACTGGATAAGATGACCAAGGAAGCGCGTGTGGATAAGGAAAAGGACCAAGGGCTATAGCCTGAGGAGCTCTAACATTAAGAGGTCACGGAAAGGTCAGAACCGGAAACTGAGAAGGAACGACTGACTACTGGGCAGGAGAAAAACCGAGAAACTAGTCTGTCATAGAAACTAAGAAAGCGTATCAAGAAGTGGTAGCGATCGATTGTGTCAAGTGCTATTAATAGGTCAAGTTGAGCAAGAATTGAAAGTCAACCATTAGATTTAGTAAAAGGAAGATCACTGGTAACTTTGACAAGAGCAGTTTTAGTTGAGTGATGGGCACAAAAAGTCTGATTAGAGCGGATTCAAGAGAGAACGAGAGAGAAAAAAACTGGAAGCAAGATATATGGATAATATATTCCAGGAGTTTTTCTAGAAACGGGACAGCAGTTGAAGGCAAAGGCGAAACTCACGGAACTCGGGAGGGATCGTAGTGGAAACTGCAGTTTGCAGAATATGGCCGCACACTGGAAAATCCAGTGGGCAGTCCTCACGTGCCCCGCAGAGACGGAGAACGGTAGGGCCTAGGGAGCGCCGCACCTTGGACGCCGGGAAATACAGTCTCGCCTCCCCGGCCTAAACTGGGAATAGAAGCCACGTGCCGACCTGAGTGTTGTTCTGGGCCGCCTGCCCGGAGGCACAAAGTCTCCCACCTCAAGGGAGATGACGCACTACTCCCTTCGGGCCACCCCTTCACGCTGCTCTCTGTCTACCCCTTCCAGCGTCCATCTCCAAACCGGACAGGAGCCGCGAATCCTGTTGAGAAAGAAGGCAGAGAGCGCGTGCGCGACCAAGAAAGGCTGCCTGTGGAGCTCCACGGAGGAGGCGGGGTTAGCCGCGCGGGCTCCCGGGGTGAAAAGTGGGGTCCCAAGCCGGGCAGGGCGTCTGGGATGGCATCCCCGCTCGCTGGCGCGCGCACGCGCATCTGAATGCCTATCTAACCCCTGCTCGCCGCGCGTCTTAGCTCCACCCATGTGCCCGCACTCACGCGTGGTGAATGAGTCTCGCGTGCTTTCCCGCCAAAACTTGGCAATGGCATTTCCCAGCCCCAGCTGGGAGGGCGCGGAAGTGAGCGACTGCTTCCGCTCAGGCAGCGTGCCTGGTCCCGACCAACCCACTCAGACAGCGGTTTCCTCAGGCGTCTACACCGAAGGCAGAGGGGAGGGGGTGCGGTTTGCCTTTCCGTGGCCGCCCCGCCCACCTATGCGCCTCTGTGAGGAGTGGTGCAGAAAGAAGCCAGAGGAATATTTGCGTACTGATTGTTCTGTTTCGTGCAACTGTTGTTTTTATAATAGGTTTTGCTTTGTGGCTTCTCCAGGCTTGGTGGCGCTGGGGCGCTGCCCTCACACAGGGCCCAGGGAGACCCTTTATAAGCACACAAAGCCAGCCACGCCCGTGGGCCGCTGATGCAGGGCCTCTGTCATAAAGCCTCACGCACACATACTCGCCTGTCCGGTGACTGGCATAATAGCTAAGGACATGCCTGGAGTGTGACTGTTGCCCAGGTCCTCAGCCAGATAAGTGCACAAATTCAGAATAAGCATTTAGGAACTTTTATAGTAATTTGACAGAATAATCTTATGTCTGATGAACTTATTGAAAAATCTGGAGTTAAAAAATCTTTCCTATATACTCTTCTACCTCTCTCCCTCTCTCTCGCGTTCTCCTCTTCTCCCTCTCTTCCCTTCATCCCCAAGCTTTTGAAAAGTTCTTACTTTTCACTTACTCCTCAGTTCCTTCCAGGCTGACATCAGGAATAACTACTCTGCTGATACTGTTCTCATTAAGGACACCAGTACTGTTTGCCAAATCCACTCTTTGTCTTACCTGATGTCTCTGTTACAGCTGACCTACCTTCATGAAACTCTCCTCCTCTGGTTTCTGGAGGAAAATCCTATATCTCTATAGGTCTTTCTCAGTGTGTGCTCCCTTAATTATCTGGTTATCAGGTCTCCTTCTCAGGCTGCATGCCCCCATATGGGCATACTGCTCCAGATACCTGGCTTCAGCTGTTTCTATAGGTTGGTTATTTCCATATATTTGTTTCCAACCTAGACCTATTTTCCTGATCTCCAGACCCATGTATTTAGTTGTCTTCCTTCAGATGTTCCATAACCACCTCAACAAATCCAAAGCCAAACTAATCTTTTCTCCTCCATACCCTTCTTTAGCCCATTTGAATATAACAAATTTCATTCAGAGCCTAGCCCAGAAGCCCAGGAACCATTCTAGATTTCTCTTTTCCTGACTCTCCATACCCAATTAATCTTCAATATCCATAAATCCTACCCCCTAAATATTTTATATCCTAAATATTTTATATCGTTCTTGTCATTTGCTTTTCCTTTCCTGCTGCTCTAAATCAGAATATATAATTATATTTCATCTCTACTATTGCAATAGCCTCCTGCGGGTTGTCTTGACTGTTCCCCAATCCAACTCCAGGCTGGACCAGTGAATATTCGAAAAGGTTAATCTGACATCACTCTCCTACTAAAATTGTTTTTCAGTGTTTCAGTATGAAAACTGAATTCCTTAGTATGGCACTTAAATTTATTCCCACCTGTCTAGCCATTTTTCTTCTACTGCCTTCTTGGACATTGTGCTGTAAGAATATTTAACTCCTCTGTAGTTTCTGGCACAAATCGTACTTTTAAGTGTCTGTGCCATCTTTTCTTCCTCGAGTGCCTTAGTAAGCTTCATCTGCCTGGCAGCCTCCTTGTGCTACTCCTGGGTTAAGTGCCAGCATTTTCTCCTGGTGTCTTCTGTGGTGCCCATGCAGTTTCGGGTGCTCTGTTACAGCAATTACCAAATTTTAACAATTAAAGTTTCTTGAAGACAGTACCGACTTTTGAACTTAGGATATCCAGTCAATAGCAAAATACATGTTCTAAAGTAGAATCTCAGCAAATATTTGTTGATTGTTTTTGGAATTAGCATTTTTGAAACTAGACCAACCAGCCTCACTTTTGAGCTTAGCTAATTAGATGCTGTTTCACCTTGGACACACTTAATATAAGTACTGTGAGCTCCACTGACTCTAGGAAGGTTGTGTAGCTCAGTAGTTCAAAGCATGCATTCTGTAGTCATGCTTCCTGGGTTGGAATCCTGGCTTTGTCACTTACTAGCTATGCAACTATAGGTATGCCAATTAACTTCTTTTGCAGAATGGGAATAAAACAAGCTACTACTTCAGAAGGTTGTTGGTATTAAATGAGATAATACACAGAAAGTACTTACTGCATAACTGAACATAATACAAATAAATAAATAAATAATAAATAAAAAGAAAGTACTTACTGCATAAGTACATTTTCAAAAAACGTTAGTGCCTGAATTAATTGTCTATCACTTCTGTAACAAATTACCATAAACTTAGCTGCTTTGAACAACATAAATTTACTTTATCATATTTCTGTAGGCCAGAAGTCCAGGTAGGTTTGGCTAGTTTCTCTGCTCTGAGTTTCACAAAGCTGAAATGAAACGGTTGGCTCCGGGTTCATATTCAAATGCTCTGGAAAGAATCTGCTTCGAAGCTCATTCAGGTTGTTGATAAAATTCAGTTTCATGAGATTGTAGAACCAAGGTTTCTGGTTCCTTGCTAACTTTCAGCTGGAGGTTGTCCTTGGCTCCTAGAGGCCTCACTCCAGTCCTTGCACTTGGGCCTCTACGTCTCAGAGCCAACAATGGCACATCAGATCCTTCTTACCCTTAGAATTTCTCTGACCCTTTTGCCCGCTTTCCCTTCTACTTCCTCTTGTGCCACCTCTTACTGATTCCAACTGGAGAAAGTTTTCTGATTTAAAGGAGTCATGGGATAAGAGTCCATTTCCCTCCCCACCGATAATCCAAAATAATCTCCCTATTTCAAAATCCCTAATCTTAATTACATCTGCCTACCTTTTTGCCATGTAATTTAACATATTTGCAGGTTCCAGGGATCAGGTCATGGACATCTTTATGAGGCCATTCTGCCTACCATTATGCCCTTCTTGTATCTCTATTTGGAAGATAGATAGGATGGATTCAGATACATGTGTAATGTTTTACATGTAGTAGGTCTCCAGTATATGCAGGTTCCCCTTAGCTCTGGAGAAACATTTTTTTACTCCAGAACTTTCACCTGAGTCCCTCTAATCACAAGTATCTGTCTTGTAAAGGGTTTCTCCTTGTGGGAAAACAAGCAAACAAATACCACTGATGTTCTAGGAAAGCTGCATGTCCTTTGAAGTTTCCTCTCTCAATGTTTGAAGCAAACATCTCCCTCTTCGGGCCTTGGAGTCAGTTCCCATTGTTACATACCCTTATTATGCACTGTTGTCCTTAACATTTGGTACAGCTGTAATTTGTTTTCAACTTATACACATTGCAGAAAAGTATATGGAATATTAGAGCAAGTACTCATGTCCACACAACTCAGAATTTCATATTTGAAATTCATTGTATAATTGGTTTTTTGTGTAGTTATCCACTGTCTGGAGGCTTTCACTTAGCATAGTATTTTCAGGGTTCATCCACACTGTAGCAGGTACCAGTACTTCATTCCTTTTTATGGCTGAATAACATTCCATTATATATGTACAAATTTTGTTTAACCATTCATCATGGACATTTAGGTTGTTTCTACTTTGGGGCTATTATGAACATTCATGTACAAGTTTTTGAGTGAAGATACATTTTTAAAAGGTTTTATTTTTTCAGAGCACTTTTAGTTTTATAACAAAATTGACAGGAAGTCACAGAGATCTCTTTTATACTCCCCGTGTCCACACATGCATATCATCATCACTCACCCATTATCATCACTCACCGTAATGGTACATTTTAAAAGAGATTTGTTTATTTATTTATTTTAGAGAGAGAGTGGGGGGAGGCATAGAGGTAGAGGAGAAAGAATCTCCAGCAGACTCCCTGCTGAGTGCAGAGCCCAATGTGGGGCTTGATCCCACAACCCTGAGATCATGACCTGAACTGAAACCAAGAATTGGATGCTCAGCTGACTGAGCCACCCAGGCTCCCCCATTATGGTACATTTTTTTTTTTTACACCAAGGATGAACCTACATTGACACATCATAATCACCTAAAATCCATAGTTTACCTTAGAGTTCACTCTTGGTGATGTACATTCTATGGGTTTGGACAAAAGTATGATAACCTATATGCATTAATTATAATATCATAGAATATTTTTACTGCCTTAAAAGTCCTCTATGTTCCGCCCATTCATCTCTGCCACACCCCAACCCTGACAATCTTTTTATTGTCTCCATTGTTTTGGACGTTTTGAGAATGTCATATAGTTGGAATCATACAGTATGTAGCCTTTTCAGATCGGCTTCCTTCACTTGGTAATATGCATTTAAGATTCCTCCATGTCTTTTCATGGCTTGGTAGCTCACTTCTTTTTAGCCCTAAGTAATATTCCAATGTCTGGACGTACCACAGTTTATCCATTCACCTACTGAAGGACATCTTGATTACTTCAAGTTTTGACAATTTGATTCCAATTTCTCCATAACCTTGTCAACATCTATGATTTTCCATTTTTAAAAATTATAGCCATCCTAGAGGCACTTGGCTGGCTCAGTCAGTGAAGCGTGTGACTCTTGATCTTCGGGTTATAAGTTTGAGCCCCATGTTGGATGTAGAGATTACTTAAAAATAAAATCTTTTAAAAAATTATAGCCATCCTAAGGGATGTGAAGTGTTATCTCATTATGGTTTTTATTTCATTACCCTAATGACTAATGATGTTGAGCATCTTCTCATGTAGGTATTGACCATTTGTATATCTTCTCTGAAGAAATGTTTTTTCAAATTGTTAGCCTATTTTTAATTGGGGTTATTTGTCTTTTTATTGTTCAGTTGTAACAGTTCTTTACATGCTCTAGATAGTGTACCCTTACCAAATAGATGATTTGCAAATATTTTCTCCCATTTTCAGGTTGTCTTTTCAGTTTTTTTTTTATAAGGAAAATATATAGGAAAACAGCTGGAAGGTAGTGGGGGTGGAAGATCTGGAAAAACGTAATCACAAAACAAGCTGCCAAAACATGGCTACCTGCTGTGGAGGAGAGATTTGGCCCTTATCTTTCCCACCTTTCCTGACTCAAAGAAACCTTCTCTTAGCAGGCTGGGCCTAGGGAGCCCCATTTTCCAATCTGTCTCTTCCTGGGAATTTGGCAAATGTTGTACCGTTCTCAGGCTTTCAAGATACAAAACACAGTGTGGAGAAGGAAAGGATGTTATAGCCCTTTGGTCTGATGTCATCCCCAGCCCCATCTTTCAGTATTTGTTGATGCCAAAGAGATGAACCCCATGGAAGTGGGGCAACTTAGGCAGCAGTACACTGAGCAATGACGCTGTGTTGATGAGGAAATGAGCAACACCACACTTGGTGTAGAAGCTGGCCAGGATGTAGGAGAGATGCTGAGGAATTTGCAGGAAGAGGTAAATTGGAGCCTGTTCCCAGCATGTCAGTAGCTGAGCCTTTCCTTGGTCAGGGGTCTCAAAGGGTGACCCTTTCACTGTATGTAAGAAGACATACATAGCCTGCTGGCTTTAGATGCCCGTCTGACTTGAGGTGTGGTTCTCATTTCTGCACCTGTGGTCTCCAGAAAGCAGCTACCTGTCTTTTTACTTTTTTGATAGTGTCCTTTGATGTACAAATTTCCACTGCTTTTCTCAGCCCTTACATGTAATTTGTTATCTACAGATTATACTTATCTCCTGGTTCTGCTGAAGTTGCACTTGCAAAGATCTTTTGGTTCTCCTTATTGCTTTTAGATGATTTTCAGAACAGAAGGCAATGGTAATAATGATACTTTAATGTTTCTATGTTTTTACATTTTAGATTTGCCCGTTATTAACAGCATGCAACAATATTTTATTCATTTAAAAGATCTAACGGAAAAATTGTCTTCTATGGGTTTAGTCTGTATTTGTTACTAGAATGACATATTTAGACTTGTTTCTATCACTCTCTTTCTATTTATCATACCCCTTTTTTTCTTGTTATGGTTCATCTTATATTTCTTTCATTGGATCAATATGTATTTCCTTTATTCCTATCCCTTCCTTCAATTGGTTAAATCATACATTCTGTTTGTTTCTTTCTTTTTGGTATTAGTATTTTTTTCCAATTTTAAAATCTAATTGGCTTTATTAATCAATTCATGAATCAAGCAGCATCCTTTCTAGCAAGTAGAGGGAAGCTTTCTTCCTTAGCATTTTTTTTTCCTAAGAAAGCTCTATGACCAATGTGGGGCTTGAACTCACCTTGAGATCAAGAGCAGCATGCTCTACTGACTGAGCCAGCCAGGTACCCCTATTCCTTAGCCTTCTTTTTTTTTTTTTAAGAGAGATAAAGTGCAAGTGGGAAGGGACAGAGGGAGAAGGAGAGAAAGAATCTCAAGAAGGCTCCATGCTCAGTGCAGAGCCCAGAGCCTGACACGGGACTTGATCTCATGACCCTGGGATCATGACCTGACCCAAAATCAAGAGTCCAACACTTAACCAACTGAGCCACCCAAGTGCCCCTAGCAATTTTTTTAAGAGAGAGAGAGAGTGCGCATGCACATGAGCAGGTGGGGGAAGGGCAAAGGAAGAGGGAGAGAATCCCAAGCAGGCTCCACAACCAGTGCAGAGCCTGAGGTGGGGCTTGATCTCATGACCCTGAGATCATGACCTGAGCCAAAATGAAGTCAGGCACTTAACTGACTGAGCCATCCAAGTGACCCAACCCCTAGAAATTCTAATTTACACATATAACAGGATATTAAATGTGACTTTCAGTGTGCTGGGAATTTCATTAAAGAACAACAAATGTCAGATAAACTACTATGCAGAGCATGCTAAGAGTGTGAAGGAGATTTTTGTGACCCTTAGATCATTGTCCTCTCAGGTCTAGATTTTACATGATGACTTCTTTAGAGAGAATTGTTGGTATGCTCTGTGGTGTTTCTTCTTCCCTCTTGCTTCTTTTCCTTGTCAATCCAAGTGAGGTATATGTCAGAGAATCATTTGGAGAACTTGATGGGTATCCCCTGGAATTTGGAGGTATGTAGGTTCCTGACTCGTTCTTGGAAAAAATGTTTAAATGTGTGTAAGCTTTCAGAAAGCTGGCCATGAGCCAGCTCTGTCCATGGAAGTTTCTCTTTCTAAGGTAATGGAGGGGTCTCAGTTCCAGCTCCCCAGCTCCTATGAGCCCAAGTCCTATCTCCTCTCTTTGTCAGGGCAAACTACCCTAGTTCCTAGTCATTACCATCACTTTGGGGTTCTGATAACTACACCTTGTCAGAACTATCACAGAGGCACTTTGCACTTATTGCTGTATCTCCCCCCACCTCCTTTATTTCTGGCTCCTGGAATTCAGCCTCGTATTATCTTATCCAGAATTTCTAGGAGCGTGTAAGTGGGAGAATTTCAGGTTATTTTAGTCTGGCATCTTACCAGAACTAGACATCTATTTTAAGTTGTTCAGTATCTGCCTTCCATATTAGATAGTAAACTCCAGGCAGGCAAATAATCATTCTTGTTCACTGTTTTATCTCCAGCTCTCAGCACAGAGGCCTGGAATATAATGAATATTGAGTAAATATTTGTTGAACATGTGAGTGACTCACATACATGAAGCCTTCAGTAGGAAAGGGGGATAGATATAATTAAGTCTAAAAATTAGGTTTATAAAAATAAGCATCCCAATGAAGAGAGTTAAGGAAGGGCTACAAAGCCAGGCTCTTGTATTCTTTTAGCTATCTGCAACTGACTCACCTAAGCTTACATCACAGCTTTCTCTTGCCACATTTTTTTCCTGTTTCTAGACTTCCTAAAACTCGCACTTCACTCCTTTCTTCTTTTAATAATCAAATTTATTAGGTATAATTTATATGTAATAAAGTGTATGTTTAAGTGTATGTTTCGATGAGTTGTGACAAATGATATATAACCATATAACCACTACCATAGCCAAGATATCGAACATTCCCATCACTACTATAAGAAGTTCCCTTTTGGGATGCCCGGGTGGCTCAGTTGGTTAAGTGTCTGCCTTCAACTCACGTCATGATCTTGGGGTCCTGGGATTCAGCCCCACAACAGGCTCCCTGCTCAGTAGGGAGTCTGCTTATCCCTCTCCCTCTGCCCCATTCCCCGCTTGTGCTCACTCTCTTCTCTCCCCCCGCCCTGATAAATAAAAAATCTTAAAAAAAAAAAGTTCTCTTTTACCCCTTCTCATGAATCTCCCAATCTCTCAGCCCCAGGTAACGACTGATTTGCTCTGTCCCTATGGGTTAGATGACTCTTTTCTAGAATTTCATAAAATTGAAATCATATAGTACGTGCTCTTTGGTGTCTGGCTTTCCTCACTATAATGTTTTTGAGATTCATCCATGTTGTTGCAAGTGTCAGTAGTTCACTGTCACTACAATCTTTCTGAAATGAGAGTTTCTCCTGTTTCTAATACTCTTGCTTTCCCTGTTGCTCTTCCCTCTCTCAATTCCCTTGATTTCCAGTCTAACATCAGATGTTGTGATTAATTCATTTTTACCTTCCACAGGTTCTGTAATGCATGATGTCTGTAAAGAACTGGAACACTACAAAGATGTCACCTTTGCCCAGACTTATTCCTCAGTGGAAGGACTTGAAACTCCTCATAAATAATACCCTGAAGGATATAAAGGTGATGTGTATGAGAGATATGCACACAGTGGGCTTGTACTGAATATCCCTGCCAAGGCAGCCTGTTGCATTGGCAACATGTGAGCAGCTTTGGAAGGGCCCTCCTGTACCCATAAACAACTCCTCCTTATAGATTGAGATGATAATACATATAATTAAATATACATATAATACATATAATTAAAATTCTGCTGCAAAAAACCCCCAACCCAAAACCATAAACAGAAAATGGACTCACATGGGTTAAACAAGCAGGAGGTGCCTTTGTCTTACATGCTGTCAAGGACCCATGTTCTTTTTCTTTCTTTTCACATCATCCTTAATATTTTAGCTTATCATCTTATGGTTACAAAATAGTTCCTGTACTTCTAGGTATCAACTTTAAATTGAAAGTAGGTAGAAGAGAGGAGAAGTCCTGAAAGTACAGAGCTGTGCCAGCCTTGGAGTACCACAGTGCCACTCTACATTGCCAGAATTTCTGGGTCCGTGATCACCCTAAACAAGATCTGAGTTTTATTGGGATGGAAGGAGGGGGATGAGGAAGAAGGGGGATTGATACAGAGTAGGCAATACTACTTCCAGGCACAGATACATTGCTTGGGTTTAAGATAGTCTTTTAGCGTCTTCTGAGAAAAGCATCGATACTGTTGAGCATGTGAGCAAATTGTTTGTGCATAAAGTCTGGAAAGGAGAAGTGGAATGGTGATTAATGGAATAAGTGGTATGTAAACGAGTTTTGAGCGATGGGAGATTAAGAGCTCAGATACCAGGGTCCTTAGTCTCAACTTTGCTGCTGTCACTGAACCAGCAATGACTGTGGAAGCTCTCCAGCTCTCTGTATTCTGTATTCTCTCAGTTACACAAAGATCTGGATATGAGAAATATAAAGAGAAGAGAGATTCTAAGTCGCAGATAATGGCCTCAGTATAGTCTCAAATCCTTTATGGGTGCAGAGAAACTCGGAGGGTTAGAGTCATGGAGCATCGTTCAAGAGGCAGTGTAGCACAAGCATCTGCTGAGAAGAGGGACCTCAAAAGTAGGTTTTATGAGCCTTAGTTTTGGCTGATTAGCATGAGGAAGTTTATGTATTTACATCCTAGATATGTACTATGTCACTAGAAGATAGTATGTGTTGTACATGTTCTACTGTGTATCATGTTAAAAGGCATATCACACACACACACACACACACACACACACACACACACACACACACACCACTGGGTCAGAACACAATGTTAGAGCTGAAGCACCATTAACTCCATGTTGTGCATAGCACACATTTTCCTTGGATGCACATAAGAATAGTGAAAGGTGCATGCCAAAGGGTCTAGCTCTAATGCCCATTCTATGTCTGTGAAGTATGGATTTCCCATAGGCAGTGTAACATGAAGTGTGATGGTGACAGGATTGGTCCTTTGGGTATAGGCAGGAACTTTGAAGTGCTGTTTCAACTGTGACAGGTGGGGATATTTGCCAAGATTGTATTCCTTTCTCATATAGGATTGTATTCCTTTCTTTTGAAGTACTTATTTGTTTGTACAGACATTTGTTAGTTGTTTATACAATGCCTGTTTTCCCCACTGGACTCTTATCTTCTGAAAGCTAAGGGCACGTCTCTTTTGCTCAGCATCATATTCCCAGTGTCTGCCTTAGAACATACCAGGCTTTCTCAAATGTTCCTCACCTAAACCATGGAAAACAAAATTATTTGAGGGGATATTTTCGTAGTTCTCTTAAGGATGGTACATAACTAGTAGCATTCTAGATATATAGGGGAGAAATTAATGCCTTATGTAAAATGGATACTTTAGGACATTAGGTCTTCCTTCTCATGGAAACTTGGTTGAGAAAGGCTGGAAGGTACTTTGAATTAAGATGTGGGTGAGGATGAGGGAGGGTAACTCCCCCAAATAGTGCTTTCCAGTGGTAGGGTGAATGAATAAATGTTGGTTAGCTAAAAAACAACAGATGTCCACAAATCCTCAATAAATATTTATCAGATGAATGAGTGAGTGGGTACTAAGGCCTTTTAGCTCAGGCCACTCTTCTCTCTCAGGCTGAGGAAAAACCAAAGAATGATGTGATTGTATTGAGTGACTGGCCTGAGACTCTATACCAGGAGCCTCACCATCCCCAGAGCAAGCCTTTCATCTGCTTCTACGCCATCGATGTCAACTATTTTGTGTCCTTAAACTGGGCAGAACCACATTCAAAACAAATACAGGTAAAGCTCCCTCATTTTTTTCTTCCTTCTTAATTTACTTTACAAGCATCGTACCTCAACTGCCCTCATATCAGAATGATAAAATTGATTCTGAGTTAGCTCATTTTAATATCCATCTCCATATCCCAATCTGTCCTGGATGCAGTGATCCTTTTTCACCTCTAGTCATCAGGTCCAGAGAATTCATATTTCCCAGAAAGCAGACTGAAGGCCAAGGAAAGAGCCTTAAGCATCCTGTTTCTATTACATACCTGAAACCCAGTACCAGGAAACTCCCGAAATCAAGCTGTTCAAACGTTCCTTAGTCTTTTTTAAAAAAATATTTTATTTACTTATTTGGGAGAGAGAGAGTGATAGAGCACATGAGAGGGGAAGAGGGAGAGGGAAAAGGAGAAGCAGACTCCCCTGCTGAGCAGGGAGCCTGATGTGGGGCTCGATCCTAGGACCCTGGGATCACAAACTGTGCCAAAGGCAGGGGCTTAACCAACTGAGCCACCCAGGCGCCCCCAGTCTTTCCTTAGTCTTACAGGAGGGAACAGGCATCTAAACATTCAACCATTCCTACGCCTTACTTTTGGGAGATAATTTGTCTCCATGGTCAGGTTTTCATCTCTCATCCTCTTCTAGGCAGTACTTTGGGTACAGAAGAAAGATACAGAAATGGAAGGAATGATAGAGAAGATGAAGTTTCCTGTGACGGATCAAGTGCCACCCATTGAAGCAATGGTCCACATAGGTTCCTACCACATGTTAATTGCTTACTGTGGTGACATGCGCCTGCGACTCTTCGGAGATCACCATCAAGCATTCATATCTCTGGGCACAGTGCCCTGTCGTTTCTTCATCAGCTGCCTCTGCTATGACTCAGAAGCTGAGATACTGCTCTCTGGTACCTTGGGGGCCGTGGTTACCTGGCTTATCTTACCAAATGGCAGGGGCCTCCAGATGGCACAAACAGTGCCCATGTCTGATCATGAGTTTGTACAGGGCTTTTCCCTGAATGGCCCCCAGGGCTCCCTCCTGGCTCTTTGTGAGAATAAGGTGAGAGTCTTCACCCACCAGGGTCAGGGCCAGCTGAAAGAGGTAAAAAAGTTCACTCCCACAACCGGTGGCTCTTCCATCACCTGCTCCTTCACTTGTGTCTCTCAGGGCTATTTCTATGCTGGAAACAAGGATGGAGAGATCCATGCTTGGGGTCTAGACCAGGGTAACTTCCTCCACAGCTTCCAAGCCCATTCCTCATCAGTGATATGTGTTTACAGCCGCCCAGAGACCTACACCTTACTAACAGCAGGCCGAGAAGGCATTGTAAAGGAATGGAATCTTGCCTTTGGGAACTTGCTGCGGCAGCTGGATATTAATAAGGATTTGCAGCAACTCCAGTTTATTGATAACACCACTTTTTTCTGCCAGACTACCCATACTTTCTCATTGCACCACTTGCCTTATTTTTATAGCCTCTTCAATGTCTGTGGTTCTGCTCCTGAGCAGGTGCAGCGGGTCTGCTGTGGCCGTAATTGGACTCGGATCCTGTGTGCCACAAAGGATGGTTTGTTGCGCTTCTTGTCTCCAGTAACAGGAGATCTCCTGGTTATCACCTGGCCTCTGCTTGTCATGGATAAGGCCGTGGCTTGGGCCTATGACTCAGACAAAGAAGAGCTCTTTGTGGCAATGGGAAGTTCAGAGGTGCTGGTGTTTGATGCAACACGCTCTCCTTGCACAGCTAAGTATCTGGTATGCACTTCAGTAAACTCTGGGGATAGAGTAAGGTGCCTGGCCTATGGGCAGTCCCATTTGGGTATGGGCCTAGTAGGATTGATGTTCTGTGGGCATGACAGTGGCATTGTGAGAATCCTTTCCCACTATAGCTCTGCCCGAATAGAAAAGTCTGTTCACTCTGGGGCAGTTTTGGCACTGTCTACCCTGGAAGGTCCCCAGGAAATCTCCTTACTCTGTTCCTATGGCATGGATAATACTATATACCTGACAGAAGCTGTACTTCAGAAGAACAAGGTAATCCTGCAGCCCATAAGCAAAATTCTCTGTGCTTGCCCCCTAACACACGTGATCCTCTTGCCAGGTTCTGTGGGTGCCATCACTGAGAACCACTGCTGGCGTCTCTGGCACTACCAAGATTTTCTGAAATCTTCAGAATCAAAACAAAGGTCTATGAGAGACAAAGAGACAAAATGCCTGCACCAGTGTGACATCACTTCATTTGATGTCTGCTCTTCCCTGAAACTTTTTGTCACAGGGGGCATTGATGGCTCAGTCAGGATCTGGGATTTCCATGGTAGACTCATAACTGAGTTGGACTCAGCATTGCATTTTGGCCCACTCTGCTTTGCCAATAATCGGGGTGACCTGCTTTTGACTTTCAACCAGAGTCTTTACCTGGTATCCTGCTTAAAATTGCTCCCTCCTGCTCAGCTGATTCACCTAGCTATCCTAAGCAATGCAGATGATATACAAGAAGTCCCTAAACCCTTCCTGCCTAGCTTCTTCTTTTCTTTTGAAAGAGTATTTGTACCCAAATTTGTCTACCTTGGACAAGGGCTGCAGGAATTACGGGGACTAGAGGCCCTTGTTAACAAACGGGTCATTGCCTTTGATAATACTGTGCCCCATGTTGTAGAGGAAGAAAGACATATGTCTGCTGTGATTCAAGTGGAACCCAAATCACACTTTTTGGAAGATAAGGATATTGCTTTCGACCCCAAGCGTAATCATCCCCAACACGTGGTTCCTGCTCAGTTACAGTTTGCTGGCTGGGATGGATTGAACGCCTACCCTATATTATGTTGCTTCTTTGGTAAAGGGCGGCAATGGCCCTTTGCTCCTGATGGCTATATCCCCAACTCAGTTATCCGTGCCTGCCTTTGGCCTGACGGTACCCCAATCTTCTTACGCTATGATCTGTACCGAGATAAGGACTGGGACATGACCAAACTCGTCAGACGCCAGACACTGTCACCTATGCCTCTACTAGAAGAGAACATCTCAATGAGAAGAGAGAGGGTTAAATCCAAGAAGTGGAAACGAACTTTCTATGATGTTCTAGTAAGCATGATAAACCAAAATTGGACAGGAAGAAAATTTGATGAAGGAATTATAAATAATTTAATTGAGGCCATCCTCAACCTCACAATTTACTGTTCTGTAGACCAATACAAAACATACATTAGTGTCCTGGCACAAATTTTTGCCACTTATCAAGTATCTCCAAGATTGTGCTCTGAGGCAGCCTGTTGCCTGATGGAAGATACAGTTCATCCCAATCCATACATCCGTGAGCTAGCCTGGGAGGGGCTGGAGAGGCTAGGTGTCCTGAGCCATCTCTTTGCTGTTCCACTGGCTATGGGATTGATGGACAGTGATGAAAATGTGCGGGCTAAGGCCTTATACCTTATGATAAGAGTCACAGGCATCCAAACTAAGACTATGCTGGTAGGCTTGCTGAAGAAACAAGACACTTTCCAAGAAATGCAGTAAGTTGGGTAGTGGCTTTCCCCCTTCTGTTTTGTCTAGTTCCTAACCTTTTTCTCTTATTCTCTTTTTATACAACTTATTCTCTTTTTACATGACTCTCTTTCTATTCTTTTCCTCCCACTATGTTCTTTGTTTCTATTTGCTTTTTTCCCTGGTGCTTACCCTTCTTCTTCTGAGCATTGATTAGCCTGCCCTTCTGTCACTTCTTCACTTCCTTAAGACTCCTCAAGACTCAAGTCCACAAATCGCCCAACCAAAAAGGCATCTCTAGCAATTCTATTCCTTGCTATATTTGATTCTTTCTTCTTTACCCATCCTTTACTTCAACTGCTCTGTCCTAAATGGCTACTTTATCCCTGTCTCTTCAATTGTAATTTCTCCTTCTCCTCCTCCCTGTCTCTCTCCCTTCCTTCACTCCTCTTCCTTCTTCAAATGTTGTTTTGTCACTGGCTTGGTGTCATCCTTCTTTCCTCTTGACTTTTGTAGGCAGGAATTTATTGGAGAAACCTCTCTGGACCAGCTTCTAGGGATCCAAGCTAAAGATATCCAGTGCCTGCTTACTCAGGTAGAGCAGCAGCTAAATGAAAACCTGACCTTGTCATATAGAGACGAACAACCTACTTTTTATTTAGACATATCAATGGCTGGTAAACCTGAGACCCTTGTCAAACAAATAGTCATACCTGAAGAGATCACCAAACCAAAGAAAACAAAGACATATGTTCAAGCAAAGAGAAAAGAGCTTGGTATGTATGGGGTAATATATGGGATGTATTTGGGTCCCACCTCAGGGCACCAAAAGAAAGGGTCAATAAGGCCAGGGTATCTAAAATGATGCCAGTGGGAACATAATTACATAAAGAGATTCTTTTCCACAGAAAATAGGCTTCCTGGGAAAGAAACACATATACCACAACAAATACCAAGGTCTTGTTTCTTTAGGATATGGAAGCTGGGATGAAATGGCAAGCATTTCTGTACCATAAAGCCTCAGTCCCCTTTGCCTTTGTGACTCTTACGGCTGTTCATTGGACTAGACATTACAAAGGATATCACTTAGAACCTCTGTTTTTTATTAACTATTTTTGTCCCAATATCTCTGCAGTTGAAAAAGACCTGAGAGTTTCCAGAAAGCCAAGACAGACAGAGTTTGTAAAATTTAGCTCTATGTTGGTGACTTCAAAGGCTGAAGATGAACAAAGGGAGGCCAGGCAATCAGAGCAGATTGACACCCAGGATGTTGCCTTAGAGCCTGAACTGCCATTAAGTACTTTCAGCCCAGCCAAATCTCAAGAGGATGCTGAATCAGAGGAGGTTGTGATGGAAGCTACAGAAGGAAGAGGCCACATGGAGATGACAGAGGTTATGAAGGCCATAGGTCAATGTGGCATGAGAGATTATGGAGAGGTGTTCCCTAAGGTGGAAAGACATGAACTCACGAGTAGACTTTGGAAAAGGGCACTGGATAAAAGCCGTGAAAAAACAGCTGTGAAGTTGAAACAGGAGAAAGACTTAAAGGATATTTCAAAGACAACTGCAGAAGAGCCCAAGGAAAAAGTCAAGCAGATTACTGAGCAAGAAAAAGATACAAGGAAGAAAAATGGAAAGAGTGGCAGAGGTTTGGCTGGTATGCCTGGACGCATGGGTAGATCAGATACCCGGTCTTGGCGGGATGACATTTGTTATCTAGTCACCTCAAGGATAGCAAGTTCCCATTCAGGAATGTTAAGGGATCTGGGTCAAGAATTGGTGGACTTGGCTCAGGTGATGCTTGCTCCCCAAGAGCCCAGCTGGGAACTCTTCCAAGAGATCTGCCCCCTTCTAACGGACTCGTCAGAATTGGATGAACAAGTGGTAGAAGAACAATCTGTTATAACTGAAAATGCGGATATAGAGGTTGTCGAGGAAAAAGAGACAGAATTGAGAGGACAAGGGGGCAAAAAAGCATTAAAGAAGGACAAGGGATTTTCTCAAATGAAGAAAAAGAAAGTTGCTTTCTTAGATAATCTAGTCTTAGAGAAAAGGAAATTTAAAAAAGAAGCAAGGAAACTGGCCAGGCAAGAAGGGAAAACAGCTGAGGAAGAAAGGAAACTGAGTACACCAGAGAAGAAATTAATGCAGGGAAAGGAGAAACTGACCCATCAGGAAGAAAAAATAGCTTGGGAGGAAAAAATAATGGCTTCCCCACAAAAGAAATTAACCAAGGAAGAGCAGAAGTTAGTCTTAGGAGAAAAGAAAGAGACTGGGAAAGGGGGAAAACTAAGGGAAAGAAAAAGAGTGACCTGGAAGGAGGGGGAGGCAGGGATAAGTGGGACTTGGAGAAGGGGTAAGCAGGACTTGGAGAAGATTTTGATGGCCCACGAAGAAGGCATGTGGCCCCAGGAAGAGGGGTTGCCTATCTGGGGAGAGAGGAAATTGTCCCAGGAAGAGGAAGAGCTGTATGAGGAAGAGGAGGAACTGGGTGAGAAAGAAGAGGAACTGGGTGAGGAAGAGGAGGAGCTGGGTGAGGAAGAGGAGCAGCTGGGAGAGGAAGAAGAGGAGCCGGGTGAGGAAGAAGAGGAGCTGGGTGAGGAAGAGGAGGAGCTAGGTGAGGAAGAGGAGCATCTGGGAGAAGAAGAAGAGGAGCCGGGTGAGGAAGAGGAGGAGCTGGGTGAGGAAGAGGAGGAGGCAGGTGTGAAAGAGGAGGAACTGTCCTGGGATACAGAGGAACTAATCCTGCACTTAAAGAAACAAGTTAAAGGCAGGAAGAAAAAGTCCCACAAAAAGAAGAAACACGTCCAGGGTATGGAGAGACATGTTAAGAAAGAGGCCCAGGAAAGGGGGAAGTTGGCTCAGGAAGAGGAACATTTGTTTAGTGAAGAGGAGGAACTGTCTGGGGAAGAAGGAAAACAGGCATCAGAAAGGGGCAGCTTGGCAGAGCAAGAAATTAAACTGACTCCAGAAAAGAAGAAATGGTTAGAAAAGGAGAAAAAAGAGGTCTATGAAAAGAAACAAATCCAAGAAAAGAAAAAACAAGTTGGGAAACTTGTTTCCCAAGGGAAAGAAGACCAGACTAAGAAAGAAGCAAAAGAAGCCAAGGACAGATGGTTAGCCCGGAAAAGAAAGAAACTGGGCCAAGAAGAAGAGGACAAGCTTGTGGAAAAGGAGAGAAGGGCCCAGAAAGAGGAGGAAACAACCAAGAAAAAGAGGCAACGGGCCTGGGGAAAAAAGAGAGCAGACTTAGGAGAGGAGGAACAGACTGGGGAAATGGAGAAGTGGAAGGAAGAAAAGAAACAGGCCTGGAAAGAAAAGAGACAGGATCAGAAAGAGGAGAAATTGGCTCGAAAAGTGGAGAAACAGACTGAGGGGAAAAAACAACGGGCCAGAGAAAAAATGAAACTGATTCCAGAAGAGGAAAAAAGGATAGAGGAAATTGAGGAAGTGTTCCCCCCAAAAGAGAAACAAGCTAAGAAAGAGGAGAAACGGGTTGGGAAAGGTAAGAAATCCATTGACGAAAAAGAACAGACCCACAAAAAAAAGCAACTAGCCCCACAAGAGCAGAAACAGGCCCAGGAAGAGAGAATATGGAGTCAGAAAAAGGAGAAAGAGAGTGATCAAAGAAAACAATGGGCTTGGGAAAAAGAGAAGTTGTCTGTAGAAGAGGAGGAACACGTTGGTGAAATGCAGAAAATGTCCCAGGAAAAAGAGGAAAAAGCATTGAAGAAAAGACTGACCCAGAAAGACAGTAAACTGGCCAAGGAAGAGAGGCATATTGATAAGAAAGAAAAGGCAATAGCCAGGAAGGGAATTGGCATAACTAAGAGAAAGAAAAAAACTGAGGAAGAGAAAGAAATTATGGAAGAAGAGGAATTGTCCCAGAAAGAGAGGGAACTGGCCTATGACATTAGGACCAAGGAGATGGTTGTTGCCAAGAAGAAAAGGAAACGAACCAAAGAGGAGAGAATACAGGCAATAAGGAAACTGGATATGGAGAAAGGGATTCGTTCTGAAGAAAAAGAGGCTAGTTCCAGGTTAAAAGATATAAGGAAGAGAGAGAGTTATCTGTTGAGGATCCTATCTAAAATAGTTAGAAAAAGGAGTATAGTACCACTGGAAGAAACAGAAATATCTGAGGAAGAGAGATCATCTATGATGGGGAAGAGTGGAATGGATGCCCAGAGATGGGAATTTTTTAAGGAACAGAGAGAAATGATGAAACAAGAGAAGGAGCTGGATCAGGAAGAGAGGAAAGTAGAAGATGACAGACTGGCCACCAAAGAGAAAACACTGACCGATGGAGAGAGCTTGGAGGAGAACCAAAGGTTATTAGAGAAGGTCCAGGGAAAGATACCATTAGATAAAGTCCAGGTAGAGAGTATATTAAAGGAAGTCCAGGAACAAAATCTGTTAGGAAAAAGGCAGCTAAAGAAACTTCTGAGGAGAATGAAGAAGAATAAACCAGAAGAAACTCCAGTAAAGTACTTATTAGAGAGTATCAGAGATATCCTGCTTGAAGGCTTATCTGAGAGTTTAATTGAGGAGGAAATAAAGGAAAGTCCAATGAAGAAGGGGAAAGAGAAGGAGAGCATCACTCAGGAAGGAGAAGAGGAAGAAATTTTGCCCAGGAGAGAGAAAGGGAAATATTTGACTAGGAAGAAGAAAAAAAAGGCAAACCTGAGTGAAGAGGAATTGGAGGAGAACTTGGCTAAGAAGCATAAGAAAGAGAGTTCAACCCAAAGAAGGAAAAAGGAAAAGAGGTTGACTCAGGAGAAAGAGAGGCTGAGTAAGAAGAAAAAGGAGAGCCCACATAAGGAGGAGAGCCTGACCAAGGAGGAGGAGGAGAGCCTGAGTGAGGGGAAGGAGAGCCTGAGTGAGGAAGAGGAGGAGAGCCTGAGTGAGGGGGATGAGGAGAGCCTGAGTGAGGAAGAGGAGGAGAGCCTGAGTGAGGAGGAGGAGGAGGAGAGCCTGAGTGAGGGGCAGGAGAGCCTGAGTGAGGGGGAGGAGGAGAGCCTGAGTGAGGAAGAGGAGGAGAGCCTGAGTGAGGGGGAGGAGGAGAGCCTGAGTGAGGAGGTGGAGGAAAAGGAGGAAATGGAGAAGATAGAGAAAAGAGAGAAGGACGAGGAGGAACAGGAGGAAAGGCAGAAGGACAAGGAGAGCAGACTTATAGAGGTGATACGCTCAGAAGAGAGAGTATTGAAAACAGAGGTCTCCAAGGAAGAAGTAAGCTTATCGAAGCTAGCAATAGAAGATGAGGCTTTTGCTGAGAAAAGGAAAGGTACAACTAGAAGGGAAATGCCTTTTAAGAAAGAAAGATTGCTTGATGGAAAGAGAGATACCACATTTATGGATAAGGTCACGTGGCCAACAGTTCCGAAGAGCCCTTTCAAAATACCACTCCCAGTAGCCTCGGAAAAAGAGAGAATGCCCCTGAAAATGTTGGGGGTTCATTTGGATTTGGAAGGACGGGAAAGTCAACTTCTTGGAACACACCCTATGACAAGTTCTTGGGGAAGACAAGAGGATGCGCTCTTGGAGAAAGCTGGGGGTATGGGTATAGGCTTAGAGACCCAGATCCCAGAAGGCCTCTGCAGGCCGGAGTCCCACTTATCTGATATTATCATGAAATCACAGAAACCTGAACATTGGCCCAAAGGTGGCAGGTGGAAGCAGTTCTCTAAGTACCAGGATATCCCAGTGAGGAAAACTGAAGGCCAGACCCCAGGGCCAGCCCCAACCCCAGCCCCAGCCTCATCCCTTACTTCTATACCTGCTGAAAGGCCATGCTACTCAGAAGCAAGCTTCTCAGATGAAGACTGGATTAACAATGTCTTAGTAAGACTGGAAACAGGAGAGCAGATTTCCAGGGACAGTTTCCATAGACTGCACCAGCTCCTCAGAGACTTCACTTCAAAGGGATACTTGAAATGGATCCATCTGTGCAATCTTAAAGCCATTGCTAAACACCTCAGGCAGAACCTCGAGGTAAGTCACACAGACATATCCCAACAACATAAGGATGTTTTGAGTCCAGTGCACTTAAAAGTGATCCCACCAATTAGAAGAAAAGAAAAAGAGAGCCAGCTAGAGCCATTCCCTATCGTAGAACCAGTGTTACCATCAGCTGCCAGAAGGTCTCAAACCCTAGAAGCTCTCAGTCGGCATCTCTTAGCTGAGTCCTACAGGAAGAACCAGGCACAACAATTATCCTCTGCTGTTAAGGAGATACCGCATCTTTATCCAATCAGAAAGGATGTTCCCACAACTGTCTATCCCTCTGTTTATAAAAAATCCCTGGACTTGATATTCCAGAAGGACTTCCAGGCCTTGAGGGATAAGGGAGAGCTCCCCAAATTTCACAAGGCACAGAGGGAAGCACTGCCCATACCTTCACCAGTGTTACCATCAACCACCAAGAGGATGCAAGTCCCAAAGGCTATAAATTGGCATCTTTTAGGAGAACCTTACAGGAGTGCGCGGGTACGGCAGCTATCCAATGCTCTCAAAGAGATGGAAATGAAACACTTTTATCCTGCTGCAAGAGAGATTTTCACAGGTGCCCATGCTTCTGTGGACAAACAAACTCTAGCACTGATGTTTCAGAAGGATCTCAGGACTTTTAAGGGAAAAGAGAGGCCCCTTACATTGCCCAAGTTGAAGAAGGCACAGCCCATCTCTAAAAAAAAGGAAGAGGTGCCTCAATGGGAGACATTTTTGGCCCTGTACCATGTTTTGCAGATGTTGCAGCAACAATATGCAAAGGACAGCACTGCTTGGATGGAACAGTTTTACCAACTCATGGATCTGTACCAATTTAAGTCCCCCCAAATCCAGAGGCTTCTACTAGAGTTGCTGCAGAGAGAGGAACTCCAACCCCAAGAGACCATGTACAAAAAGGCCCTGAAAACTCAGGAGCTGGTACTTGGTGAACGGTTGTTCTGTGGCCTGTTTTGCAGTCATTCCCATGCCCCTGCAGGTCCTCTCAAGTTCCATAATGCTGTACCTCTGCCTGGGAAGAGCAGAATGCATACTATCCAACCTGTGGGCATCGCCCGATATGGATTCCTAGAACTTGCCTGGAAAAACCTACCACAAGTCAATTCTTACTTTATTGAGAGGCGGCCCAACATCCCTACGCCTACTCTATGATTGGGCCTAACATTAGGACTTTGGGGTCTTGGTGGGAAATAAGGCTGGCCATAGATTTTAAGCCTCCTTCCCTTTCCCCCACTTCAAGGTGGGGCTAGACAAGGACTTGTCCTCATTTAGTTCCAGAAACCTGCTACCTTATACTGAATAAAATGACATTTCTCATTTGTTTTTTTTTCCACCATCCCAAACCTTTGTCTTTATTTTTAAAATTATTTTTATGTTATGTTAGTCGCCATACAGTACATCATTTGGTTTTGATGTAGTGTTCCATGATTCGTTGTTTGCATATAACACCAGTGCTCCATGCAATACATGCCCTCCTTAATACCCATCACTGGGCTAACCCATTCCCCCACCCCCTCCCCTCTAAAACCCTCAGTTTGTTTCCTGGAGTCTATAGTCTCTCATGGTTCATCTCCCCCTCTGTTCCCCTCCACCTTCATTTTTCCCCTCCTTCTCCTAGCAATCTCCCTGCTATTCCTTATGTTCCACAAATAAGTGAAACCATATGATAATTGTCTTTCTCTGCCTGACTTATTTCACTTAGCATAATCTCCTCCAGTTCCATCCATGCTGATGCAAATGTTGGTAATCATCCTTTCTGATGGCTGAGTAATATTCCATTGTATATATGGACCACACCTTTTTTATCCATTCATCTGTTGAAGGGCATCTCGGCTCCTTCCACAGTTTGGCTATTGTGGACATTGCTGCTATGAACATGGGGGGTGCATATGGCCCTTCTTTTCACCAAATCCGTATCTTTGGGGTATATACCTAGTAGTGCAATTTCTGGATCATAGGGTAGACCTATTTTTAACTTTTTGAGAAACATTTCTCATTTGTAACAAACATTTTGGCTTCTCTTCCTCCCCAAGCCTAGAATCCCCATTGAAAGTAGATAGAGAAAACAGATAACTTTTGTCCTAACAGGGCCAATTGTTTTTTCAGTTGGTGGGGTACATCCTTTGGATGGTAGGGGCCAGATTTTGATCAACTTTGGATAGAAAAGTCTTCCTTGAGCTCTTTTCTTTGGTTAATATTTCCTTCCTCAAAAGTTCCTAGGGGGAGAGTGCTGCAGTTGGGCTTTTATTTATTTAGCATTAATCTGAGAGGAAGCAGAGAAGACCCATAATTTTTAAAAAATATTTTTTATTATGTTAGTCACCACACAGTACATCCCTGGTTTTTGATGTAAAGTTCGATGATTCATTAGTTGCATATAACACCCAGGGCACAATGCAATACGTGCCCTCCTTACTACCCATCACTGGTCTATCCCATTCCCCCACCCCCTCCCCTCTGAAGCCCTCAGTTTGTTTCTCAGAGTCCATAGTCTCTCATGCTTCATTCCCCCTTCTGATTACCGCCCCCTTCTTTATCCCGTTCTTCTCCTACCGATCTTCCTAGTTCTTATGTTCCATAGATGAGAGAAACCATATAATTGTCTTTCTCTGCTTGACTTATTTCACTTAGCGTAATCTCCTCCAGTTCCGTCCATGTTGCAGCAAAAGTTGAGAACTCGTTCTTTTTGATAGCTGAGTAATATTCCATTGTATATATGGACCACAGCTTCTTAATCCAGTCATCTGTTGAAGGGCATCTCAGCTCCTTCCACAATTTAGCTATTGTGGACAATGCTGCTATGAACATTGGGGTACATATGGCCCTTCTCTTCACTACATCTGTATCTTTGTGGTAAATATGTAATAGTTTTAAATCAGGAAGTGTGATGACTCCAACTTTGTTCTTTCTCAAGATTGCTTTAGCTATTCAGTCTCTTGTGATTCAATACACATTTCAGGATTCTTTGTTCTGTTTCTTTGAGAAATGCCATTAGAATTTTTAAAGGGATTGCACTGAATCTATAGATTACCTTGGGTAGTATGGACATTTAAGCATTATTAATTCTTCCAATAAATGAGTGCAGAATATCTTTCATTTGTGTCTCCAATTCTTTCATCAGTTTTATACTTTACAATACACAGGCCTTTCACCTCCTTTTTTAAATTTATTCCTAGGTATTTTCTTTTTCATGCAATTGCAAATGGGATTGTTTTCTTAATTTCTTTCAGTTTGTTATTCATGTATACAAACCCAACATTTTTGTGTATTAATTTTGTATCCTGCAACTTTACTAATTTCATTTATTCTAACAAATTTTTGGTGGAGTCCTTAGGGTTTAATATACATGTCATTTGCAAATAAACAGTTTTACTTCCTCCTTCCCAATTTGATGGCTTTTCTTTTTTTTGCTTAATGATTCTACCTAGGACTTCCAGTACTATGTTGAATAAAAGTGTTGAATGTGGGCATCTTTGTCTTGTTTCTGATCTTAGAGAAAAAGCTTTCAGCTTTTCACTGTTCAGTACAATGTTACTTGTGGGTTTGTCATATATGGCTTTTGTTAAGTTGAGGATATTCCCTATATACCCACTTTGTTTGGAATCTTTATCATGAATGAATATTGACTTTCATCAAATGCTTTTTCTGAATCTACTGAGATGATCACATGATTTTTATTCTTCATTTTGTTAGTGTGGTGTATCACATTGATTTGTAGATGGTGAACCATTCTTTCAATCTGGAATAAATCCCACTTGATCACTGGGTATGATCCTTTTAATGTAGTTGAATTTGATTTGCTAATATTGTGTTGAGGATTTTTGCATCCATGTTCATTAGGGATATTTGCCTATAATTTTCTTTTCTTGTAGTATCCTTGTCTAGTTTTGGTTACCCTGATACCCTTAAAATAAGCTTGGAAGTGTTCCCTCCTCTTCTAGGTTCTGGAAGAGTTTAAGAAGGTGTTAGTTCTTTAAATGTTTGGCAACAATTTTTTTTCTTTTATTGTGGCATCTGAGGATTCATGTGTTTCTTCAGTACTGGGAAATTCTCAAATGTTAACATTCTTCTTATCTCCTCTCCCTCATTCACTCTACTGATTCTCTCGAACTCTTATTACAAATAGGTTGGCACTTCTCATTCAATGATATTGCCTCTTGGCCTCTCATAGTTTCTATGTCTATACATCTAAATTATCTTTTCTTTAATTTCCTTTAATTGTTAAATTACTCATCCTACCCCCCTCCCCAGGTGTATCAAATCAGTTAACTGCTTTAAGGTCTGTCATTTTTCAAACCTGTTTAGTGTGTGTGTTTTTTAAAAAGTGATTACTTACTTATTTATGAGAGAGCGTGCAAGCACAAGCAAGGTCTGTCGTTTTTCAAACCTGTCTAGTGTGTGTGGTTTTTAAAAAGATATTTATTTATTTATTTAGGAGAGAGCCCGCAAGCACAAGCAGGGGGAGGGACAGAGGGAAAGGGAGAAGCAGACTCTCCACTGAGCAGGGAGCCCGATGTGGGGCTCAATCCTAGGACCCTGAGATCATGACCTGAGCCAAAGGCAGATGCTCAACTGACTGAGCCACCCAGGCGCCTCACTGTCTAGTGTTTTAAATAGTATTTGCTGGGGCACCTGGGTGGCTCAGTCATTAAACGTCTGCCTTTGGTTCAGGGCGTGATCCCGGTGTTCTGGGATCGAGCCCCACATCAGGCTCCTCCATTGGAAGCCTGCTTCTTCCTCTCCCCCTGCCCCTGCTTGTGTTCCCTCTCTTGCTGGCTGTCTCTATCTCTGTCAAATAAATAAATGAAATCTTTAAAAATAAATAAATAGTATTTGCTTTCCCCACATTTTTAAATATCTATCTCAATTATCGTTTTAACAATAGTTATAGTATAATCTCCAAGCAGTATTTCTATTTCCTGACAGGAGTAAGCATGGCCTGGAAGTGTTGGGAAATGAATGGGTAACAAAGCTGTAGAAAATGTGAGCGGATTTTTGACCCCTTAGGCCCAAGAGGGAGTGCCACTAACATTATATAGTAAGAGCAAAAATTATATCTGGAATACCAAGGAAGTAAATTCAGTCTCTTGCTCAGTCAGACTAAGGTATACTCAAGAAATTCCTGGTCCTGGTGTGGATCCCCAGAATCTTTCCTTATTGTAAGGGAAGCTGTGAGTCTCCTCCGTGAAAACTTTGAGGGAGAATGAATACGGCATATGCATGAAGGAGAGAACATGGCTAATTTCTGTCTCCACTCCAGAAAGAGACTGGAATCCTGGTGCTGAAGGAAGGAGTGGCTGTTATCTAGACTTGCTCAACCTATTTGGGAAATAAGCCAGTTTGGGAGCTAAAAGTCAAGACTATTCTCTCATGAACCTAAAAATGTATATTTTTTACAGTATGCACTGTCAAGCTTTCTGAAGAGGCTGAGATTTTACCCTATGTGATGGCTATTGAGCTAGCCTATTACTGTTTCATGGAAGCTGGCAGAAGACATGAAATTTCTTTTCTTTCTTTCTTTCTTTCTTTCTTTCTTTCTTTCTTTCTTTCTTTATTATTTTATTTTATTAATAATGATTTTTTATTATATTATGTTAGTCACCATACAGTACATCCCCGGTTTTCGATGTAAGGCTCGATGATTCATTAGTTGAGAAGACACGAAATTTCTGGTTGAAAACAAAGGACTTTACTCATGGCACACCAAGAAACTTGAGCTTCTTGTTTGTGTAAGTTCTCCATGCCCCCAAATTCCCAGAGGCATGAAGCAGGTGGGCCTAGACAGATGCCTACCCACAAGGTGGTGGGTTATGTTCCAGGCGAGAAACACTGAGGAGCATGCTACTTTCTAACAGCCTATGAACAAACCTCTTTGTCTAGAGTGAGACATTTCCTTATGTCTCAAATTCGCTTGCTGCAAGCACAACCCTGAGAATGTCCTGATAAAGTGTAGAGATTTGTGGTTTTGGTATACCCAGTGTATTAGTGTAGTAGCACTGCCATAACAAAATTATCACTGACCGGGTGGCTTAAAGAAGATAAATTAATTTTCTCACAATTCTGAAAACTAGAAGTCCCAAGATCAAGGTGCCAGAGTTGATTTCTTCTGATGACGCTCTCTCTCTGGCTTGCAGATGGCTGCCTTCTTGCTGTGTTCACATGGTCTTGTCTCTGTGTGTCCAAATCTCTTGTTATAAAAACTTATCAGAGAGATTGGGTTAGAGCTCACCCTAAGGGTCCTTATTTTAACTTAATCACCTCTTTATTATTTTTTTTTAAAGAATTTATTTGAGGGGGGGGCGGGCAGAGGGAGAAGCAGCCTCCCTGCAGGGAGCCTGATGTGGGGCTCAATCCCAATCATGACCTGAGCTGAAGACAGATGCTTAAACCACTGAGCCACCCAGGTACCCCTTAATCACCTCTTTAAAGGCCTTCTCCCCAAATACAGTTATATTCTAAGGTAGTGGGGGTTAGGGCTTTGTGATTTTTAAAATTTCTTTGGCAGAGGGGGAGCACAATTCAGCCCAAAACACTCAGCAATAATATGCAGAGTTGTTGAGGGTCCAAGACAGATTCTCACCCAACATGCACATATGTGGGAACAGTGCAATGAATTTTCTTAAGCTAAACAATCTTTTGTAACCAGCACCCAGATTAAGAGTAACATCATTACCAGCACCTTCAAGGTTCCCTTTCATGATTTCCTCCAGTCACTACCTTTGAAGGAAACCTCTGTCCTAATTTATTAGAGCATAAATTAGTTTCCCAATCTGTACTGTTAGGAAACATAATTGAAATTATATATTACACAGTCCTTGGTATCTGGTTTCTTTTTCTCAACAACATTCTTCTTTGGGGGATTCATATACATTGCTGACTGTGGTTTTAGATGACTCAGTGTCATTGCTGTATATTATTCTATTGTGTAAATATACCCGAATTTATCCATTCTACTGTTGATGAGCATTCAGGTTGTTTCCAACTTTAGACTCTGATGTAATGGGCTACTACAAATATTCTAGTATATCATTTTGATAAACATATGTATGCTTTCATGGACTTCTGCAACTCATGTCTGCCTGCCTCAAAGATCTGCACAAAAAAGGAACCTTAAGGAATGATCAGCTATCATGATTTTGAAAGCTATATATCAGGTGAATTACTGATTTTACTTTTGCAAATCTGCTATATTTATATTTCTCAAGGACTGGTGTTATGGATGGAATGCTTGTGCCCCCCACCCCAAATTCATATGTTGAAGCCCTTAACCCAATGTGATGATATTTGGAGATGGGGCCTTTGAGAAGTAACTAGAATTAGATGGGGGTCATGAGGGTAGGGTCCTCATAATGAGACTAGTGCCCTCATAAGAGACACGAGAGAGCTTGCTCTCTCTGCTATGTGAGAACATAACAAGAAGGCAGCCATCTGCAACCCAAGGAGAGAGTAATTACCAGACACCAAATTGCTGGCACCTTGAACATGGACTTCTAGACTCCAAAAACAGAAAATGATTTTCTGTTGTTTCAAGCCAGTCCATGGTATTTTGTTATAGTAGCCGAAGCAGACTAACACAATTAGGAACATTTATTTTCTTTCATGAGACTTCCTATCTAGCCTTGTTCCACAAAGTAACTAGTGGCTCCAACCAGACAGTAGTGTATTTCCCTATCACATAAAAGTCTGGAGAAACTATATGACTATGACAAATATGTGATGTCCTCAGGGATATCACATACATATGCAGGCAATAGCAAAGAGAAAGGGAAGAAGAAAAGGAGTAAAGGATTTGAGCAAAATGCTTTCAAGAAAGTTACCCAGAAACTGCTAGAAAATTCCAGTGTCAGCCTATTGGTTATGATTTGTTCTATGGCTACATCCAGCAGCAATAAATGAAGTCCCTAATCTGAATGGTCATTACATCAATTAACAACTAGAATATTACCTCAAAAGAGGACTATAATGAATTCTACACAGGTTATAAATAAGACTGCTTACTATGGGAGCCAAAGATATAAAGTTTGGCTAAGTGCAACTAAGCACAGTGGAACTCAGTGATTTCGTGGAAACCATTACTTGTAGAAAGACTTACTGAATTCAACCAAGATACTGGAATTGAGGACATACAGGTTCACTTCCAGAGCCTTTGAAAAAAACCTAGTCATCTTCTTCCATTTCCCTCCCCAATTTCACATCTCATCACATAACACCCAAATTTTGGTTTCTAATGTTGTTCTCTAGCATAAGAAGGGAGGCTGATTCCCTGTCTCAGGGCAAAATTGAAAGCAAAGAGGCAAAAGGACAGGTTTAAACATCCATTTTCAGAAAAATGTAATGCTTTCAAGGAAATCATGGACAGTGCTAAAAAAAAGGAGTCAATGTAATGAGACTTCTACAGGTGAAGTTCCATTTAAGTACAAAATGACAATATTTTATTATTTTATTTTATTTTTAGAGATTTTATTCATTTGAGAGAGAGAACGAGTGGAGCGGAGCAAAGGGAGAGGGAGAAGCAGACTCCCTGCTGAGCAGGGAGCCCCATGTGGAGCTTAAACCCAGAACCCTGGGATTATTACCTGAGCTGAAGGCAGACGCTTAACCAATTGAGCCACCCAGGGACCCCAACAATATTTTAATAATCACGCATAAAATGATAACATTAAAATGAGATGGTTAGAGAAAAATTAATATAAAAATGTACAAAATAGTTATGAAAAACAAATATAATAAGTTACATGTATTGTACTGTTCACATCAATAAGTTAGAGTGTTAATAGAAGATAAACTCCAAATGGATGAAAGACCTCAATGTGAGACAGGAATCCATCAAAATCCTAGAGGAGAACATAGGCAGCAACCTCTATGACATCGGCCACAGCAACCTTTTTCATGACACATCTCCAAAGGCAAGAGAAACAAAAGATAAAATGAACTCGTGGGACTTCATCAAGATAAAAACCTTCTGCACAGCCAAGGAAACAGTAAAAAAAACTAAGAGGCAATCCATGGAATGGGAGAATATATTTGCAAATGACACTACAGATAAAAGACTGGTATCCAAGATCTACAAAGAACTTCTCAAACTCAATACACAAGAAACAAATAAATCATAAAATGGGCAGAAGATATGAACAGACACTTTTCCAATGAGGACATACAAATGGCTAACAGACACATGAACAAATTAATGTAACTTAGCATCGAAATATCTTCAAATCAGAACCAATCTGAATAGCCACTGATACCTTACCAGTTAGATGCCAATTCACAAGGCAAGAAACAACAATTGTTGGAGAGGATGTGGAGAAAAGGGGATCCCTCCTACATTGTTGGTGGAATGCAAGTTGGTACAGCCACTCTGGAAAACAGTGTGGAGGTCCCTTAACAAGTTAAAAATTGAGCTACCCTATTGATCCAGCCATTACTACTGGGTATTTACCCCAAAGATACAGAGCGTAGTGAAGAGAAGGCCATATGCACCCCAATGTTCATAGCAGCATTCACAGTGCAAGCTAAATCAGTGGAAGAGACCGAGATGCCCTTCAAGAATGACTGATTGATCAAGCAAGCAGAATTCTTCATATATACAATGGAAAACTAGCTATCAGAAAGAACGAGTTCTCAACATTTGCTACAACATGGACGGCACTGGAGGAGATAATGCTAAGTGAAATAAGTCAAGCAGAGAAAGACAATTATCATATGATTTCTCTCATTTATGGAACAGAAGAAGTAGGAAGATTGGTAGGAGAAGAAAGGGATAAAGAAGGGGGGGTAATCAGAAGGGGGAATGAAGCATGAGAGACTATGGACTCTGAGAAACAAACTGAGGGCTTCAGAGGGGAGGGGGTAGGGGAACGGGATGGGCTGGTGATGGGTAGTAAGGAGGGCACGTATTGCATGGTGCACTGGGTGTTATACGCAACTAATGAATCATCGAACTTTACATCAAAAACCAGGGATGTACTGTATGGTGACTAACATAATATAATAAAAAAATATTATTACAAAAAAAAAAAGGTAATTTTTTGCTCTCTTCAGTTGTCTATTAATTAATTAGTTAATATCTGAGGAGTGAATGCTCCAGAGTGCAAGTTTAATTTGGTTTTGTTTAGCCAAGAGACTTAATTTTTTTAAAGATTTATTTATTTATTTGAGAGAGAGAGAGAGCATGTGAGCAACTGGAGGGAATAGCAGATGTAGAGAGAGAATCTTGAGCAGACTCCCTGCTGACATGGAGCCCAACGTGGGGCTTGATCCCATGACCCAGAGATCATGACCTGAACTGAAACCAACAGTCGGATGCTCAACTGACTGAGCCACCCAGGCGCCCCTTGATTAATTTTTTTTAAGTAGACTCTATGCCCAAATGGGACTTGAACTCAAGACCCTGAGATCGAGAATTGCATGCTCTACTGACTGAGTCAGCCAGGTGCCCCATCATCAGTTGTCTGTTTAGAAGGTAAAGATATCCATTTCTAATTTTGTTAATCTGTGTAAATAGGGAGAGAAATACAGGAATTCAAAGCAGGCATGAAAACCATAAGAATTATACTAAGAAAAGGAAAAATGGATCAGCACCGATGACCATTCAGAATAACTAACTACACAGAAGGAGGTCCAAAAGGTCATCAGTACGAGGCATGTCATAAACAATAACCAGATACAGGATTCAATAGCAGTCCAAAAAGAAAAAAAATTACCAAACGTCCTTAAGAGAATATATAACAACAGACTAAATCATTCACCTCTCAGGAGTTAAAGTAACTATCAATTATTTTTAAAAGAACTATTACTTTTAGTAAGAAGCAAAACATTTAAAAAAGCAAACTGGCACATTTAATATAATAGTGAGGAAAAAAAGGCACACAAAATTTTAGTTAATAAGAACTGATTACGCCTTAAATATCCTATAAGTTAATCCATCTTTATTATTAAAAGAGACCCAAACTTTAAGCTGGTGTAAGTTCAGATTGGAATGTTATAATGTTATGATGTTAAATGTTATCTCCATGGTAATCACAGAGAAAATAGCTTTAGAATACAAACAAAAATAAGTGACAAGGGAATTAAAACACTTCACTGCAAAATATCAACTAAACACAAAAGAAGACAATAATGCAGAAAATGAGGGACAAACTATAAGGCAAATAGAAAACAAATAGCAAAATGACACAAATAAGTCCTTCTCTATCAGTTATTACTTTAAATATAAATGGAGTGAACTCTACAATCAGAAAGAGTTTGGCAGAATGGATAAAAATTATTGAGCTAAATATGCTGTTGACAAGAGACTCACTTTAGACTCACTAGAGACACAAACAAGTTGAAAGTGAAAGGCTGAGGAAAAAAAATATTCCATGCAAACAGTAATTGCAAAAAAGCAGGGATGCTAGAAATAAACTAGTCGCAAAAATACAAATAGTGTTTGACTCTATTTACCGAGAACTGTTCAAATCTTAGAGACAGAAAGTAGAATAATGGCTGCCAGGGGTTAGGGGGAGGTGGGAATAAGGAGTTATTGTTTAATGGTTATAGAGCTTCAGTTTTGCAAGATGATGAATTCTAGAGATAGATGGTGGTGATGACTGTCCAACAATATGAATGTGCTTAATATCACTGAACTATACAGTTAAAAATTTATGTTGTCAGTAAATTTTATTGTCTTAACATAAATTTTATATTATGTGTACTTTACCACAATTTGAAAATGTTTTATTCGATTAAAAAAGAAAAAACACCTAAAGGAGTTCAGGATCACATTGACTCTGACCAGCTCCAATAATCTGACCAAGAAACAACTATGTGATCACTCAGATCCTGCTACCTTGTTTGTCAGGTAAGAATACTGAAAGTATAAACTATAAAACTTCTCAAGGGGAAAAAGACCAAGGAAGAAAAACTGGGAAGGTATTAGAATATAAATAAAAATGCATAAGAATAGAGAAAAAATAATCACATCTATGGCAATTTGTTTGAAAACAAATTACTGTAAATTCACTGCTAAGTTTTATGAATATTTCAGTCTTTTGTGAATGTTGTCTCAACATTTACAGATTTGGGGTGATTTTGAAAAACATTAAATTTCTGATTTTCAGGAACTGATAACTATATAAAGACACTTCATTTGTTAAATCTTTAAGATTTGGTTTATTAGCAATATAAATAGAGCAATTATTTAGAGAAATGCTGAATAATGCTTAATGAAATGCTGATAGATTAAAAGAATAGGAATTGGCTTTAAACAAAGGCAAAGCTATTTCAATGAAAGTAAATAATCCATATAAATATTAAGAAAAGGAATTTTCATTTTCACTTTCAGATAACTGATTATTTAGAAAAGTAAATAGTCTAATAAAATTGTGAATAGAAGTAAGAATATTTGGTAGGACCAAAAACTTACTATATCAAAATTTAAAATATTTGCATGAGGGGTACTGAACATAGTAAAAAACAGACATAAGTCTGGGAAAAAAGCAAAGGACTTGAATACTGAGTATTTTTTAAGGCATCTATAAGTCAGGAGAAAAAAATAAATAAATGGGTAAAAGAACTAGAAAACTCACAGTAAGTAGCATGACTGGCCAATAAAAATATGTGGAAAATATTCAACTCACTAGTAATTAGAAAAACTAAAAACTGGGGCACCTGGGTGGCTCAGTTGGTAAACATCAGACTCTGGATTTTGGCTCAGGTTACGATGTCAGGGTTGTGGGATCGAGCCTGGCCTCCGGCTCTATGCTCAGTGGCGATTCTGCTTAAGATTCTCTCCCTCTACTTCTGCTCTACCCCCCCCCACCACCCCACGCTCTCTCTCTCTAAAATAAATAATCTTAAAAAGAACCACATACTAGAAGGAGAAACATAAGACATATTTCATCTTTGACTGAGTTGTCAGATGCCAGACGTCAAAAATAAAGAAGTTAGCAATCCATACCAAGGTTGAAAATGTATGCAATTTATGCCTTAGTAAAACTAGAAATACTAGTATATAGGAGCAAAGCTATTCACTGTTTTTGTAATCGTGGAAAAATTGTTAACAACTGTATCATGGTCAAAAGACAAGATTTAAATTCATTGAGGTATATGTACATAAAGATTGAGCTAAAAGATATTTCGGTTGGTAGAAAAATGGAGCTGTACATTCAGAAAAACAGAGATAATTGTGGTTCATAGTGTGAGCTGTCTGCCATCCAATCATCACTAATAACATGAAATAATAACAGATAATTCCAACCTTAGAGTCACTCCCCTTGGATTTGGCAACATTTCCTCGAAATGTTAACAGGTATCAGGGATGGGGGTTCCCTGGTAAAATTTTATTTATTTATTTAAGATTTATTTATTTATTTGAGAGAGAGGGCGCTCTCAAGCACAAATGTGGGGGAGGGGCAGAGGCAGAGAGAGCCAGCCGGATGCGGGGCTTGATCTCAGGACCCTGAGATCAGGGCCTGAATTGAAATCAAGAGTCAGAAAATTAACTGACTGCACCACCCAGGCCTCCCCCACCCCACTCCCAGTAACATTTAAAAATGTTCTTTACCACAGATCTCTAATCATGTTTGGCTGAGATAAGATTTTCACTGTTCAAAGGTAGAGATTTACTATTAAGTATTTCATTAACTTATTTAAGCACAATAACTTTTTAAAAAGTACTAGAACGTACTAATGGTATGCCTTATGGGGGCATAATTTTCAAAACACTGGGTAAAGGTATGTCTCTATATTCAACATGCATATATAGTAACCTGGAGAAGTACCATGCTGCCCTATTGCAATGACATATTTTACTATAGAACTCAAGTTATTGTCTTGTGTTATATTTAATTCTCAAACCTAAACTTGTATGAGACAATGGTGTTAACTGTCAGATGAATGACTAAATAGGATATTGGATTCCCCATCTGCAATAAATGGACATAGAAGTGTTCACTATAAGGAACAATCACAGTGACATCATAGATGGTTAACTGACACTGGGTGTGATTTCCCACAATCATTCTTATTTGAAAGGTACTGATTCTTTTATAGGATTGAATACTAATTGTGGAAAAACACAGTATTTCATCAAAACAAGTATGGTTTGATGCTGGCACTTTCTTGACAATGCCAGAAAATACAGAGGAAGTTATTTTAAATGACTTAAGACATTTATCTGGCTAGAAGGAACTGAAAGTAGTTATCAATTGTAAATAGGATCCTGATTTAGAAAATGGTAGGGGCACCTGGGTGACTCAGTTGGTTGAGTGTCTGCCTTCAGCTTGGGTCATGATCCCGGAGTCTCAGGATTGAGCCCCACATTGGGCTCCTTGCTCAGCGGGGAGTCTGCTTCTTCCTTTCCCTCTGCCCCTTCCCACTGCTTGTACGCTCTCTCTCTAATAAATAAAAATTTAAAAAATGGTAAAATGTGGCAGTGGGGGTGAGTCTCCATTTAGTATTGAAGAAATCAGTTATCTATAATTCAACTTATTCCTGAAATTAAACAAAGATTAGAAAAAGTAATGAACCTAGATCACAGGTTGGTCAACTGTCTCTTCAAAGGCCAGTGGTTAAGAGCAAATAGTAAATATTTTTAGCTTATGGGGCATAGTCTATATTACAACTAGTCAATTCTGCTGTTGAAATGAGAACGCACCTTCAGATAATATGTCAATGAACAAGTACGGCTGTTTGAATAAAACTTTATTTAGAAAAACAGGTGCTTGGCCCACAACCTGTCATTTGTTGCTTTCTAATCTTGAAAGTACCAGATCAACTGTTTTGTCATTCATCAAGACTTATAATTAAACCAGAATAGTTAACTCTTAAATATTCTAAATTAATGCTTTTTAGTTTCATATTTCTTTTGGTAGATCCTTAGTTTCAATTGCTATGTAATGTATTTAGATTTTCTGTGCTTAATTTCACATGGAAAACTCATTTTGCTTTCGATTTTTAGGACCTATTCTATTAGAGATTTGTTATAATTATGTAATCCATGTAGCAATGAGCTAGAAAGACTCTGTCAGAAATAATTCCTTAACTCTTACCTGAATATATGCTATAGTGCTGCTTTTAAAAGAAAAAGGTTATCTTCCTTTCATTTTTAAAAATTTAAATTAAAAAGTGATATCATCTTAGGTTGATTTTGATAAATTATATTTTTCCTAGGAACATAATACATTCTCTCTAGATTTCTAAATATGCTAGAATAAACTGAAGTATTTTCTTTTAATTTAAAATTCTTCTTCCATATTTATGATTTTATCCTCTTTCTTATTAATGCTACTATAATATAATCCTTATTTTTATCTTGACCGGATTTACCAAAGCCTATTTGATGTTAATATACTTCTAACAGAAAAAATTTAAAGTTAAAAAACACTGTTTCAAGATTTCAGTTTCATTTCTAAATCACTACACTCTACTTCTAGAGGTACTCATTGCTTTTCCCAGAAAAAAACCCAAAGCTGTTAAAATACTATTTTGATTAATAATCAATAAGCTCTAGTAATTTTAGTTTTATTAATTGCTTTCTTATATTGGCTTAGAATTTATGCCATTTTATTTCTAGCTTTGCAGAATTCGTATTCATTATTTTATCAGTATTATCAATGCCTAATAAGTGGTAGACAATGGATACAATCTGGGGATAAAGCAGAGAACAGAAAGTTCTAGTCTTCAATTTTAGTTTTCTGCATCTACTGAAGAGTATTAAATTTTCAGTGAATATAACACTGATAACATCCCAAAGTTCTGGTGTATAAGCATTTCATTATCATTCTTTTCTGAATAGGACCTAATTGAATTTTCTATTTAATTCAGAACTTGTACATGAGAAGATCAATTTGCAAAAGGAGGTGATAAAATATTACCATACAAATTAATAACTATAAAATGGATCTCTACAATGGAGAGATCTAGCAGTCACCACTATAACCGGTGTTAACATCCGGCACCATTAATAGTGGGAAAACTCAACATTATATGCTTTTTAATGTTCACAACATTGACTCAATGAAACCTCTTCATTTAACTTTGAATTTACTAGAACTATCAGAGATAGAAGAACAGGATAAATGACCCACAAGGAAATAATTTTAAAAATCCAGAAGGTGGGGCCATTCAGTAAGACAACTTTCCTGTACTCTTCAAAAATCCAAAGTAATGAAAAAATGGTGGGGATATTAGTCTAAAACAGGAACCGGCAAATTTTTTTGTAAAGAACCAGACAGTGAATATTTTAGGCTTTCTGGGCCATACAGCATCTGTTGCAACTATTCAGCTCTGCCAGAGAAGTAGGAAAGCATTCACACATAGTATGTAAACGAATGTGTCAGTCCTTCAATAAAACTCATGTTAAAAATTCTCATGACTTTCATATTCTACTAGATTTTACCCAGAAAAAAATTACTTAAGATTCAAAAAGGCATAAGTAATTTCATTAAGTAATAAAGTTTTTCTAAGTTCATTACACACATATTGACTTAATCTCTTAATAGTTCACTAATAATATCACAAATAATAATATTAAAAATAGTATCTAAAAATTGTACCTAATAATTATTGAACAGAGACTATGTTTAAGGTGGCTTTCCATGTTTTCTACATTCCAAAAACAGCATTATAATGCAAGTACTATTATCACCATTTACAAATGACTCCCACAGGGATAAATAGCTTGCCCAATGTCATACATGCTGTAAAGAATCAAATAGCAATCACTTTGGTTCTTGCATATTTGTTAGGTCAACAGGGATTTTCTGTGGTATGATTTTCCCCAAATTTAACAATAATTGACTAGGGCTAGAGAGCTTTTATAAATACAGCATAAAAAACAAGGGCATTTCCACATTCTCTAAATTTTCCTCTATTATGAATATTCTGATAATCCATAAATAGAGAAATCCTAATAAAGGCTTCTCTATGTTATATAAAATACATTATAAATTCTTAACATGAGATAGCAGGAGAAAAGATGGCAGAGGAGTAGGGGACCTTCTTTCAGCTGGTCCCCTGAATCGAGCTGGGTATCTACCAGATCATCCTGAACACCCACGAAATCGGCCTGAGACGTAGGAAGATATACCTGGATCTCTACAAATGAACATCTCTGGTGCTGAGTATTGAGGTACAAAGCGGGGAGCCATGAATCTGTGTACAGATATTGGAAGATAAACAGAAGGATCCAGTGGCCCTTTTGGTGAAAAAAAAAAAAAAAAAAAAAAAAAAAAAAAAAAAAAAAAAAAAAAAAAAAAAAACGGAAGGAGGGGGAGCCGCCGCACTCGGGCACAGGAAAGCAGTAGCCTCCTGCACTGGGGAGTGGGCTAGACTCATGGACTGGTAGCCACCGAGAAACCAGACTGAAACTGGGAACTCGGGAGCATGAGCGCGACCAGACTGAAAACTGGAGCTCCGGAGCCCATGTGAACCACACTGAAACAGGGAGCTCGGAAGTGTGCATGGGAACCAGGGGTGGCTGGCGGTGTTAGAAGCACAAAGGACAGACATGTGCCAGCCCTGGGAGCGAGGACTGGAGAGCAGCTGTGGGGTGCACAACCCGGGACCCTATGGGGTTTTTTAGCAGCACCAACAGAAACAGAGTTAAAGTGGCCAGCAGAGCTCAGTGGAGAGTAGATTGCGATCTCTCTGTTCTGAGACAGAGGCTTGGATACGGCCACTGCTGCTCTGACTCTCAGAAGAGTCACAGAAAACTGCCAGGGAAAGCTGCCAGAGAACAAAAGCCCAGAAAAACCATTTCGCATTGTGCCCATCTCTCCCCCCTCCCCACCCCGGGGGGCCGGGGCAACTCTACCCAAACAGGGTTGCCTAAGTATCAGTGCGGCGGGCCCCTCCCCCAGAAGGCAGGCTGAAAAATCAAGAAGTCCACATCCCTAAGGTCCCTATAAAATAAGTGCACCTTGTTTGGGTCCTGGTCAATAATTTGGGGTCTGTACATCCCTGCAACAACTCCTCATCGGAATGACAAAGAGGAGGAACCCCCAACAAAGGAAAGAAACAGAGACTGTGGCCTCTGCCACAGAACTAATAGATATGGATGTAACCAAATGGTCAGAAATGTAGTTCAGAGTAACAATGGTCAACATGATGTGTAGGCTTGAAAAAATATTAACAAAAATATTAACGAGAATATAGAATCTCTAAGGGCAGAAATGAGAGTGAATCTGGCAGAAATCAAGAATGCTATGAATCAAATGCAGTCTAAATTGGATGCTCTGACGGCCAGGGTAAATGAGGCAGAAGACGAATTAGTGAATTGGAAGATGAGATGATAGAAAAGAAGGAAAAAGTGGGAACTTGGCTTAAAAAAATCCAATCCTCAAGAATGTAGAATACAGATTACTGACTCAATGAAACGTTCCAATGTCAGAATCATAGGCATCCTGGAGGGGGTGGAGAAAGAGAGAGGTCTAGAAGAGATATTTGAACAAATTGTAGCTGAGAACTTCCCTAATCTGGCAAAGGAAACAAGCATTCGTGTCCAAGAGGCAGACAGGACCACTGCCAAGATCGATGAGAACAGACCAACACCACGTCACATAATAGTACAATTCACAAATCTTAGATGCAAGGATAAAACCTTGAAAGCGGCCAGGGGGAAGAGAATCCTCACCTACAGAGGGAGAAACATCGGAATAACGTCAGACCTGTCTACAGAGATCTGGCAAGCCAGAAAAAGCTGGCAAGACATATTCAGAGCACTAAGTGAGAAGAACAGGCAGCGACGGATCCTTTATTCAGCAAGGCTGTCATTCAGAATTGATGGAGAGACAAGGACCTTCCAAGACGGGCAGAAACTGAAAGAATATGTGACCACCAGCCAGCCCTACAAGAAATATTAAGGGGGGGGTTCTATAAAACTAAAAACACCCCAAGAATGATACAGAACAGAAATTTACAATCCATAGAAACAAAGAGTTCATAGGCAGCATGTTATCATTAAAATCGTATCTCTCAATAATCACTCTCAATGTGAACGGCCTAAATACTCCCATAAAATGCCACAGGGTTGCAGATTGGATAAAAAGACATGACCCCTCCATATGCTGTCTACAAGAGACTCATTTTGAACCTAAAGATACATCCAGACTGAAAATGAAGGGATGGAGAACCATTTTTTTCATGCCAATAGACCTCAAAAGAAAGCTGGGGTAGCAATTCGCATATCAGACAGATTAGATTTTAAACTAAAGTTAGAGATACAGAAGGACACTATATTATTCTTAAAGGATGTATCCAACAAGTGGATATAACAATTATAAATATCTATGCCCCCAACAGGGGAGCAGCTAGATACACAAGCCAACTCTTAACCAGAATAAAGAGACATATAGATAATAATACATTTATAGTAGGGGACCTCAACACTTCACTCTCAGTAATAGACAGATCACCTAAGCAGAAAATCAACAAAGAAACAAGACCTTTGAATGACATACTGGACCAGATGGACCTGATAGATATATACAGAACACTCTACCCCAGAACAACAGAATACTCATTCTTTTCGAATGCACATGGAACTTTTGCAGAAAAAACCATATACTGGGTCACAAAACAGGTCTCAACTGATACCAAAAGACTGAGATTATTCCCTGCATATTCTCAGACCACAATGCTTTGAAACTGGAACTCAATCACAAGGAAAAATTTGAAAGAAACTCAAACACTTGGAAACTAAGAACCATCCCACTTAAGAATGATTGGGTAAACTAGAGAATTAAAGAAGAACTTAAGTAATTTATGGAAACCAATGAGAAGGAAAACACATTGATCTAAAACCTATGGGACACTGCAAAGGCGGTCCTAAGGGGAAAATACATAGCCATCCAAGCCTCACTCAAAGGAATAGAAAAACCTAAAATGCAGTTTTTATATTCTCACCTTAAGAAGCTGGAGCTGGGGGGCGCCTGGGTGGCACAGCAGTTAAGCGTCTGCCTTCGGCTCAGGGCGTGATCCCGGTGTTGTGGGATCGAGCCCCACATCAGGCTCCTCCACTATGAGCCTGCTTCTTCCTCTCCCACTCCCCCTGCTTGTGTTCCCTCTCTCGCTGGCTGTCTCTATCTCCGTCGAATAAATAAATAAAATCTTAAAAAAAAAAAAAAGTTTCTATGGATCCTTCCTATTTCACTGGTGTTGGTCGTGACCTCTCCCCTTTCATTCATAATTTTATTAATTTGGGTCCTTTCTCTATTCTTTTGAATAAATCTCGCCAGTGGCTTATCGATCTTATTTATTCTTTCAAAGAACCAGCTTCTAGTCCTGTTGATCTGCTCTACTGTGCTCCTGGTTTCTAATTCATTGATCTCTGCTCTAATCTTGATCAACTGCCTTCTTGTGCATGGGTTAGGCCTGTTCTTTTGTTCCAGCTCCAGCTT
>NW_024424341.1:49599540-49641066 GCF_017311325.1 Ursus maritimus | reverse complement strand
AAGCTGGAGCTGGAACAAAAGAACAGGCCTAACCCATGCACAAGAAGGCAGTTGATCAAGATTAGAGCAGAGATCAATGAATTAGAAACCAGGAGCACAGTAGAGCAGATCAACAGAACTAGAAGCTGGTTCTTTGAAAGAATAAATAAGATCGATAAGCCACTGGCGAGATTTATTCAAAAGAATAGAGAAAGGACCCAAATTAATAAAATTATGAATGAAAGGGGAGAGGTCACGACCAACACCAGTGAAATAGGAAGGATCCATAGAAACTTTTTTTTTTTTTAAAGATTTTATTTATTTATTTGACAGAGATAGAGACAGCCAGCGAGAGAGGGAACACAAGCAGGGGGAGTGGGAGAGGAAGAAGCAGGCTCAAAGTGGAGGAGCCCGACGTGGGGCTCGATCCCGTAACGCCGGGATCACGCCCTGAGCCGAAGGCAGACGCTTAACCGCTGTGCCACCCAGGCGCCCCCATAGAAACTTTTATCAACAGCTTTATGCCAATAAATTAAACAACCTGGAAGAAATGGATGCCTTCCTGGAAACCTATAAACTACCAAGTCTGAAACATGAAGAAACTGATTATTTAAACAGACCGATTAATTTTGAAGAGATTGAAGCAGTGATCAAAAACCTTCCCAAAAACAAGAGTTCAGGGCCTGAAAGATTTCCCTGGGGAATTCTACCAAACACTCAAAGAAGAAATAATACCTATTCTCCTGAAGCTGTTTCAGAAAATAGAAACAGAAGGAAAACTACAAAACTCATTCTATGAGGCCAGTATTACCTTGATCCCCAAACCAGGCAAAGACCCCATCAAAAAGGAGAATTACAGACCGATATCCCTGATGAATATGGATGCCAAAATTCTCAACAAGATCCTAGCTAATAGAATCCAACAATACATTAAAAGGATTATCTGTCAGACCAAGTGGGATTCATCCCTGGGATGCAAGGGTGGTTCAACATTCACAAATCGATCAGTGTGATAGATTACCTTAATAAGAGAAGAGACAAGAACCATATGATACTTTCAATTATGCAGAAAAAGCATTTGACAAAATACAGCATCCTTTCCTGATTAAAACCCTTCAGGTATAGGGATAGATAGTACATTCCTCAATTTCATAAAAACCATCTATGAAAAGTCTACAGTGAATATCATTCTCAATGGGGAAAAGCTGAAAGCCTTTCCCTTAAGATCAGGAACACGACAAGGATGCCCACTCTCACCATTATTGTTCAACATAGTACTAGAAGTCCTTGCAACAGCAATCAGACAACAAAAAGGAATAAAAGGTATTCAAACTGGCAAAGAAGAAGTCAAACTCTCTCTCTTCGCAGATGACATGATATTTTATATGGACAACCCAAAAGACTCCACCCCCAAATTACTAGAACTCATAGAACAATTCAGTAATGTGGCAGGATACAAAATCAATGCTCAGAAATCAGTTGCATTTCTATACAAGAACAATGAGACTGAACAAAGAGAAATTAGGGAATCAATTCCATTTACAATAGCACCAAAAATCATACGATATCTCGGAATTAACTTAACCAGAACACCGATGAAAGACATTGAAGAAGACACAAAAAGATGGAAGAACATTCCATGCACATGGATCGGAAGAATAAACATAGTTAAAATGTCTATGCTACCCAGAGCAATCTACACTTTCAACGCCATCTTGATCAATATACCAATGACATTTTTCAAAGAGCTGGAATAAACAAGCCTAAAATTTGTGTGGAACCAGAAAAGACCCTGAATCGCCAAGGAAATGTTGAAAAGGAAAAACAAAGCTGGGGGCATTACGTTGCCAGATTTCAAGCTATACTATAAAGCTGTGATCACCAAGACAGCATGGTACTGGCACAAAAACAGACACATGGACCAATGGAACAGAATAGAGAACCCAGAAATGGACCCTTGGCTCTTTGGGCAACTAATCTTTGACAAAGCAGGAAAAAACATCCAGGGAAAAAGACAGTCTCTTCAATAAATGGTGCTGGGAAAATTGGACAGCTATATGCAAAAGAATGAAACTTGACCACTCTCTCACACCATACACAAAGATAAACTCCAAATGGATGAAAGACCTTGATGTGAGACAGGAATCCATCAAAATCATAGAGGAGAATATAGGCTGTAACCTCTTTGACATCAGCCGCAGCAATTTCTTTCATGACACATCTCCAAAGGCAGGAGAAACAAACAAAAAAACCCCCACAAAAAACAAAAAAGAACTTGTGGGACTTAATCAAGATAAAAAGTTTCTTTTTTTTTTTTTTTAAGATTTTATTTATTTATTTGACAGAGAGAGACAAGAGAGGTAACACTAGCAGGGGGAGTAGAGAGGAAGAAGCAGGCTTCCAGCAGAGGAGCCTGATGCAGGGCTCAATCGCAGAATGCCGGGATCACGCCCTGAGCCGAAGGCAGACGCTTAACGACTGAGCCACCCAGGCACCCCAGGATAAAAAGTTTCTGCACAGCAAAGGAAACAGTCATCAAAACAAAGAGGCAACCCACAGAATGGGAGAAGATATTTGCAAATGAAACTACAGAAAAAGGCTGGTATCCAAGATCTATAGACAACTTCTCAAACTCAATACACGAGAAACAAATAATCAATGGGCAGAAGATATGAACACTTTTCCAATGAAGACATACAAATGGCTAACATACACATGAAAAAGTGTTCAAAATCATTAGCCATCAGGGAAATTCAAATCAAAACCACATTGAGATACCACCTTATGCCAGTTAGAATGGCAAAAATTGACAAGACAAGAAACAACAGGTGTTGGAGAGGATGTAGAGAAAGGGAAACCCTCTTACACTGCTGGTGGGAATGCGAGTTGGTACAGCTACTCTGGAAAACAGTGTGGAGGTCCCTTAAAAAGTTAAAAATTGAGCTACCCTATGATCCAGCCATTGCACTACTGGGTATTTACCCCAAAGATACAGACGTAGTGAAGAGAAGGGCCATATGCACCCCATATGTTCTAGCAGCATTGTCCACAACAGCTAAACTGTGGAAGGAGCCGAGATGCCCTTCAACAGACAAATGGATAGAGAAGATGTGGTCCATATATACAATAGAATATTATGCAGCCATTAGAAAGAACGATCACCCAACATTTGCAGCAACATGGACGGGACTGGAGGAGATAATGCTAAGCGAAAAGTCAAGCAGAGAAAGACAATTATCATATGGTTTCTCTCATCTATGGAACATAAGAACTAGGAAGATTGGTAGGAGAAGGAAGGGTTGAATGAAGGGGGGTAAACAGAAGGGGGAATGAACCATGAGAGACTATGGACTCTGGGAAACAAACTGAAGGCTTCAGAGGGGAGGGGGGTGGGGGATTGGGATAGGCCAGTGATGCGTAATAAGAAGGGCACATATTGCATGGAGCACTGGGTGTTATATGCAGACGATGAATCATGGAACACTACATCAAAAACTAGTGATGTACTGTATGGTGACTAATATAATAAAAAATTTTTAAAAACCTGTAAAAAAAAAAAGATCATAGCAAATCTGGGCATGGTCAAGGGCAGAAAGCAGAGGAAAGAGGACTGAAATATAAAAGCATCAACAAGGGAGGGGTTTGGGGGACTAAAGAGTACACTTATGAGGAGTACATCATTTGCTGTGCTGAATCAGTGTACCATACACCTGAAACTAATGTAACACTGGATGTTCACGGTACTGGAAGGAAAATTTAAAACTTAATAAAAAAGAAAAAAAAGAAAAAACAGGAAATGGCAAAATTTTAACACCTCAAATTCAAGATTTCTCATGGTAAGTTTTGATACAGTGCTCAATTTGACATAATCTCCAAACACTTCTTTAAAAAAAATAAATAAATAAAAACAACCAATTAAGCAATGGGAGGCTTAATTCTTTTCTATTTAAAGAAAAAAACCCAATATTTTTTCCCACACATTCCACATGGCGTATGTGTGCTCAACCGTACAAAAATAAGACAGTTAAAATTTTATTTTGAAAATGAAAACCATATTGAAACATCTACTTATGGGGTGACAAAGTAAATGTTATAATATCCCGCAAATGTTTAATAAAAGGCAATTTCCTGCTGTCCTTTTAAAGTTAAAAATAAGGCCAAACTACAACTGCAACAGCAAAGGGTCATTGTGCTGTATATAAAAAGCTCAGCATGGAAACAGATTCAACAAATGTACAAAAAGAGTTTTCATGCCCAGAAAGAACTGAAGGCATCAAAAAACATGCCCCAACCACAAATAACGTAGAGCTCAGTTCAAAAAGACCAGCAAGTTCCTTCACTAAAGCAGAGCAAATTAAACTTAATCAATGCCTCTGCAAGGTTGAACAGACAATCCACCTTTAAATGTCCTCACAAACAAAACCTCAGAACAACAAAAGAGGTTCCAGAGTGTAATATATACCGAATCCACAGTAGGCGACAGAATCCTTACTGTACACAGCTGAGAAAACCTGCCGCGGGACAATGGATCACGTTTCATATTAAATTATATTTATCACGCTGAAAAATGCTTAAACAAAATACAGGATTTCTATTGGCCATTTCTGTACTACACTCACTCCCTAAAACCTTTCAAACCAGCTGCGTCCCAATGAAAATCGTTTCTACCCCATGGTGCTCTGAAGAAGCCACTAGACAAAGAGCTGGGATGATAAAGAGAGGGCAGGACAACTACCCTCACCCGTGATTTCAGAAAATAAATCAATAGGGGCGCCTGGGTGGCTCAGTCATTAAATGTCTGCCTTCGGTCAGGGTACTGGGATCAAGTCCCCCATCAGGCTCCCTGCTCAGCAGGAAGCCTGCTTCTCTCTCTCCCTCTGCCCCTGCTTGTGTTTCCTTTCTCGCTGTCTCTGTCAAATAAATAAATGAAAATCTTAAAAAAAAAAGAAAAGAAATTGATAAAAGAGGATAGAATAGCGAAAACATAACCTTGGCATAGGGTATTTCTGGGAAAATTACCGCTGTGACAAATGGCCTAAAGTGAACTCTTACAGCGGTCAAGAATCCCTAGCAAAGGCCCCTCCCCTCCTTCTCTATTGCTCAATTGTACAATACTACACTTTGAAAATACAACACCCTCTTGGAGCTGGGCAAGATGAAAGAGCTTTTGATCCTGCATGATCCTGCAACGCCTATTAATTTTTGCTACAACAGCCTCACAGCTGATTAAGAAAAGAGAGGGCCAGTCCAGCCTCACAGTCCCATCTCAAGACCTGAGAGAGAAAATGTTAAAAGTGAATGAGCCCAGCTTTTCAGGGCAATGTATTGATTTTCATGTCTACACACACCAGAGCTGTTGCCCCTCCAATGGCAGGCAATTTGTTTAGATTACAAGTTATTTTCCTCCCTGAAACCTCAGGATAATGCTGCTAGATTCCTATGCACTTACAGAATTATCTGTCCAAAATGTTATGACTCATGCACCACCTCCCAGATCACAGGTTTAGAAATCAATGGCTTTGGTCACAAAACAAAGTGTCCCAAAGTATACTCATGTTTTTATCATCATTGGTAAAGCAACATGATCAAATGGGAAAAGCACAAGAAATACAGTCGAACCACAGGGCATTCGAAACTCCATATTACCACATATTTCTACGTCAATTTGGAGGTTACTTAGACTCCCTAGACTTTTCAGCAAATATCACCTACATTGTAAGGTGATTTTGAAGTTTCACATACAATGTAATGAATGCTGAATGCCAAATATGATAACTAGCATGAAAAATATAGCTTTTAGTTTTGTTTTATAAAGTATAATAACACATGACTAAAAGTACAGATCTTAATCTTAGTGTTCAATGATTTCTGACAGATGTACACACTGTTGTAACTGCCATCCCGATCAAGATAGACAGACCGTGGAAATAGAACGTGACCCACATATTCAATTTTAAATCTTAGGTAACCACATTTAAAAAAGTTAAAGGAGACAGATGAAATTAACTTAAATATGTTTTATTTAACCCAATATACCCAAAATACTACCATTTCAATCTGGAATTAATTTTAAAAATATCATCAATGTGGTATTTTACATGTGTTTCATAAGGCTTCGATCTGCAGTGTATCTTATGTTTGCAGCATTTCGTACTTTGAATTAGCCATAGTTCCAGTGCTTACTAGTCACATGTAGCTAATAGCTATGATATTACCAGTGCAGGTACAGACCACAGCCCCAAATTTCCAAAGGTCCCTTTCTACTCTATCCTCCTCCTCCCTGCCGCACGTGAACCACTATGCTGATTTGTTCCCATAGATTAATTTTGCCTATTTTTGAATTTCATAAAAATGATATGTATGGACTTTTTGTGACTGGCTTCTTTCAACAAGCATGCTCTTAAGATTCATACATGCTGTCCCAAGTAGCAGTGGTACATTCTTTTTTCTTGCTGAATAGCATTGCACTGTACAAATACACCACTATCTGTGCACCTGCTGACCAGCTGATGAACACTTAGGTTGTTTGCAAATATGTTACCATTAATAAAGCTGAACTGAACATTCTTGTAAAAAAAAAAATTCTTACTATGAGCAACATTTGAATCATAATGAAAACATTCCAAATATTATTTACATTTTGAGGAGTCCTCACCAGTGTAATTTAATGCCTTATAAGAACTGAACCATATCTAAAAGCATTCCCACATTCCTTTCATTCACACTGTTTCTCAGTGTTATAAAGTTGATGTACTATACATTCTCTACTGCATATATATGCCTTTCCACAGTCCTTATATTATTAAGGCTTCTCTCCAGTATGAATTCTCTGATGTGCTTTAAGACCTGAACTAAGCCTAAAAGACTTCCTACATGTGTTACATTCAAAAGGTTTCTCACCACTGTGAATACTCTGGTGTCGAGTAAGTCGTCCATACACACTAAAAGCCTTCCCACATTCCTTACACTCATAGGGTTTCTCACCAGTATGAAATCTATGATGTATAATTAGTTGTTTGCCACTACTAAACGCCTTCCCACACTCTTTACATTCATGGGGTTTCTCACCAGTATGAATTCTATGATGCATTCTAAGGCTTTCAATATGACTAAAGGCCTTCCAACATTCCTTACATTCGTATGGTTTCTCACCTGTATGAATTCTCTCATGCCTAACAAGGTTTGAGGCGCGACTAAAGGCCTTCCCACATTCCTTACATTTGTAGGGTTTCTCTCCAGTATGAGTTCTATGATGTACTCTAAGATCTTTACCACGGCTAAAGGTCATCCCACACTCATGGCATTCATAGGGTTTTTCACCAGTATGAATTCTCCGATGTACTGTAAGGTCTGTATGTCGACTAAAGGCCTTCCCACACTCCTTACATTCGTATGGTTTCTCACCTGTATGAATTCTCTTATGCCTAACAAGGTTTGAGGCGCGACTAAAGGCCTTCCCACACTCCTTACATTCGTATGGTTTCTCACCTGTATGAATTCTCTTATGCCTAACAAGGTTTGAGGCGCGACTAAAGGCCTTCCCACATTTGTCACATTCATAGGGTTTCTCACCAGTATGAATTCTCTGATGAACTTTAAGGTCTATCCTACGACTAAATGTCATTCCACATTCCTCACATTTATAAGGTTTTTCACCAGTATGAATTCTCTGATGTTGCAGAAGGTTGGATGCACAATTAAAGGACTTTCCACAATGCTCACATTCATAGGGTTTCTCACCAGTATGAATTCTCCGATGTACTGTAAGGTCTGTATGTCGACTAAAGGCCTTCCCACATTTGTCACATTCATAGGGTTTCTCACCAGTATGAATTCTCTGATGCATTCTTAGGCTTCCACCATGCATAAAGGCCTTCCCACATTCTTTACATTTATAGGGTTTCTCACCAGTATGAATCCTTTCATGTTGAATAAGTGCTGAAGCATGACCAAAGGCCTTCCCACATTCATTACATTCATAGGGTTTAATGCCAATATGCAATGTCTGATGTGGAATGAGTTGATAACCACGACTAAATGTCATCCCACATTCCTTACATTCATAGGGCTTCTCCCCGGTATGAATTCTCTCATGTTGAACAAGATTTGAGGCACGACTAAAGGCCTTCCCACATTCCTTGCATTCGTAGGGTTTCTCTCCAGTATGAGTTCTATGATGTACTCTAAGATCTTTACCACGGCTAAAGGTCATCTTACACTCATGGCATTCATAGGGTTTTTCACCAGTATGAATTCTGTCATGTTGCACAAGATGAGAGGCTTGACTAAAAGCCTTCCCACATTCCTTACATTCATAGGGTTTCTCACCAGTATGAATTCTATGATGTATTCTAAGTCTTCCACCCTGACTAAAGGCCTTCCCACATTCATTACATACATAGGATTTCTCACCAGTATGAACTCTCCCATGTTGAGTAAGATGTGAAGCACGACTAAAGGCCCTCCCACATTTGTCACATTCATAGGGTTTCTCACCAGTATGATTTCTCTTATGAACTCTAAGGTCCATCCTACGACTAAATGTCATTCCACATTCCTCACATTTATAAGGTTTTTCACCAATATGAATTCTCTGATGTTGCAGAAGTTTGGATGCACGATTAAAGGACTTTCCACATTGCTCACATTCATAGGGTTTCTCACCAGTATGAATTCTCCGATGTACTGTAAGGTCTGTATATTGACTAAAGTCCTTCCCACATGTGTCACATTCATAGGGTTTCTCTCTAGTATGAATTTTCTGATGTAGAGTAAAAGACGAATGTTTTTTATAAATGTGTACTTTGTCACAGCTGATTATTTCATATCTTGACTCCAAATCTAAGAGAAAGGAGAAAACATTTTGTTTTCCTGGACAAAATAAGTGAATGTTTTATAGTAAATTTCTTTAAAAATTAAAAACATTTTAAAAATTAAAAACATGACCCATTAGAGATGAATATTTTAGAGAAGTCTAAAATCAGCTATATAGTTTGCAAGTTACGGATAGTGTCTCCATAACTCATTACATGTTACTAAAATAATTTAATGTACTCTCTCCGGTATCAGTTTCCACATAAAATATATTAAAAACAACTTTTTATACTGGATCTTTAAATCTGCAATTAAAATTTCCCCATAAAATATAAATATTGTGGTCATTCCCTCCAATGAATAGCCATGTGTGCATTTCTTTGTTCTCATTTTAAATAAAATAATGAGAGTTCTTGTTGGTTATCTTCACTGAGCTTTTTCTTATTGAGTACACATTCTACAAATGTTCCGTCTGTTTTATTCCTTCATATCTTTTCTCAGGTCCTCTCCACTTTCCCTTTTAACCAAGATTGACCATTCTATTAATTCCTACAAGTCTGTCCATGAATTTTCAGACAGGGACTAGGTAGGTATACACCCTACTGAAAGTCTAATGGAATTCTGAGCATTTGGGTATTTTGAGGAAAAGTGAAATTGAACTATACAGTAAAGGAATCTGTAAAAAGAATTTCAGGAAATATGTGAAAAAGAATGAACAGACAGCCTGCAGAATACCAACCAATATGAAGGAATATCTTGATCAAATTCATATGTGCTGAACAAGTGGGAAGACACTTGGGGGCAAGAAATACTACCCTGTGAGTAGAATATGGTAAGTGCTAAACCCTGAGATAATACAAACACTTTCTCTTCAAAAACAAGTAACAATAGGAATTAGTAATAATATCAGAAAACCAAAACACATTTGAAAGGAAACGGAAATATCCTCTCCAGAATAAACACTGGGTAAGTATGGAAATAAAAAAGTGAACAGTACAACAGAGAATATAAGTACATACTTGAATTTTGGTCATTCAATTTGAGCATTCAGAGAATTCAAAGACTTAAGTAATTATTGCCATTAAAATGGAAGCAATAAATGAGTTAAGGACCCAATTCCAAAACTTAAAAAAAAAGTGAAGTAAAGGAAAAAAACAAAAACAAAATCAAATTGAGAGCAGAATGTAATGAGTTAGAAAAGTGTAGTATTAACAAATAAACTAAAGAGCTCGTGGTTTAAAAATCAAGAAGTCAACATTAGCCAAACCAACAAAAAGTGGTAAAAATAAAAAATACGAAAGAAATGATGAAGGGGGATATGCAAAACTAAAATGAATTTTATTGATATTATGAATACTTTAAATACATCACTAATACTTCTAGAAAAATTCATCAAAATTCCTCAAAAAAATCACAAGAAAAAGCTCAAACAGACCAATTGCAATAGAATAGAACATGTTGTCAAAAAAGATAGTTGTAATGAGTGTTTAGCTCCTAAATTATCATTTCTAAATATCAATGTCATTAAATGGATCCAGCATAGTTAGATAAACAGTTTGGAACAGGGCAAAAAAGGTAGGCCTAGAAATCTTAGGCCAAAAAGAAATGAAAACATCAAAGACTTACAGAAGTGTGACTGGCCAACATTGTGAAAATAGTAGTATAAAAATGACTGTGATAAATATAAATGTAATTTTAAAATGAGTCCAGAATGATACAAGAGAAAATAAATGAAAAATAATTTCACCATTAAATAACTGTTTAATTGAAGAAGTTCTAGTTCCATCATAGTGGTGTAAATCCCTTATAGTTGTCTCTCTCTCTGACTGATATCAGCTAAAAATGCTTGGCAAAATAACAAAACCCAAACACTCGAGGTCAGTAATTAAAATAAACAAAAGAAGTCTATGGAGGGGTGACTGGCTGGTTCAGTAGATAGAGCACTCGACTCAATCTCAGAGTTTGAGTTCAAACTCCAAATTGGGTGTGGAGTCTACTTAAAAAAAAAAAAATTTAAAAAAGAGGACAGTGGAGAGGAGTGAAAACATTAAAAAATGTGCTGTAAAAGCCCGGACATATTTCTGGCTGCAAGAATCATGGCAAGGAACACTACCAAACTGGAAAGTAAGGGAGGAACTCTTGAGGGGGAACATTCTGAAAAAGAGATTACCTAGTTTTGGATACAAACTAGTTCAAAGCTTAGCCTAAACCTGAATCATACGTGCATGAGGAAGACACAAAGCATTGTTAGCAAAGCCTTAGAGAACTAAACTACTTTCCACAAACAGCAGGACAGAATGTACAGTTGAAGTTTTATTGCTTTGATTAATTGCTAAAATATAACAATATTCTACTTTCAATAATGAATAGAAAAACCAGACAGAAGATCAATAAGGAGAGAGGACTTGAACAGTCTAAACAAACTGGACCTAAGAGACATACATGTTGTGTGTTCTACACACAACAGCAGAATACATGTTTTTCTCAAGTACACATGGAACATTCTCTAAGACAGACCACACTAGACCCAAGTCAACTATCAATAAAATTTAGAAGACTGAGAGTGTCTTTTCCAATCACAAAGGAACAAAATTAGAAACCAGAAGCAGAAGGAAAACTAGAAAATACACAAACATGTGGGAATTAAACAACACACACTTAAATAACCAATGGAACAACAAAGAAATTACAAGGGAAATTAGAAAATATCTTGATAAATAAAAATGAAAACAGAACATACCAAACTTATGGATGCAGCAAAACCAGTGCTTTCAGTCTTTCACCACTGAATATGAGGTTAGGTGTGGACTAACATAGATGGTCTTTATTATGCTGAGGCAGTTTCCTTCTATTCCTGGTTTCTTGAGTGTTTTGCCATGGGAAATATTACATTTTGTTAAATGCTTTTTCTACACTGAGATAATTGTGTGGTTTCTTCCCCCTTCATTCTGTTAATGTGTATCGCATTGCTTGATTTTATATACTGCATCGTCTTTGTATTCCAGAAATCAATCCCACTTTGTCATGGTGTATAATCCTTTTCATGTGCCGTTGAATTCAGTTTGCTAGTATTTTTGTTGAGAACTTTTGCCTCAATATACATGAGGAACATTGACCCGTGGTTTTCTCTTCTCACACTGGATTTGTCTGGCTTTGGGACCAGGGTAATGCTGGCCCCAGAGTAAGTTTGGGAGTGCTCCTTCCTCTTCAATATTTTGGAAAAGTTTGCGGGAAATTGGTGTTAATTCTTTGCTGAGTAATATTCCATTGTCTATATATATATACCATAGCTTCTTTATTCATTCATCAGTTGATGGACATTTGAGCTCTTTCCAATATTTGGCTATTGTTGATAATGCTGCTATAAACATCGGGTTGCAGGAATACCTTCAAATTAGTATAGTTGTATCCTTTGGGTAAATACCTAGTAGTGTAATTGCTGGATTGTAGGGTAGTGCTATTTTTAACTTTTTGAGGAACTTCCATACTGTTTTCCATAGTGGCTGTACCAGCTTGCATTCCCACCAACAGTGTAATAAGAGGGTTCTCCTTTCCACACATCCTCACCAACACCTGCTGTTTCCTATGTTAATTTTAGCCAAGTGACAGGTGTGAGGTGATAACTCACTGTAGTTTTGTATTTCCCTGATGATGAGTGATGTTGAGCATCTCTGCATGTGTCTGTTCGTTTTTTTTTTTTTTTTAAGATTTTATTTATTTATTTATTTGACAGAGACAGCCAGCGAGAGCGGGAACACAAGCAGGGGGAGTGGGAGAGGAAGAAGCAGGCTCCCAGCGGAGGAGCCCGATGTGGGACTCGATCCCGGAACGCCAGGATCACGCCCTGAGCCGAAGGCAGACGCTCAATGACTGAGCCACCCAGGTGCCCCGTGTTCGTTTTTGATTACTGATTCAATCTCTGTATTAGTATAAGTCTGTTTAGATTTTCTATTAGGTCAGGATCTCTTGGGTTTCCCAATTTGTTGGCATACAATTCTTTACAGTCTCTTCTTTAATTTCTGATTTTAGCTGAGTCTTTTCTCCTTTTTTTAGTCAATCTAGCTAATATTTTCTCACTTTGGTTTATCTTTTTGAAGAACCAACTCTTGGTTTCATTGGTTTTTTTCCTATTTTCTATTCTCTACTATGTTTCTATTTTTTATTATTTTCTTTTTTCTACTATCTCTGAGGTTAGTTCATTCTTTTTTTACCTAGTTCTTTGTTGTATGAAGTTAGGTTGTTTTTTGTTTGTTTGTTTTTAAAGACTTTATTTATTTATTTGAGAGAGAGAGACAGCCAGAGAGAGAGGGAACACAAGCAGGGAGAGTAGGAGAGGAAGAAGCAGGCTCCCAGCAGAGGAGCCTGATGCGGGGCTTGATCCCGTAATGCCGGGACCACGCCCTGAGCCAAAGGCAGACGCTTAACGACTGAGCCACCCAGGCGCCCCTGAAGTTAGGTTGTTGATTTGAGAATTTTCTTTCTATAATAAGCATTTAGAGCTATAAACCTCCTTCTTAGTGCTGCTTTCAAGGCATCCCTTAAGTTTTGGTATGTAGTAAGTTTTGAAATTGGAAAATACAAATCCCACTTTTTTCTTTTTCAAGATTTTTTTGACTATCCCAAATCCCTTGCATACCCACATGAATTTTATGATCAGGATGTCAATTTCTATAAATAAGCTGATGGGATTTGGGGTGGTATTGCCATCTGAACAATATTAAGTGTTCTGACTTTGAGAAAATTCTATGTGAAATGAAAAAACAACATAAATCAGAGTTAGAAAAACTGAGAAATGAAGTGATAAATTTCAGGAATACAGTAGAGATAAAAAAATGATTTCAGAATACTAACCTATGAAGAAAAAATGCTCCCAATAGATATTAGGATAAAAATTTTTTTAAATAAAAATTAAGAAATACATAAAAAGTATATGAGAGAAAGTGAATAATCACTTAATGTTTATTTTATCTAGATTTCTGTGTAAATCTAATAATTAATAAAAGGTTTAATTTTTAAAAATTAAGGATATAAAAGATTTAACCAAATCATAGCTCTACAAATAATTTTGGAAAACAATGATAACTTTTAATCACAACACCTTACAAGATTTGATCCCCCATAACATGTTAGTTGTTAGTCACTCTTCAGTAACTCTGCTCCGATCTACCTGCTGCTCCTAAACACACAACACTCATGTTCCCCTTCAGGCCTTTGCATTTGTTGTTTGCTCTTCTTGGAATGCTCTTCCTCTTATACTCAAATAGCCTGGGACCTTACCCTCCACATCTTACCTCCTCAGAAAAGTGTTCCTGACCATCTTACCTTACCTAAATTTGTCCTGTCCTTAGTTTCCTTTATACTATATTTCACCATGTGAGGTTATTTATCTACTTATTTATGTGTTTATTTTACATTTTCCCTAATATACTATAAACTCCATTTTATTAACCAGTTATAGAAATGCATTTATTTTTAGACAGTGAAACTACATACACAAATCTAGGTGCACAAGAGGACCCAGAGAGCAGTCGAGTCCAAAACACAGATAAAATGGTGCATGAAGAAGAACGACAGTGCCCATTACTGAATTGGGAGGGAAATATGAAAAGAGTAATAAAAGGGAGTAGTTAATGAGGTGAAGATGAAATTCATTTGGTAGCTCATGCACAGCATGTATTTCCCCTCTAGATCACAGGTATTTTCTCCAATGTGAGTGTAGTTTTCCAACCAACATTTCAAGTGTGCGTCTTCTCCTTGACCACTTAGCTTTTACCTACACAGATATATTCCCAAAGCTTGACTTGCTCATACTTACCTGTACACCATCTTCTTGTATCTTCCTTCACAACCATCCAGGGATCTTTTCCTTGCTCCAATAATGTAATCACATCTGGCTTAGAAATGGAATGTCCTGCTTACAAAGAAAAAAAAAATGGCACATGATGTAGAACAAAACATTGCTTGGTTAAAATTATAATACTAAACTAAAGGTCAAAATGGTAAGATTTTTGAGAAGAGAGGGTAAAGGAACTAAAGAACAAGAAATAAGGTATAATAAGGCCTTTTTTGTGTTTTTTTTTTAAATACACTCATAAATCCTCTTTTTCTTGGGAGTATGCATAATACCATAGTTTAAAATACAGAATCTGGAGGCTTGGTTCAATTCTTGTCTTTGACCTTCCAGCTATGTCTAACCTTGGGAAAGTCACCTAGACCCAGCGCTTTAGTATTCTCACTTTTAAAATGTGAACAGAGCTGTTAGGAGGATCAAACAAGTTGATATATATATGTAAAGTGCTCAGAGCATTGCCTATTACATACATAAGAACGATGCTAGCTGTTAACATTATTACTGATATTGTTGTTTTACGAGAAGAGTACACAAGAAGAGCTATCTATAAGACATTCATTCCATTTCAATGTAATGTTCATAGATTACAACTTCCAATCACAAAACAGAATTTCTTATGAAATAAAATGTGTGTGCCTCAGTTTTCAATGAATCCCATTTACCTAATCCATCACTACTTAAACTATAGAGGCTCTTTTAGGGCAATAAGAGCAATTCAGGACCCTGTGTCAAGCTGATTAACCTGCACAGAGCCTGACATGGGGCTCCATCTCATGACACTGAGATCGTGAACCAAGCCGAATCCAAGAGTTGGGTGCTCGACTGACTGAGCCACCCCAGCACTCCTGCATATTATTTTATTTTTTTTAAAGATTTATTTATTTATTTGACAGAGAGAGAGAGAGAGAGAGCACACGTGCAAACAAGCAGCGAGAGCAGGAGAGGGAGAAGCAGGCTCTCTGCCGAGCAGGGAGCCTGACGTGGGGCTTGGTCCCAGGACCCTGAGATTATGACCTGAGCTGAAGGCAGATGCTTCATCGAGTGAGACACCAAGGCACCCTTTTATTGATTATTTTAAATTAAAAGTTCAATGCAGGGGCAACTGGCTAGCTCAGTTGGTAGAGCATGAGACTCTCAATCTCAGGGCCATGAGTTCAAGTCCCACGTTGGGCATGGAACTTACACCTACTTAAAAAAATAAAAAGTTAAATGCAAGAAGAACACTATGGGGCACCTGGGTGGTGCAGTTGTTAAGTGTCTGCCTTCGGCTCAGGGCGTGATCCCAGCATTCTGGGATCGAGCCCTGCATCAGGCTCCTCCGCTGGGAGGCTGCTTCTTTTTCTCCCACTCCCCCTGCTTGTGTTCCCTCTCTTGCTGGCTGTCTCTCTCTCTCTGTCAAATAACTAAATAAAATCTTAAAAAAAAAAAAAAAAGAACACTATGATCCCCACTTTGTCTTCAGAAAGGAAATAAATCTCTTAATGGAAGGTACCCTCCCTGTATCAGGAGATAAAGAGACACCCTTATAACAAATATAGGAAATTTAAAGCTGAGAAGGCTGTGTTAACAACCCTTGTTACCTTTTACTAATTTACTACCCCAGCCCAAATTGTGTTTAAGATTACTTACTACTTGAAATTCCGAACATAAGTTTTCTTTGTCCTGTCAAATCTTCACAGATTTGTCGTCTCCTTGTCTAAAAAGTATAAAACCTGTCTGATTTCATCATTTTGGGGGTCCCGGTTTCATTTTGAGGACTCTGTGTACACATAAACTTTTGTTTTTTCCTCCAGTTAATCTGTCTCACATCAATTTAATTCTTAGACCAGCTAGAAGAATTCTGAAGGGTAAAGGAAAATCCTTCCCCCTTAACAATATTTAATGGAGAGGCAATTTCCAAACTGACAAAGCTCAAACCATTTCTTTGGGAGAAAATAACAAAGAAATGTAACTAGTTTCCTAAAAGCAGCTCTGAAAATCACAGTGGAAAAAAATGCTTATCTTAAAGAACAGACTCTAAATTATCCTAAATCAACAGACGCTGATAAACATACCCAATGAGACCAAGGTATCATAGTTTTCCATCATCACATCCCGGTACAAGTTCTTCTGAACAGAATCAAGATATTCCCACTCCTGCTGAGAGAAGTCTATGGCCACATCACTGAATGTCATAGATCTCTGAAATGGCAAACCCATGTATTACTAGAGAAATTAGAGAAATATTTTGTTGAAGATGGAAGGAGAGGAGATAAAGACTGCACTGCAGGAAGAAAGCAATATAGCAAGTATGTAGGCTAAAAATCTCTAACACACGAGGGGACTGAAGCAGAATATATACGTATTTTTTAAGAAGCCTGCTGGAACAGACAAAATATTCCTTAAATATTTGAATCATTTGAGACTAGATAAAATAATAACCACTGACAAATAGTGAATTCAAGCATAATGTTTGTTATCTGTCACATAAACTCAGTAAACATGGGTTGCTGAAGAAAATCTGCTTTTTAGAGAAGAGAAAATTTAATCAAATATTTTTCAAAATGTAGTAGGAAGTCTCAATTTTAGAAAATAAGGTTTGTATAAAATTAAGAATTCCCTCAAGCATGAAATACTTCATTATGTCAGATCCTACCATAAATATTTTTTCTTGTTTTGATAATCCCCATGTACTTTCTGGCACATGATATAATTTATGGATATGTTATATTTAATCATTAATACAGGTAGAATATATCAAATTTGTAAGGTCTTCCCCAATTCTGTGATTCTGTGTTCACCTACTACTTATGATGATATGTAGTTTTCTTGTTGTCATCTACCATCTGTCACTGAACACCTAGCTTATGCTGAGTATGGTAGGTAGCTTCTACTTAGGTTACCAATGATCACCTGCGGGTATTTATGCCCTTGTGTACTCTCCTTCACATGTGTGTGAGCTGAACTGAGTGACTTGCTTTTAATAAATAGAATATAACTAAAGTGATGAAATGTTACTTCTGACAGATTACAAAAGACTATCATTGCCACATTGTTTGCCCTCTTTTGATGTCTCACTTGCTTAACCAAGAGTGGCCTCCAGTCAACAGCCCATGAGCAACTGGATCCTGTCAAACCCAGGTGAGTGAGCTTGGAAACAGATACACCCAATGTTGGCCTTAAGATGACTTTAGCCCTAAGACCTTGATAGCCTTGTAAGAGATCCAGACAGGAAAGCAAGCTAAGCCATGCCTAGATTTCCAAACCACTGAAACTGTAAGATAAATGTTTACTGCTTTGAGCTACTAAGTGTTGGCGGAATCTGTTATACAATAGATAACTAATACATTGAGTTAAAAAATACTGAAGAAGGATGATGAATTATGCAGATATCACCTAAATTTAGTATGTTTCACCCAACAACAGAACAGTCCTCATATTTATCTCTCAGGGATTTCCTGCCAAAGTCTATGACTCAGTTTGCAAATCACAATTATATACTAATTCACACAAATTATGAGATTTTACTCTACAATGAGACTTAAGTCATTCAATACCAAATTTCTATCCTATCTACCCATAAATCTCAAGTCTGGAAAATTTCAAAGGCTTTTCATGGATGGTTGAATACAACCATTGTACCCATCTGTCCACACTACAGAACAACCTCACATAACATAAATCTTTACTTTAAAGGACATATCTCCTCCACCACTCCATCACTGCCCTTGATAAAAGAATGCACACTTAAGACATGTTGAATAATTTTGCAGTAATAACATAAACACTAGTTAGTTTACAAGAGGTCATATAGAGAGGATGCTGGGTAATCTAGTATCACATTTCACTGGAACAAAAGATGGGAAGAAGGTTATTGGACGGGACTTCTGCTGGTAGTAAACTTTAGAAAAATTAATGAAAATACTCACATGACCTAAAAAAAAAAAACCACACATATTTCAAGAAGGAGAGAAACACCAACTTACGTGGGCCATGGTTTTAGACTTGCAAGAGCGGATCAGTCCTCACGATTCCTCTAACAGAAAAGCACAGATCCAGAAAGTCAGAGCTGGGAGAAGAGAAAGACCTTGAGACCGATTTTGCTTTAGTGTTTCCAACAGGACATAAATTAATGTTAGGACAGTCCACTCCAGGTTCCAAACCTATTATCCATCACACATAATTTGGGGAGATTAGGATTCTAGATAAGGCCATTTCTTTCTCCAAATCCTAGGGGTCTCTGACGAACAAAATCATAGAACAGAAGCATATCTGCACTAAAGTCAGACCTAGATATGTCAGCAGAAGCTCTCTGGCCACTGCATCACTTTGGTGAGGCAGATGCAGACCCAAGAATGGGCAGTGCAGTCTTATTTTGATCCTCTTCCTTCTACTCTCATCTTCTGAGACTGAAAAGAGCCTACATCATCTTAATGAGAACCTCTTTTGTGGCTTTGGAACTGAGTGAAGTTAGTTAAGACACTGGAGATGGAACGTCAGTGTTCAGTACGTTAAGTCTAGCAAATCTTACTAGTTAAATACATGACAAACCATCACTGTACTACAACACAAAGTAGATATCTCAAATGCGAAGTTGGAAAAACTATTTAAGGATATGAGACATATTCCAGAGTTGTCAAGAATAGTGTTGTCAAGAACAGTGTTGTCAAGAATAATTAGATTGACCAATATAATTATTATGTTTTTAGAAACCTAAGAATACATCAATCAGTGTAGAGAAAAAGTGGCAGAAAAACAGACAATTGAAATCAGTAGATAAAAAAGTCTGGAAGGTTACGGGGCTATCCAATAACAGTGCTTTTCTTTTTATTTTGATCTTGATTTTTCTTTTGTTATTTACTTATTTATTAAGATTATTTATTTGAGAAAGAAAGAAAGAGCAAGCACACAATGGGAAGGAGCAGAAGGAGAGGGAGAGAATCTCGAGCAGACTCCCTGCCAAGTGCAGAGCCCAACTCAGGGCTTGATCTCAGGACCCTGAGATTACGACCTGAGCCGAAATCAGGAGTCTGACATTTAATCAACTAAGCCACCAAGGTGCCCCTTTCTTGATTTTTCTTTTTAAAGCTTGCTTCATAATTACTGTAACAATGACTATAGGTTAGCTTGAAATATATGTGTGTGTTTTCTTTGTTAGCAGGAAGATATCCAAAAAGGAGAATTCAAGAAAGTCCTTTGTTATCTAAAGTTAGTCTGTTTTACTGAATAGCTTATCTTTTGTCTGTTTCCTTTGGATCCCACTATCTGAACTCATGCTATCATTGCTTCAGGTATGATGGAGTTCTTTTTTTTTTTTTTTTTTAAGATTTTATTTATTTATTCGACAGAGATAGAGACAGCCAGCGAGAGAGGGAACACAAGCAGGGGGAGTGGGAGAGGAAGAAGCAGGCTCATAGTGGAAGAGCCTGATGTGGGGCTCGATCCCATAACGCCAGGATCACGCCCTGAGCCGAAGGCAGGTGCTTAAGCGCTGTGCCACCCAGGCGCCCCACAGGTATGATGGAGTTCTGTCTAGAAGAAACAGGAAGCAGTCTCTGTGTAATCTCTTATACAAACCGATGATACTTGTGCAGCTTTATGTCAAGTCTTCTTGACAGAAGGGTTTGTTTTCTAAACCTGTCAGCTAAGCCATCATGTCCCTCAGACAACAACTGAATTGATATCCTATTAGTTTTACTTTACATCTAAAAAAAATTAGAAGGAAAACTGTGATATAAAAGTCACAGCACAGGGGCGCCTGGGTAGCGCTGTCCTTAAGCATCTGCCTTTGGCTCAGGGCGTGATCCCGGCATTCCAGGATCGAGTCCCACATCGGGCTCCTCCGCTGGGAGCCTGCTTCTCCCTCTCCCACTTCCCCTGCTTGTGTTCCCTCTCTCGCTGGCTGTCTCTCTCTCTGTCAAATAAGTAAATAAAATCTTAAAAAAAAAAACAAGTCACAGCACAAAATCCACTTATTACCCCAGATATTCCATAGAATTGGTATATTTTGTTTATATCCTGACTGTTGCTATAGATACACTGGTGTGTCTTTCCTGTATTCACAAAGTAGGTCACCTAAATCTCTCCACTGGTCTTCACCACACACTGCCTTACAATTATTTCTATTCAGATTTTACCTCATTTTAGATAATAAGTTTTTAAAGGAAGCAACTATGGCTATCCAGGATTGTAATATTCCAAAGCCAAAAATTTCTAGGTCTAGAATTTTGTAGGCACTTAACAGAAGTCTGATTTTTTTAAACCACAGAATTCCATTTCTAGGAAATTTTTAAAGGAAATAACTATAGAAGTATGTAGGGCATGTGCACAATGATGTTCACTGGAGAATAATTTTTGATAACCAAAAATTAAAAACATAACTTTCTCACAGAAGCCAACAGGTTAAATATATTATGGTCTGCAATATGGTGACATAATGTGGCTTCATTCATAATCCACAGGAAATGATGGAAAACAATATTAACTCAGTGAAGAAGACAGGTTTTAAAAGGTATGAATAATGTAGGAGGTGATGTTCTGTTGAAATTAAGAACACAGGCTCTATTGTCAGACTTCTAGGAATTAAAAATAAGCTTTAAGCTGTGAGGGTTAATAATACCTCAGTGCCTCTGTTTATTACAAAATTAGCAAAGAAAGGTTAAGAAAATTACCTACTATGTATGACTATTTTGAAGAATAAACAAGACAACCTATATAAACACTAAAAAATATAAGATGGCTGATATAAATTATTTATCACTACTGAAAATGAAAGTCATTACATGATGCCTTTCCTTAATCCATTATTATACATGGAAATTAATTCTGCTGCATTATGTTTTTCTCATAGAAAATTTGTGCTTCTTGGGCTTTCTCTTTACTTTTAAAAATTTCAGTTCCTATCTTTGAGAAAATATAATTCTTCTTAATAAAATCATTAGTAACGAGAGAGAGATTACCAGACAGGAAAAGACATTATGTCCCTTTCCTCACTCCCAGCAGCTATGTAAACACACACAAGCGGATTTATGATGCTGAATGGAGTTCTTGCTCTCTATGGCTGCTGGGGACTGATAAAGGGTATATATTAAGTATATATATGTATATACATATATATGTATATATGTATATACATATATGTATATATATGTATATACACACACACATATATAATATATATCAATACCTATAATCACGATGTGATAAAATGCAATCTTAACAAATGAGTGAATCTTATTCTGCATAATAGGGGGATTTATATTACAATCTTTATCTTCTGTTATAAAAACTATCTTTGGAAATATTATTTGTACTTCCCAGACACCTAGAATTGGAATTTAGTGCAATTTTCTCTGAAAGTAACCTTAAATCTGTAAATTATTAATTATGATCAGCACAGTTTTGACTTGCTCTGATTCCAATCTGGAGCAGTTCATAGGCAACATGGTGGTCTCCTGTATTGATGCCAAACTTACTGCAGACACCCAATGGGCATGGTGCACTACAGTACAGATCTCCTGGGCTCAAGTGATCCTTCCTGCCACAGCCTCCCAAGTAGCTGGGACTACAGGCACATGCCACTGCTTAAATTATTAATTATGAAAGGATGTATTATTTAGTAATTTGGTGCCACAATAAGATTTTGAACAACATTCCTAACATCTAAAAGGTGAAAAATGAATGTTCTTCAAAGGAGATCCCTGGCCATTTCCTCCTCCTTAACAAACAGAGGTACAAGGAAACCCATGATTGGGCTAGATTTCTTTTTCAAACTAAGAGTAGAACTCTGTCTCTTTTATTTCACCAATTATGTTTGACAAAAACAAAGCCACACAGAAATCTTAACACATAAATGGGAAACACGATCACCAAAATACTAAAAGTGATTATTTTCAGACAGTGAGATTTTCTTCTCACATTTCTTAGAATATTAATTTCTTTTGCAATAAGTCTGCATTAATTCTATTATAATAAATACAACATAAAGATATTCAAAAGTATTTAAGATATTTAAGTCACTCTTGTGGCAGAGGCTGTATTTTCATCATTTAAAAAAATCTATACTGGGATGCCTGGGTGGCTCAGTTGGTTAAGTTCTGCCTTTGGCTCAGGTCATGATCCCAGGTTCCTGGGACTGAGTCCTGCATCGAGCTCCTTGCTCAGCGGAAGCCTGCTCTCCCTCTGCCTGCTGCTCCCCCTGCTTGTACTCTCTCTCTGACAAATAAATAAATAAAATCTTTTTTAAAAATTAAAAAAATTTAAAACTCTGTACATACTAGGCCTGCCATGAAAAATCAGTGATTGAAACAACTACCACTTACCTGTTCTTTAATAGCCTTTAGTCATATTACACGGATATAATCAGATACATTTCACTATAAAGATTTTTCCATTAACAGAAAGGAAATGGCCTTTGCAGATTAGAGAATATGTATGTAAAATAGGCAGAAAAGTTTTCTGAGTACACAGAAGCTGTCCAATAAATATGGCTACATACCTTCCATTCTTTTCTGAAAAACCAATTAAAATATCATTTTGGATACAATCCTCCCAAAAGGGTTTTACAAAATTCTATTTTTAAAAATGAACTTCATATATAATTTAAATTTTTCTCTTTTGTAAAACCCCAAAAGGGTTTTACAACATTGTTTTTAAAAATGAACTTCATATATAATTTTAAATTTTTCTAGATTTTATTTATTTGAGAAAGAGAGCACGCATGCACACCAGCAGGCGGTGCAGCAAAGGGGGAGGAAGAAGCAGACCCTCTGCTGAGCAGGGAGCCTGACATGGGGCTCAATCCCAGGACTCTGAAATCATGACCTGAGCCGAAGGCAGACGCTGAAGCAACTGAGCCACCCAGGCACCCCTAAAATTTTCTTGAATACTATATCCACAAACAAAGATGGTTTCATTAGATAAGTCTCTTTCCTTATAATAACTAATTCTTATAAACAGAAATTGCATCACCTGCATAATATTCTCTCATTGATGTCAAGAGTTTTCTCAACCATTCCCATTATCTTGATCACTAATTTTGTGCAAAATGGTCCCAATGTATAACAATTTTTGATTCTAGATAAAACCAAGTGTAAATTTTTTGAGTTATGTACACCCCTGGAAAATTAGTGTTTCCAAATATATGCAGCAATTATCTACACAATTTCAGGGAGCTGTGGTTCCCTCTACACTCACAAATACAAAGGACCCCTGTTAAGAAATCCTGGTCTTGGACACTTGAATTCTGACTCAGTCCCTTAACTTGTAAAAACACATCACAACCTCATATTTTCATTGCTTCTTAACTACAGAAACCTGAAAGGGAATCATCAGTCACCACAGTGCTGAGCATTTATGTTCTACCCTCCATGGCTACATCCGCTGTGACCTCATGCATATTAACCAGAATGAAGCAAGACTGTTCACACGTTGTTCCTCCCTTTAGGGCTCAAAGAATGCGGACATTCTCAAGTGTGTAAATGAACCCCAGAAAACTCCCGGGAGGGGCAGTCCCAGGAAGGAATACCATTCTTGGAGTCTATCCACACGTTCCTAGAAGCCTTTCTCTGGGGTAATCATGATCTAAAATTCCCATTCTAACAGCTGGTCTGTACCTTTTTACCAAAATCCTCCATGGAGGGCTCAGTATATGGTTTCCCGCCAGGAGTCGTTTCTCTGTGGTAGTCATACGTGGCTGACAGGAAGGTGGAGGAAGCGGCAGCAAACCCAGAGCCACCGGTCCCAGAGCCACTCACCAAGCTCAGATGAAGGGCACGGACCTTACGTCTCCGTCACAAGAGGGCAACGGCGCACCTCTCCTAGTCTTACCACTGCACCCCAGTTCCGCCTCCCACAAACACACACTCTTCCCGTCTTTCTCACAAGGACACAAGCACCCTTCTCTGCGGCTTGAGCACCCACAGGCCTGAAGGGACCGGCACCCGAGCTCCTGACTCCCACTCTCACCGCCACTCGCCTTGCACGCGGGCTCCACGCTACGTCCCCACAGCCTTTTCCACGGTGACCCACAAGGACGTCTTCCTCACACTGGGGCCACTCACGGGCGGCGCCCACCAAGGGACACGCAAAAAGAGCCCGAGGTCCCAGTCATCACGCGCACCGTGGGACGCGGAGCGCAGGGTCGTAAAAGTCCGGAAGTAAAACAACCAGCTCCGCGCCCGAGCCCCGGAGACTTCTGGGAGTGGCCGCGCGGTCCGGACGTGCGCAAACGCAGATCACAGGCCTGCGGGAGGCGGGGACCTGAGGCGAGGGGCGCGTGCAGCGGTTGTTCTTGCCGGGAGAAGGCGAGTCCGGCTGGTCCCGGACCAGGGAGTTTTGGGAAGGGGACTGCGGAGCGCTTCTCTTCGGAGGCCTTAGGCGTGTGTGTGAGGGTTCGCCCTGTAGAATCAGCGATGTGGCCCCGAGGACCATGGTGTGCTTGCCAAGATGTGAGCATCTGAATGTGGGATGCTGAGTCTGTTGTGTCCCCTGAAATAAAAGACAACCTGTTCAGTAATGTATGTAAATGTTAACTTTTATACCACGGGGAAAGGTCTAGCGTGTCCAGTGAATTGTTAAGTAAACGACTAACATACTATACAGGTGACGTTACATTCTTCATTCCATTGCGTTCTTCATCCTTAGAAACATTAAAGATGGACTGAATAATTAGAAGTGGCAAAAAAAAACACAAAAAAACAAAAAAACAAAAAAACCCAAAAAACACAACCCCCAAAACCGATCTGAAGAAATATCTTGTAAGTATTTTTATTATTTTGGTTTAGGCTACAGATTTTCTAAACGTAAGCAACGTGAGAAATCCAGAGACAGAGAGACAGAGAACCTTCACATAATCGTTATTTGCAAATCTTAATGGTTATTTATAAATATACAAAATATTTGAATAGTATAAGTAAATAAAACAAAAACAAAATCAACATCTATGAATTTGGGGGAATATTTATAGCAGATTAAATGGACAAATAGGTATTAATTTAATGTCTTTCTCACTTAAAATATTGGTCAATACCCTAAGAGAAGAAGGAACAAGGACTAAAAAATTAATCATTCACAAATACCAATAAAGTAGTAAAAAAACACAGTGAAGCCACAACCTATGAACTTCTTGATCAGGGGAGGAAAAATAATTTTCCTTCTACCCTTCTGAGCAGCTGGCTGAGACCCCTGTAATAAAAGACAAGATTAAGGGCAGAAAAACAGCTTATCAAAGTGGGCAGTAGGTATCACCTAGGAGAAATCTGAAACAAAAATAACTCAGATCTGCTTAGAATTCCAAATTATATAGCATCTTCAACAAAGAACAGTAAGTTTATAGGGAAATGACAGGACAAAGCAGTTTTAGGCTTCCAAGAGCAGCAAACTGTGGGAAGGTAAATATACAAGAGGAAACATGGTGTAGGGTTTGTTTGCAGATTCCTCTGATGCCCTCTCTGGGGTGAGTAGTCTGTCTCCTGCAAAATAACTTTTTTTGCCTTTAGGCAGAAAAGGGGGAGTTCTTTCTGGGTTTGTAGCTCCTTAATTGCCTTCAGCTCAAAGTAACTTTAATGTCAAAGAAATATATTTGGAGGTGACATATTCCGGTTTCTTTCAATCAATTCTCTCCTCCATTAAATCAGTTCTTAGATGAATCTCCTGAGTAATCCTGTACATCTACCGTTTCTAAAACCGTTCTCAGCAGCCTCTTTCTCTTCGTTTTCTTTATATTTATTCATAGGCTACCACATTCTCTTCATTACCATTGTTCTCTTCTTTATATATCAGAAAAATATCATCATACATTATCTACTAGGTTTTCCCTGGAACTCTTGCTGGTCCTCAATAACTCTCCTCAACTAGGCAATAAGCCAGGAGGCATTTCTGTCCTTTGGGTTGGTACAAAGGAAAGAGAGAAACAAAAATCAAAACTCTTAACTTTCACAATTGAGGACTAGGTGAAAGCCTACAAATATTATTCTCCCCTCAAGAACATTTAAGGTTATTTAATTTTCTGGAAGGTCTTGATGGCAAGAGAAGATTACAATCGTAAAGCATTGCAGACAAGTTTCTTGCCCACACATTCTGCTCTGAGTGCCTAAATCCAAATGAGAATTTAGAGGTTTATAGGTTTATTTTGTTAAAATATTTTATTTATTTATTTGATAGAGAGCACACGCAAGCAAGCATGCACAAGCAGGGGGAGCGGCAGGGAGAGGGAGAGGGAGAAGCAGGCTCCCCACTGAGCAGGGAGCCCAATGCATCCCCTTTAATCACAATTTTTTAAAATGTTATAATCGACCTTAAAAATTCCAGAATGTGTAACTCTTTCTTAAAGATGGGCTACACAGATTGACTTGCTTCTGAAAATGGGGGGGACAAAGGGGTAAAAAGAAAGATCTCAATAAAAGAAGGGCAAACTAAAAATAAAGCAAGCGGAGGTGCCTGACTGGCTAGGTAGGTAGAGTGTGTGACTCTTGATCTGAGGGTGGTGAGTTGGAGCCCACACGTTGGGTATAGAGCTTGGTCAAAAAAAACCAAAAAAGGCAGAAAGAAGGAAATAACAAAGATGAAGGCAGAAAGTAATTCAACAGAAAACAGAAAATAAAAAACAATAAAATATGACAAAATGTGCAAACTATTCCTACTGTATAACCTGTATGTATCTTACCATTTACTGTGTGAACTGTTAATATAATGTCTAACTTGTTCAATTAAAAATACGAGGGGCACCTGGGTGGCTCAGATGGTGAAGCATCTGCCTTTGGCTGAGGTCATGATTTCAGGGTCCTGGGATGGAGCCCCGTGTCAGGCTCCCTGCTCAGTGGGGAGTGTTTCCCCCTTTGCCTCTGCCTCTCTCCTCCGCTCATGCTCTCTCTCTCCCTCAAACGAATAAATAAAAATCTTAGAAAAAAAAACCCTGAAAAAAATTAAAGGACAAATTATCAATGAACTACATAATAACAACTTTTAAGGGAGGATTTAAGTGGAAGCATTCTTCTTCTTTTTTTTTAATTCATTCATTGGTGTTTGAGATCTGCTTAATGTAGACACTCAAGGCTTGGGAGGAGTGGGGAAGTGCTCAGGAACTGGACAGGCAGGTAAGGTGGGTCACAGGCTCACACCTGGCCCCAGGAGGGGATGCCAAGTGGTGGGGGCTGGCCCAGGTAGGTAGACCTACCAGGGGACCTGTAGGTCAGACCTTGAGAAGGTATCTAAGTCAGGTGCTGAGTGCCCAGGGCCAAAGCCTAGCCCAGGGAGGAAGGGTTTGGGCCTGATTGGGGGCTAGCAGAACCTAGAGGCCTCCCTGAGCTGGGCTGGAACTCAAAGCATGTCTGCTGGTTGGACTCAGACAGCTTCTGGAGACAGATGTGGAGGCAGAGGTTCTCTTCCGGGTGGTCCAGACACAAGCTGCTCTGGTCCAACACCAAGCTGATGGCAGCATCTTCTGCTTCCCTGAGCCATCATCCTCACCTTTCCCTCTCGCCTGCACAGGCTTGCCCAGATCCAGGTTGGGGTGACATCTGGCTGGGGAGCCAAAAGGGCCTTACAATCATTGATGGGGTGCCTGTTGCACCGACAGCTGCCACCTGGCAGTAGGTGGAGGTGCCAGGTTGAAATTAAAGCTTTTTTTTTTTTTTTTTTTTTTTTAAGAGAGAGAACACACACGTGGGTACCAGGAGGGAGGGGCAGAGGGTTAGGGAGAGAGAACCTTAAGCAGGCTCCACACCCAGTGAGGAGACACACTTAGGGCTCATCTCAGGACCCTGAGATCATGACCTGAGCCAAAATCAAGAGTCCAGCTTAACCACCTGAGCCACTCAAGTGCCCCTGAAATTGAAGAATTCTAACAATTATTGGTGTGTGGAAAACTGTAAGTATCAATTAGATGTGGACTTTCTTACGTTAAAATGCTTGTTCTATTTCTATATTAGCAGCCTACAGAATCAAACAAGAGTGAAAATTTTCCAAAGTGATAAAAGAAAAAAAATGGATCGAGAAAGAATAGGTAAATGTGAAAGAAAACAAGAAACTAAGAGAAAAACACAGAAAGAACATGAGACAACTAAAAATGATTCATGTTTGTCAATAATCATTGGTAATTTAAGTGGATTAATTCCATTAAAAATTTAAAAATTAAGGAGGTCTCAATTTCATTATTGAGACTCCACTGCACAAAATAAAACTTTGGGGTTTTTTCTATTAAAAATATAAAAATAGGGGCACCTGGCTGGCTTAGGTGGAGCATGCCACTCTTGATCTTGGGGTTGTGAGCTCAAGTCCCACTTAGGGTGTGGAGATTACTTAAAAAATATAATCTTTAAAAAAATAAATAAAAATAAAAATGTAGGTGTAGGTGTTAAACGGGTCACATCTAAAGCTTAAGGAGAAAGGCAATGAAAAAGATGATAAAAATTATACCAGTTAAATACTTACAAAAGAAAGTTAACATAATTTTGGAGCAGACAAGATTAATTTGAAAGGATGACTATAGACTAAAAAAAAAACACTACATGTTGATAAAAAGTTTAATTCTCTAGAAAGATGCAACTTCTAAAATTGTATGTATCTTATTTTATATTCCAGTGACATATAAATTAAAAAATGGGTAAATCTATGAGGATCAATGGACAGTTTTGACATATAATTATGATCTTTAAATCAGATGTCCCTCAGTGATTAAAAGTTTAAACTGGCAAAAGTAATAATAGGGAAATTTTAATAAGCCACTGAAAACTACATAACAAAAAATGGATAACATTACTTTTTAAAATGTTTGTTTGTTTATTTATTTATTTATTTATGAGAGAGTGAGCTGGGGAAGGGCAGAGGGGGAGGGAGAAGGAAAGAGAGAGGAGAGATAATCTCAAGCTGACTCCACAATGAGCACAGAGCCCTGACATGGGGCTCAATCCCACAACCTTGAGATTTGGCCTGAGCCGAAACTGAGTTGGATGCTTAACCAACCGACTGAGCCACCCAGGTGCCTGAACTTAATGAAGTCTCTGGATATAATTTCCAATTTATAGGAAAAATGAGGGACAAATCAACAAATCATATCAGGAGGAAATAAATCAAGAATGTGGGCACTCTAGACACGTTACAAAAAGATCAAAGACATAGGGATGCCTGGGTGGTTCTGTCCGTTAAGTGTCTGCCTTCGGCTCAGATCATGATCCGAGGGTCCTGGGATCAAGACCCACGTCTGAATCCCTGCTCAGTAGGGAGCCTGCTTTTCCCTCTCCCCCTGCTTGTGCTCTCTCTCTGTGTCAAATAAATAAAATAAAAATCCTTAAGGGGCGCCTGGGTAGCACAGTCGTTAAGCGTCTGCCTTCTGCTCAAGGCGTGGTCCCAGCATTATGGGATTGAGCCCCACATCAGGCTCCTCTGCTGGGAGCCTGCTTCTTCCTCTCCCACTCCCCCTGCTTGTGTTCCCTCTCTCACTGGCTGTCTCTCTGTCAAATAAATAAATAAAATCTTAAAAAAAAAATATCAAAGACATAAAAAAGTACTACCTTAGAAAAGAAAAAAAAATCCCAAATGCAATATATTAACTTAGACTAGATACTGATTAAAAAAGAAATATTTATATTACAAATTTAGGAAAAATCTTCAAAAGAATAATTTACTTTTTACTAGCCCATTAATTCCTACCTAATCTTAAATGTGAATAGAGAATATGAATTGTTGCTATTTTCATAATCTCTACACACCCTAAATCATATACTTATTTCCAGAATTATGTAAAATTTAATGAGTGGATTTAAGAAGCTGTTTGAAATTAAACTGATAAAATCTCACTCATAAAAACTATCAGCAACAGAAGTACTGATGAGAGTACCAGCTCATATTTATCGAACACAGGTTATATGCCAGATAATCTTCCAAGGTTTTACAAGTATGACTTTAATTAATCTCCATAATAAGACTATCATGTATTCCTGATTAGCACTTTGCAAATGATGCCATGATAGATGATAAGTATCGTGGCCGATAACACACTATCCATAAGTTGGTAGAATGGCAACGATGACAGGTAAGGTAACTGCTGTGGCTTAAAGAATTTCTGTATACATGACACAAACACGTTTATTATTAATTTTGGAGAGTTGAACAATGATTGAGCAGTGTTGGCAGGTATGGTGATTTAAAAATATGTCTGCAAATGTTTTGACACTTCCCCCTTCAAAAGGTGAAGCTGGATTCCTCTCCTGGTGGATGTGCGCTGGACTTGACCTATTTACTACTAAGGAGGATGAGGCAGAAGTGACTGCCAAGGCTAGATTATAGCAAGGATTACTTCTGAGAAAAGCCAATTATCCTATCGCAAGGACACTCAAGCAGCACATGGAAAGGTCCCTCCAGAGAGGAAATATTTGCCAGGATGAACTTATGAGCCACAAAACTAAGGCACCTTTGAAAGCAGATCCTCCAACCCCAGTCAATCCCTTCAAGATCTTCAACCCATGAGATACCTGGCACCAGAACTCCTTCGCACATCTGCTCCCAAATTCCTGACCCACAGAAACTGTGAGAAGCAGACATACTTACTCAGATTTTCAGGTAGCCTGGAATGCAGCAAGAGAAAAACTTCAGTTTTTAAGGGTGCAGTTTCAAAGAATTTGCGGATATATTTTTAAAAACACAACCACTGGTCCTCTGAGTATAAATGGTTTACATTCTTACCACATGCAAAATATACTCAAGAAGTGCCAGAAGCCTTTCCCATTTACAGCATCAACCTCAAGTCCAGGATTTCCTCATGTAAATCAGGTCCCCTGTGGGTGAGGACGGCTTTCTCCTGACACTCTCTCTCTGTGCCAGCAGGCAATGTGAGTGAGCCACCCGACCTGATCCTTCAGCCGGTGTCAAGCCTCCGGATGACTGAAATCTCATGAAAAACCCAATCCAGAAGCACTCAGCCAAGTCACTCCTGAATTTCTGACCCCCAGAAACTGTGAGAGCTATTGTGATAAGCCATTAAGATTTGAGGTAATTTGTAACATGGCCGTTATTACAGAAGGCTTTTAGCCATTCATTAACAAATTTTTTTAAAAAGATTTTGACAGAAAGAGAGAGTGGGCACTCTAGAGAGAGAGCACAAGCAGGGGAAGTGGCAGAGGCAGAAGGAGGCTCCCCGCTGAGGAGGGAGCTAGATGTAGGGCCCAATCCCAGAACCCTGGGATCATGAGGGGAGCCAAAGGCAGACGCTTAACAGACTGAGCCACCCAGGCGCCCCCGAATTAACAAAGTTAATTGAAAATTCCATGCACGTTGTAGGCATGAAAAAATTGAGATTCCCATTTTTTTAAATGTCATTGTTTTTTTAAAAAATTTTAATTCCAGTATAGTCAACATATTAGCTTCAGGTGTACAATACACTGATTCAACAATTCTATACATTACTCGGTGCTCATCATAAGTACTCTTAATCCCCTTCACCTATTTCACCCATCCTCCCCAGCCCCCAGAGTGGTAACCATCAGTCTGTTCTCTATAGTTAAGAGTCTGTTTTTTGGCTTGTCTATTTTTATTTGTTTTGCTTCTTAAATTCCACGTATGAGTGAAATGATACGGTATTGGTCTTTCTCTGACTTATTTCACTTAGCATTATAACCTCTAGATCTATCCGTGTTGTTGCAAATGCCAAGATTTCATTCTTTTTGATGGCATATATATCTTCTTTATCCATTCATTTATTGATGGACACTTGGGCTGCTTTCATAATTTGGCTATTGTATATAATGCTACAATAAATATAGGGGTGCATACATCTTTTCAAATTGGTGTTTTTGTATTCTTTGGATAAATATCCAGTAGTGGAATTAGTGGGCCCTGTGATAATTCAATTTTTAATTTTTTCAGGAACCTCCATTCTGTTTCCTTCAGTGGCTACATCAGTTTGCATTCCCCCCAACAGTGTAAGAGGGTTCCTTTTTCTCCATATCTTTGCTAACACTGTTTCTTGTGTTGTTGATTTTAGCCATTCTGACAGGTGTGAGGTGATACCTCATCATGGTTTTGATTCTGATGATGAGTGATGTTGAGCATCTTTTTATGTGTCTGTTGGCCCTCTTGTGTCTTCTTTGGAGAAATATTTGTTCACGTCTTCTGCCCATTTTTAAACTGGATTTTTTTTTTTTTTTTTGGTGTTGAGTTGTGTAAGTTTTTAAATATTTTTTGGATACAACCCTTTATTGGATGTCATTTGCAAATACATTCTCCAATTTTGTAGGTTGCCTTTTAGTTTTGTTGATTGTTTCCTTTGCTGTGCAGAAGCTTTTTATTTTGATGTAGTCCCAGTAGTTTATTTTTGCTTTTGTTTCTCTTCCCTCAGGGGACCTATCTAGAAAAATGTTGCTATGACCGATGTCAGAGAAATTACTACCTGTGCTCTCTTCTAGACTTTTTATGGTTTGGGGTTTCACATTTAGGTCGTTAATCCATTTTGAGTTTATTTTTAGTGTATGGTGTAAGGAAGTGGTCCAGTTTTCCCAACAGCATTTGCGGAAGAGACTGTCTTTTTCCCATTGCATATTTTTGCCTCCTCTGTTGAAGCTTAATTGACCATATAATTGTGGATTTATTTCTGGGCTCTCTATTCTGTTCCATTGGTCCATGTGCCTCTTTTTATGTCGGTACCACACTGTTTTGATTATTACAGCTTTGTAGTATATCTTGAAATCTGGGATCATGATACCTCGAGTTTTATTCTTTTTCAAGATTGCTTTGGCTATTCAGGGTTTAATTTGCTATTGTTTAAAAAGTCAAACATTCCATTAAAACAGAAGTGACACTGAAATCTTTATAAAGTGATAACAACTACATTATGAACTCTCTCATCTTGTGAAGACATATCTATAAAGACTAACATTCAATAATTTCTCACCAGTGTGAACTGCCTGATGTTAAAAAAGCTGGGCCATGCCTAAAGGCACTGTCACATTCCTTATGTTCTTAGAGTTTCATATCTGTATGCATTCCCTGATGTGCTTTAAGGGCTGAACCATATCTGAAGGCTTCCCCACACTTCTTACACATGTAGGGTTTTTCACCAGTATGAATTCTCTCATGTTGAACAAGGTTTGAAGCACGACTAAAGGCTTTCCCACATTCCGTACAGTCATAGGGTTTCCCACCAGTATGAATTTTCTGATGTTGTGTAAGGTAGCCATACATTTTAAAGGACTTCCCACATTTCTTACATTCATAGGGTTTCTTATCAGCATGAATACTCTGATGTGCAGTAAGGTGTGAACTACGTCTAAAGGTCTTCCCACATTCCTTACATTTAAAAGGTTTCTCGTCAGTATGAATACTCTGGTGTAGGGTAAGGTTTCTATAGAAAGTAAAGGTTTTCCTACATATCTTACACTCATAGGGTTTCACACCAGTATGGATTTTCTGATGTTGATTAAGATATCCATGCAAGCTAAAGGTTTTACCACACTCTTTACATTCATAGGGTTTCTCACCAGTATGAGTTTTCTGATGTTGCACAAGGTTTGAGGCAGTACTATAGACCTTCCCACATTCCTTACATTCAAAAAGTTTCTTACCAGTATGAATACTCTGATGTCGAATAAGATTTCTATACAAAGTAAAGGTTTTTTTACACTCCTTACATTCAAAGGGTTTCACACCAGTATGGACTTTCTGATGTTGATGAAGGTATCCATACAAGCTAAAGGCCTTTCCACATTCCTTACATTCATAGGGCTTCTCACCAGTGTGAGTTTTCTGATGTTGAAAAAGTTTTGAGCCAGTAGTATAGGCCTTCCCACATTGCTTACATTCAAAAAGTTTCTCACCAGTGTGAATACGCTGATGGCGAGTAAGATTTCTATACAAGGTAAAGGTTTTCTTACATTCCTTACATTCATATGGTTTGCCAACTTTATGAATTCTATGATGTAAAATAAGGTATGAGGCAGTGGTATAGCCCTTTCCACATTCTTTACACTCATATGGTTTTTTACCAGTATGAACACTCTGATGTATGGTAAGTTGGTGACCTCTTTTAAAGGCCTTGCCACATTTCTCACATACATACGGTTTCTCATCAGTATGGATTTGCCCATGTTCAACGAGGTTTGAGCGCCTACTAAAAGCCTTCCCACATTCTTGACATTTATAGGGTTTCTCACCGGTATGAATTCTTTGATGAATTCTAAGGTGTCCACCTTGACGAAAGGCCTTCCCACATTCCTGACATTCATAAGGCCTCCTGCCAGTGTGGATTCTCTCATGCTGAACAATGTGTGAGGCATAAATAAAGGCCTTCCCACATTCCCTACATTCATAGGTTTTCTCACCAGTATGAAATCTCTGATGTACAGTAAGTTGATAACCACTTTTAAAGTTCTTTCCACATTCTGTACAATCATAGGGTTTCTCACCAGTATGAAATCTCTGATGCAGGGTAAGTTGATAGCCACTACGAAAGTTCTTCCCACATTCCTTGCATTCATAGGGTCTTCTGCCAATATGAAACCTGTGATGTAGAATAAATTGATAGCCACTACTAAATTTCTTCTGACATTTCTTACATTCATAGAGTTTCTCACTGTTATATGTGCTCTGATGTTGTGTAGAAGATATATCTTTTTCATAAGTAGACATTTCTACATAGCTGATTACCTTACAATGTAAATCCAAATCTGAAACAAAAAAAGAAAACAAAAGACATTTGTATTTCTTATACTAGAAAACATGGAACTTCTATGAAAGAAATATGAACCAACACTCATAATAAGTGAAGGGCTTACTAAATTGTAAAATATGGTTGTGAAATTTTTGAAAGGCCATGAGTTCAGAGATGTTTATGTGAAGTTATGTGAGATAGTGAAGTTACTGAAATTTATGTGGGGGCAGAATCTTTGGCAAATTTGTTATAAATCTGATATCCGGGTTCTATCACAGACTAACTAAATTCGAATTGAGGGAAAAAAACCTTAGCATCTCTATTTTGAATCTTTCTACCACTGATTGAAATGCAGAACAAAGGTTAAGAATTTATCCTGTTTCTCTAGTGTTTCTCTTTACTCTTGGAATATGATCCAAACCCCTTTCAGAGCATAGCAGGACTCCTTCTACCATGTCCAAACACTGCCCCCTTGGCCCCTACCTCCTTTCATGTTCTCTCTTTTCAGCACTTAGGATATAGTACAAACTTCTCTATCACTTGATACCTTCCACAGACTGTTTCATCTGACAAGACTCCTTGGACCTGGGCACTTTGTAAGCTGATCCTTCTCATCCTTCAGTCTCAGGATAAATGTCCTATCCCTTGGAAAGGCTGCACCTGTTAACTCCATCTAAGTATACCCATGTCTCTCTTTTTACGTTCTAGCACTTCATTCCTTCCAACATCCCTTTGTTTCCAATTATGATATCATTGGTTTCCTTATTTGATATTCTATTTACATTTCCTTAAACTTCCCCAAGAACAGACACGATCCTTCCTTTTTTCATCGCTGAATTACAATGTTCTGATATATCACAGGTGCCAAATAATTGTTTTTACTTATCTTCAGTTGAGTTTTATTATTCCTCCTCCATTCTAAATATGCTAAATCTGTGTTGGTTCATATCCTTTTTCACATCCTCTCTTCCTTTCCTTTATTTTCAAGAACAGCCAGCCTTGTACTTCCCAGCATTTTGATGCCTTTTCAGACAATTCACAGACATGTACTTGAATGAAATAAGAAATTCCTTCCATTTGGAGATGCTGGAGAGAAACAAGACATTAAAATGTGGAGTAAAGTCTTGGGATACCAGAGTGCCTGGAACTGTTAAAAGGAAATATCAGGGGCGCCTGGGTGGCTCAGTCATTGGGCGTCTGCCTTCGGCTCAAGGCGTGGTCCTGGCGTTATGGGATCGAGCCCCGCATCAGGCTCCTCCACTGGGAGCCTGCTTCTTCCTCTCCCACTCCCCCTGCTTGTGTTCCCTCTCTCTCTGTCAAATAAATAAATGAGATCTTAAAAAAAAAAAAAAAAAGGAAATATCAGATATCAGCTGGAAGATGGCAATCCAGATTCAGGAGAAGATTCAGGAGTTTCAGTGCAGAACGAGGGGGGCATGAGTCAAAGGTAAAGAGTATGTGACTCAATTGTGGAATGTGTGTAACAGGTGATATGATACATTCTCTGACCACAAAAAATAACACTGAAAATAATAGCAACATCAGAAAACAAAAAGCACTTTATCTAAAAAATTAAAGGCTCTCCGCTAATTAAATGCTAGGACAATAAATGTAGTGGACAACCAGCAGAGGCAGGATGGATACCCACACAAACTTTGACTTGGATGTCAAGACTAATGATGACACATATACATCAGGAAGGTGTGAGAAGATTTATTACTTGTATAACAAGGCTTCCTAGAAAGAGCAGAGTGGCTCCCAAATAGGTCTGAAAAGGACTTGAGAGATTTGGAAGACAATGACTTGGGGGGTTTTTTGTTAGCTAAGGTGTGGGGCAGGGCTGAGGGTTCCTGGGCATGGGGTTTGCATGGTTTGAACTTTCCACGGGCACCAAAGTAGGGAGCTCTCAGGCTTTTTATCTGCTTGCCCAAAAGTGGGGCAGAGAGGTGGGGTTTGAAAGCTGTCAGCAGTCAAAAATCAAAAACAGAGTCAGTATCTTTATGATACTGAGGAAATGAACAGTGAAACTAGAGAACTATAACCAGACAAAAAATGAAAATACTACATTTCAGAAGGTACAATATCCAATCATAATGCCCAAAAAGTTGTCACCTCAACACAAACTAAACAATTTATGAAAACGTTTAGAAAAAACATAAAAGTAAGCCAAAGGAAAGCAGAAAGTATAAAGAAATCCAGAATGTAATGAGTTTAGAAAAAGAAAATCAACACATAAATTCAAAAAGGTATCTCTTGGGGGTGCCTGGGTGGCTCAGTTGGTTAGCGTCCAACTCTTGATTTTGACTCAGGTCGTGATCTCAGGGTTGTGAGATCGAGCTGCCCTGCGTTGGGCTCGGAACTGGACGTGGAGCCTGCTTAAGATTCTCTCTCCCGCTCCCTCTGCCCCTCCCCCTCACACTCTCTAAGAAAACAAAAAAACTCCCAAAACAAAACAAAAAACAAAAAGGTATCTCTTGGGGAAAAACTCAATGTGTGATGATACACTAGCTAAGCTAATCAATAAAAGAGGGGAGAACAAACAAATAATTAAGATATTATAAAAGTGAAAGACAAACATAGGAAAATATTGATCCAAAACAGTCCTACAAAGGACAAAATTCTGAAACAGGTTAATTTTCAGGAAATAGAAAAATGTCAAAAAGGCTAGTTGCAATATGCACCCTGATCATTTATACTGTCATCTCTAAATATCTACTATTATGATCAGAGAATCCTTAAAGAAATGTTTAATTCCAAGAATGGGGCAGGGAAGATATAAGATAATTCTCACAAATCTTGGGCCAAACACGTAAGGAAAATTTAAAAGACTTTTGGTTTTGTTTTTGTTAAAAAACACATGCTTCTGACTATTAAGCTGTGTTTGGCCAACATTGTGAAAAAAAAGCAGAAAAAAAATGATTATGTTGGATTAAACATATGAAGTAAATGAAAGATAGATAATGGAGGAATCAAACTGTTAGCTTAATTGAGTTTTAACATTCTAAAACTAATAGTGCAATTTAATACATGTTGTGTCTCTTGACAGAATATACATAATCACCTATGTGATGTACTTCAGCCACAAATATTTAATATGAATCCCTCAGGACAGAAAGTAATTTCCAATCTACAAAAATACTGGGTAGAGAATAAACAAACTGTATAGTGGGCAGTACTGAGATAAGTTCAAAAGATGGCTAATTTTGCAATATAAGTGGCCTTGTCTCTTCAAAGTGTTAGTATCATAAATAAAGGGAATGTGTTAAATGAAGAGAGATTTCAGTGTATGATAACCAGAGGAATGCACAGTCTTGCACTGGGATACTGATTTAAACAAATCAAATTGGGCCAAATGGGGTAATATGAACAGAATTTGGGTTTTGAAGATGCAAGAAAATAAAAATGTAATAGAAATAGAAAGCAGAAAAATCACTGATAAAGAAATCAGGTTATAAAACAGTAAGAATATGGTGTCTCTTTGGTAAAAAGAAAAACATGTATAGGCATGTGTGTATTATATCCACTAAGGTGTTATAGTGGTAGGAATAAGATATTTTAATATTTAAAATTTTTTTTTACCTGTCTCTATTTTCTAATTCTCTACAGTGCACATGGAAGATTGCTTAACAAGGGTTATTAATTTTGTGCTCATCTATTAACACAGCATGAAATAAGCCAAATATCTATACAATCCAAAGTCTGAGTGAAACATTTAATAAACAAGGATCTAGAACTTCGTGGCTATAAGCCAAATATTGCAGAATTCAGTTCCTTTTCCGTCACAGACAAATTACTTATAAAAATAGACCATAAACTGGGCTACAAAGCAAGTCTCAACAGATTTCAAAGGATCAAAACCATGCAGATTATGTTGCCCGATCACAAGTTATGCTAGAAATCAATATTACAAAACCAACTAGATTATAACATATATTGGGAAATTAAAAAATGCTTGTAGTTGATCAATACACTATACAAACTGTGCCCTATGATGTAATAATAGTTACAAACTTTAAAAAACAATGTTTTAACTGAAAATTAAAGGCCAAAGGAACTGCAATTGGAACTACCGAGTTAGTAATTGTTTCTCATGGGGATGGATGATGGATGGTGGGAGCCAGTTTTTTCACTGTCAGAGAAAAAAGTAACAGATAAACAAGACAAGAAGGCTAGAATGACCCTGAGATACTGGATGAGAGTTGGAGACATCAGTTTGAGCTCATGTTTAGCTTAATGTAGATACAGACAGATAGATAATAAAACGATTACAGCTATAGGTTAGTACACATGGGTGAATACACATACATTTACTGCCGGATTAGGTCGTGTAGAGGGCATAGAGGCAGTGGCATACTGACAGCAATGAGTATACCTAGCACCCCAATCTTGGTTTCTAAATACTACTTTCCAATAAAAGGAACCTGGGCTCTTAGGAGAAATGGCAGACTCTAGGAGCAGGCAAGGGGAAAAAACAAAATGAATCTGAAAATCGTATCAGGAAAGAAATCTTCAAAAAACAAAAGGATGGGGGATATTAATGGACACAGGAACCAAACTAAAAAAGCTATCTGTGTCCAAAGCAAAAGAAAGAACATAACATGTAATTAGATCTCCAAGTGTAAAATAAATAGGAGTCCACACTTAAATAAAGGGAGAAGAGACAAATCTTTTATACAGAATTCCAGATAAAATATATAGATTTTCTACCCTACATAAACTTAATTCCCAATCCTGCACCCCTACCCACAGGGTGAGCTATACTTAGTGGGCTGCTTCTAAAGAGTGGAGTATGGAAAAGGAAAAACAGTAACTTTGGAGTGGAGAAAAGTTAACATCACCAGTGATGTCACATGGATATGATGTACCCCTCATATGATATGATGAAAGGGACATTTCACTTCTGTTGCAGTCTTTATAAAAACCCCTATCTCCAGCCTAATCCTGAGAAAAACAACAGACCCAGATTGGGGATATTCTGAAGGATACCTGGCAGGGTCTGTCAAGACAGTCAAATTCCTGCAAGACAAGGAAAGATTGAAAAACTGTCACAAACCAGAGAGACATGACAAATTAATGCAATATGCTACCCTATGGAAGGATCCTGGAACGGAAAAATGACATTAATGGAAAAAAAGGTGAAATATACAAATGGAGCCAAGGGTTTTTAATACCAATGTCATTTTCTTAATTTCGACAAATGCAGGTTAGTGATGTAAGATTTTAACAATGGTAGAAATCAGGAGAGGTATAGACAGGAAGTCTCTCTACTATCTTAGTAACATTCCATAAATCTAGAATCAATCTAAAATAAAGTTTACTAAAAAAAAATAATTACACACCACTTCGGTAGTATTCTGGGCAAAAATGTTCAACCTTATTCTAATTATAGGAAGAAAACTTCAAACCTAGAATGCAGAAATTCCATAAGAAAACTAAACTGGATGCTACAAAATAATCAAACTCAAAGTGAAAAAAAAAGGTAGGATAACAGTAAGATAAAAAGCCTAACACCCAAATGCAGTGCAGTGTATGAATCTGGAATGGATCCTGGAAATAAACTTTACAAATGATATTTTTTGGAAAAAGTTCAAAAATTTAAATATGGACTCTATATTAGATGGTAAGCTGAATTGCTATGATAATAATAGTGTGACTTTATAGAAGAAAGCCTTTTTTCTTAGGACAGGCACACAGAAGTGCTTGAGAGGTGAAATTTAATGATTAACCCACTACTTGCCATCAAGTGAGCCAAGAAGAAAGGTGCATATATAGAGAGAAAAAGGCAAAATGTTAATAACCAAAGTTAAATCTATGTGAAGGGTAATTAACTACATATATATTTATAATATTCTCATTTGGCTTGGTAATTTTTAAAAACAAAAAGCTGGGAGAAAGAAAGAAAATAGTGTATCTAAGGCAGTATTTTCTAAATTTCCATATAGAAAATATTTTGAACCAAATTATAACATCTGCATCCATTTATATCTAACATAGTTGAAGTAGAAAAAAATTATATAACAGATTTAAATACATATGAGAAAAGAAAACCTGAAAACTGATGATCTAAACATTTATTGCAAGAAGCTACAGAAAGAGCAACAAAATGAAAACAAATCAGAAAGAAAGATAAAGGTACTTTTACAAAATAGTGCCCACAAATAACACAGAAGATCCACAATGCCAAATATTGTAATTTTAAAGCAATGTCACTAATGTGATTCTCTCAAAATTAATAAAAGGGAAAGGAGACAGCAATAATATCCAA
>NW_024424341.1:49589205-49599531 GCF_017311325.1 Ursus maritimus | reverse complement strand
GGAATGCCAGCTAACAGGGACCTCACTTATGGGCCATCTATACCTCACAAATGCAGTAAAATGACAGGAAAAAACACTGTTATGTTAATAACCTGGATGAAACACATAAATCTCTAGAAAATAGCCTCTGCAAAATCAACAGACAGAAAATTTCAACAATTCTAGCGTTACATAATCTGAATAACTTTTATTATTTTACAAATTTTATTTATTTGTTTTTTAAGGAATCTCTATCCTAAACATGGGGTTCAAATCCACGACCCTGAGTTCAAGAGTCACATGCTCTACTGACTGAGCCAGCCAGGCACCCCAATCCAATTAAGTTTTTAAAAAATCTACAGGGGTGCCTGGGTGGCTCAGTCGGTTAAGCATCTGACTTCAGCTCAGATCACAATCTTGGGGTCCTGGAACTGAGCCACCACATTGGGCTCCCCGCTCAGTGGGGAGTCTGCTTGTCCCTCTATCCCTCCCCCTGCTCGTGTTCTCTCTCTCTCAAATATATCAATAAAATCTTTTTAAAAAGTGACTCTTGATTTCAGCTCAGGTCATGATCTCAGGGTTGTGAGACTGAGCTCTGTATGGGGCTAGGTGTGGAGCCTGAGATTCTCTTTCTCCCTCTTTCCCTCCCCTCCCCACCTCTGTCTCAAAAAAACAAAAAACAAAATAAACTACAATGGTAACTGAAGGTCCAGATGGTTTTTCTGGCATATTCTTCAAACGTTCCAAAAGCGGGGAGAAAGCATACATTCTCCTCAACACAAAGCTAATGTAACTGTTATATCCAACCTTAAAAAGAATAATAAACAAGGAAAACTACAGGCTAATCTCATTCATGAAACCTAAATAAAATATGAAAAATTCCAATCTAACTATATTAAAAAGGGATAATATAGCAACACACCATGACTGGAACTAGACTCCAGAATTCAGTCACTCAATAAACAGAATTCACATAGTAAGAGAACCATGGAGAAAAAAATAATATGATTATGTCAATAAATGCAGAAAGAGTAATTCCTGAGAACAATTCTAAAAATTATGTAAAACAGAACCTCCTCTCTATTGTATATAAACTTTTAAAAACACACTTTTTTTTTAAGATTTTATTTATTTGAGAGAGTGAGAGCAAGCCAGGGGTGGGGGAGGGACAAGCAGACTGCACTGAGTGCAGAGCCTGATACAGAGCTTGATCTCAGGACCCAGAGACCATGACCTGAACTGAAATCAAGAGTCTGACACTCAGTGGACTGCACCACCCAGGTGCCCAAAAACACACCCTTGGGAAGCCTGGCTGGCTTAGTCAAAAGAGCATGCAACTCTTGCTCCTGGGTTGTGAGTTTGAGCCCCACACTGGGTGTAGAGATTACATACGTACATACATAAACTTAAAAAAAAAAACAACACACCCTTATTTGTGGAGATATCCTATTCTTAGGAGATGTTTGCTGAATGATTCATGGGTCAAGTCATGATACCTAAGGCATGCCTTCAAATACCTGCATAAACGTGGTATAGAGAGAAATAAAGAAGATATGGCAAAAACTTATCAGTGGGTGATCTATGTAAATGTCATTTTCACTGTGAGGCTCTTTCAATAGTAAAGAATTTTACTTTTTTTTTTTTTTTTTTAGTAGGCTCCATGCCCAACATGGGGCTTGACCTCAAGACTGTGAGATCAAGAGTTGCATGCCCTACCAATTGAGCCAGTCAGGCAGCCCTAATTTTACTATTAAAGAGCAAGAAGAACCAACTGCCTTTACTGGGCAAGTGTGCTGGGGTTTTCTTACAGACATCAGGAACTTTTGGTATTTTGCCTTTAAGATATGCTAGGATGTGGATTTTGTCTAGATTTACTACTTTTTCATTGCTTTGCCCTTTTTGAAGGAAATATTAGGAGACAAGTACCAGAAGGTTATAACTGCTTTTACCCATAGAGCTAAGGCTCCAAAATTGTTCCAGATCATTGAAAATGAAGGAGAACTTGATAATTCTCTTGTAATTCTTATGAAAAAATACTAATATCTAAACCTGATAAGAGACATTAGAAGAAAATATGGGCCAAAATAACTTACGACTATCAAGAGAAAACATATAAAATACTAGCGAAGAAGAATCCAAGCAAACAGGAGCGCAGGGATACGTCCACAACATAAAACACACACACACACACACACACACACACACACACACACACATCCTTAGTTCTAAAGTTGGTTTATTATGTGAGGAAACACTACAGGCATTTCTGCCGAGATCAAGAACAAATCAAGGAAGCGACTGTCTCTGCAACTATTCAAGACTGTACTAAAGATATTAGCCATTCAGTCAGACAAGATAAATCAGAGGTAGAAAAGGAGGTAAAGAAGAAATAAAATTATAAAAAAAAGAAATAAAATTATCATTATAACATAGATGGTGTAATAGTATACCAGGTTATAAAGTCAACTTACTAAAATCAAGGGTACCAATCTAAAACCAAAATTAAGAAAGAAATGCCATTTACAGTTATATCAAAAAGAATAAAATATGTAGGAATAAACTGAACAAAAGAAGCCTGAGATCTATACACTGACAATTTAAAAATATTGTGGAAAGAAATTAAATACGTAAATAAAAGGAGAGACCTCTCAGGTTCATGAAACGCAGTGTTGTTAAGATTGTAACGTTCTGCAAACCGATCAACAGATGCAATGCAGTCCATATCAAAATGTCAACTGCTTTTGTTGCTGAAAATGACAAGCTGATCATATGGAAATATAGGAGACTCTAAACAGCCAAAATAATCTTGAAGAAAAAAAAAGAAAAGAACAAAGCTACAGTACTCACACTTCCTGTAAACCAAGAAGATTATGGTGCCGGCATAAAGACAGATATATAGATCAATGGATAGAATTCAGAGTCCAGAAATAAAACCTCCATTTATGATCAATTCATTACTGAAAAGGGATCCAACAAAATTCAATTGAGTCTTTTTAGCAACAGTGAGGGAACAAGTGGATATTCATGTACAAAAGAATGAAGCTGGAACCTTACACTTTAAAGCACACATGAAAATTAACTCAAAATGGGTCAAAGGCCTAAATGTTAGAGCTAAAACTAGTAACTTCTTAGAAAAATACATAGCAGTACATTTTTGAGACCTTGGATTACACAATGATTTCCTAAGTATGATACCAAAATCAAGGCAACAAAAGAAATAATAGAATGGAACAGAATATTATTCAGCCAGAATAAAAGAATGAAATTGATATTATATTGATGAATCTCAAAAACATTATGAAAGAAGCCATTCACAAAAGTCTACATGTTGTATGATTCCATGTATATAAAATACTCCTGATAGTCAAATCTACAGACAGAAAGGAGACTAGTGGTTACCAGATGCTGAGAGTAGGGTATAGAGAGTGACTGCTAATGGGTATCAGATTTCTTTTTGGGGTGATGGAATTATATACTGGTGATGGTTGCACAAAATTGTGATTATATTAAAAAACACTGACTTGTTCACTTTATTTTTTTTTAGATTTATTTATTTATTTATTTATTTATTTGAGAGAGAGAAAAAGAGAGAGAGAGAGAATGCATAAGGAGGGGGAGGGGTAGAGGGAAAGAACCTCTAGCAGACTCCCTGCTGAGATCATGACTTGAGCCAGTATCACTTGACCTTAGCCAAAAGGCCAAGAAGCGATGACTTGAGCCAATATCAAGAGTTGGATGGATGCTCAACTGACTGAGCCACCCAGACGCCCCTGACTTGTTCAATTTAAAAGAATGATTTTGTGTTATATAAATTATATATCAATAAACCTGATGAGGGGCGCCTGGGTGGCACAGCGGTTGAGCGTCTGCCTTCGGCTCAGGGCGTGATCCCGGCGTTATGGGATCGAGCCCCACGTCAGGCTCCTCCACTATGAGCCTGCTTCTTCCTCTCCCACTCCCCCTGCTTGTGTTTCCTCTCTCGCTGGCTGTCTCTATCTCTGTCAAATAAATAAATAAAACCTTTAATTAATAAATAAATAAATAAATAAATAAATAAATAAACCTGATGAAAAAATTAAGAGTCTTCCTATTGGAAAACCATAACTAAAACTAGGTAAAGGACAAAACGGTAGCGAAAATGTGATTTCTAACAGTAAAGAACAAGATTAAATATTTAGAAAAAAATTAATAAGAAATACATAAAACCCATTCAGAAAAATTTTAAGCACTCCTGAAAGACATACAAGTAGCCTCAAACAAATGGAGAAATAACCCCTCTTCTTGGATTGAAAGACTTAACATTACAAAGATCTCAGTTCTTCCTAAATTAATTTGTAAATTTAGTGCAATTCAAATAAAATACCAACAAGCTTTGCATGGAGTTAGAAAAGTTAATAACTGAGTTCACATGGAAAAACAAACATTGAAAAATAGGCAGAAAAACACTGAAAATCTAAAAGGGGGAATAGCCCTAACAAACATTAAAATGCGCTACAATCTTACCATAATAAAAGCGATGTGTTAGTGATGCATGGATACAGAAATAAAACAGTAGAACAGAACAGAAAGCCCAGAAATAGACCCAAGAATATATGGAAATTTATTATATGATGAAGGTGGCACTTCAAATGAAGGGAGCAAGGATGGATGTTCAAATGAATGGCATTGAGACAACTGGGGTAGCCATGTAGGAAAAGATTTCATTAGGTCCATACCTTACTTTATATATAAGAATAAACTCCAAATGGATTAGGGATTTAAATGTAAAAAATAAAATCATACATGCAATAGAAAAAAAGATGTATATTTATCTTTAACCTCGAGATAGCTTTTAACTAAGACACAAAATTCAGAGATAATAAGAGTGATGAATCTGACTATATTAAAAAATAAATAAACTGCCATAATCAAAATAACAACAATAACAACAACAAAAAACCAATTGAGAAACTGGGAGGAAATATTTTCAATATATACTTCAGACAGATGGCTAATACTCCTAATATGTAAAAACACTCTTAAAAACTGAGGGACAATAAAAAGCCAGATAGAAAAATAGGGAGACACACAACCTAACAACTCAAGAAATAGAGAAGAATGGCCTATGAAAAAATTTTTCACTCACTCATAGAGAAAATGCAAACTGAAACAATGACAAGATACCATTTCTCACCTATCAGGTTGAGTTTTTATTGAAGAGTATTTCTTTTTAAAAAAAAATATTTTATTTATTTATTTGACAGAGAAAGAGAGAGAGAGAGAGCACAAGAAGGGGGAGCGGCAAAGGGAGAGGGAGAGCAGGGAGCCCGACGTGGGGCTGGATCCCAGGACCCTGAACCAAAGGCAGATGCTTAACCGACTGAGCCCCCCAGGCGCCCCCCAGTCCTCAAAATTCTTACCCAATTTCCATGAATTTTCCACTGTTATATCTTGATCTTCACCCATCCTAATCACATTGAAAGACTGGCCTTAAACTGAACTTCCAATTGTCAATAACATCCATCCTTGCATTTCCCCCCTTTGAGACACTACCAAAGCTCTTTAGAGGTGGTGTTCTCCTCTACCACAGTAAGCAATAAGCTCGGTTCTGTCTGATATGCGGGGAGCCAGCATTTGATACTACCGACATATTATATATACAAGACTGTTCAGGAAGTTGTCTTGCCAAAATATATATTATATAATGTATTTTTATATATATTTAAATATATTTTATTTCTGTTATTTATAAATTTTATATATTATGTATTATATAATATATAATATGATTTATAGATAATCTAAATCTCATTACGTTTCTTGATCTCACTACTTATTTAGAGGATACAAAGAGGTCAGAGAACATGTTTAAGTAAATCTCAAAATGGCATCAGCAAAACAGAATGGAAGATGTTCCTTCAGCAAATAAATGGTTAGAAACAAAAGAGATGAAGAGGAAACTTAAGAGATTAAAGAAGATTTTAAAAGCATATAAAGAAATTGGAAGGAGAAAAAAGGGAAGGAACTGATTTCCATTAAAATCAGAAGAGTGGTTACACTTAGGGGGAGAAGATTGTGACTGGGTATGGACATGTGAAGGGCCTCAGTGTGGACTAGAAAAGCTTTCCTTGTTTGGAAAGGTATAAAAGAATCTTTTGCATTATTATTTTCTTTCTGTGACTTGAAATTATTTCAAAATAAGAAGTTAAGAAAAAAAAAGTTTTATTTCCTAACTTGGGTATTTACTGCATTTAACTCATTGAGCTAGACATGAGCTTAATGTGGCTCTCTGTATTTGACTAACATTTTTAAAAAAATGGTTTAAAATTAAAAATTTAAAAACAGATAACATAATTTATTCTAATACTTATTATTCCTAACAATTCAAGTCTAATAAAACCTCATATGATCTGATGCCTCCTAACAGTGGCTTTGTTACTTATTACTCTCCCCTTAGGCCTTCTAATCCGGTCTATGATGGTGCTCCTCAAACTCAAAGCTCTCTCTGGCCCCCTTCCCTCCAGTCTCCTCATCCCTTTCCCCCCCTTCCCCAACCATCTCCTGAGCCTTCCAAGCTGTTCATTTAGGGTGGAACAGTTTTCACAAACACATGTCCTGCGCCCTTATGTCAGGTCTCCTCTCAAATGTTACCACCTCAGAAAAGTCATCCATAACCACCTTATCTAAAATGGCCCGATTTCTGCTTGCTTTCCATCATAGCTCATTCCATTGTCCAATATTATTCGTTTGTTTAGCTGTTCACTGTTCTCCTCACTCTAGTACTATGTGAATTCCACGAGAGCAGGGACCTTATGTCTTGTGCACTATCACTGCGTTGATATATGTGTGTGTATGCAAAGGGGGAGATAGAGAGCACTTGAATCCAGTGTACAGATAAAATATTACACTAATGAAAAATGAGATTCCCTGTCACTGAAAATGGGGTTGAAATATAAGAGAAATAAGGTGAATGGCAAATGGCGTAAAGTTGAAGTTTCTTCTATAGTTCATGTTGAGACCTTGATTTCTTCCCCAGGTCACAAGCCCATGCTCCACAGGTCTTGGTGCCTTGCAGGGCTTTACAAATACCACAAAGATGTACTCCTCTCCCTTACCACATAGGCTGCTAGCTACCAGCCCTGATGGCTTCCCCTTTGCCCTCCTTGCCCTCCTTACCTGTGTACTGTCTTTGTGTTTCTTCCCTCAAAATTATCCAGGGCTCTTTTCCTTGCTCCAATAAGTCAACCACACCTGGCTTGGAAATGGAATGTCCTGCTTACAAGGAAAAAAAAAAAGCCACATGGTACAGAAATAAAAACAGAACTCACAAAATCTTTAACTTTGCTTAAATTTGTAATGAAATCAAGGTTAAATGTTACTGATACAGACTTCAGATAATAGAAGGATGAGATGATTTAAGGAACCAGGCAGGTATAGTGAAATTTTATTTTAATTTGAACTCATATAGACTCTTCCTCTTAAGAGAAAATTGAACAAAGTGATTGAAAAGGTTAACAATATTTGAGGACACTCATTGGAGCAAAAGGCCTATGCCTGGATTTTCTCCTCTAATATCTACCAAACTTGTGAGTTTGAGGAAATCATTTCAACACACTCTTCCACAATGTTGGCAAGTAAAATGGGGATGATAATACTATTATTGCTTGGTTATTTGATGATTTAATTTGTATGCATGTTTACCGCTCCGCAGGAAAAGTGTTATAATTGGGACATAATGCCAATTTTAATTATTTTATTTCCTTAAGAGGAAAACAAGAAGCATCCTGATTCACTTACAAATTCACTTACAAATCATTCTATTATAGATGTCAAGCTCATGAATTGTAACTCTCAACCATAAATCATATAAAATTGGTTGCAGGAAATGAAATGTGTACTCTTCAGTTTTATATGAATACTGTTTATCCAGTCCACCGCTACAGAAGTTACACAGCTCTTCTCATAGCTACAGCCAATCACAAATCTACATCTAACGACTGCCCTGCAGGTGGATCAGAGGATGAGCCAGCAAATCCACAGCAATACTCAGCCTGAACACGATGGGAAACCAGGCTTCTTGGACAATAGCTACATATGGAATAAATATAAGGAATTTTTGTCCAGCCCCTTGGGAAGTAAGGAAGGGAGGCAATGACAGGAAGGGCCAGAAGGAGATGTGAATATCACTAAAAGAGGAAATGACCACGATTGGTGGCAGAGGCACTGACAAACTGACAGACCTCAAACCTTCCTCTGGGAACAAGAAAAAGAAATTCAGCTTACATCTTGAAAGACAGCTTTGAAATTGCCTGTGTTGAAAGTCAACATACCACAGAGCACATTCTACATTTCTCGTGGCAAACGAACTTACCCAATGAGACCAAGTTTCTATAGTTCTCCAACATCACATCCCTGTACAAGTCTCTCTGAATAGGGTCCAGGTATTCCCACTCCTGCCGAGAGAAGTCTATGGCCACATCCCTGAATGTCACTAATTCCTGAAACTGCAAACCCATGTAGTATGAAATTGGAAACACATTTTCAAGATGGTAAAGACAGGAGATTACAGGAGTGAATTAAAGAAAGGGAGTGATATAGTACAAGTAGACTAGAAAACCAAAGCCAAATGTCTACATATTCCTAAAGAATCTTACTGCTACAGACAAATCTTTGTAGGTTGTGGGCTATCACAAAAACTCAGACTTACTGGGGAATGGATAAAATTAAAGTTTTTTTCCTCTTCAATAAAGTATAATGCACAATCACATAGTTAGCTAGTTGCATGACGTATAAATTCTCAAAAAAAAAATGCGAGGTTCTAAATTATCTTCCCCTCAGAGCTAAACGAAGATGGGATTTCCCTCCCATATTGAATATAAAAATTTCTGTATTAAATAAAAACTTTTGAAAAAAGTTTGACATTTCTACAAGCTTTGAGTTCATCTTTTGTCAGAACATATCATAAACATTTTTCTTTGTTTTGACAAATAAATTTTGGCTGTGTCACAATCCATTTTATTATAGGTATCTCAGACTTAATCCATTCCTGACATTTATACACTTGGTTGGACAAATTTCAAAGGTCTTCATCAATTCTAGAAATCAACACATTTACACTCCTTAGGATAATATTCTCATTCATTGTCATCTTTCATCACTTACTCAACATCTTTCTTGTTTCTAACTGTATACTGATGAAGGATGAACCATAATCAAATAGATGTCACCCAAATTCAACAGATCACATTCAACCACAAAATAGATTTATTTGTCTCTCAATAATTCCTTAGAAAGATGCATGACCCAAATGTTTCCAATCATTCTACAATGTCAGGAACATGAGATACCATCACATACTAAGACTGAGACCAACTGATACCAATATCCATCTCATCTGCCTAGAGAATTCAGGTCTGTGGAGAATTTGAAAGTCTACCTGTGGTAATTAAATGGGACCAACACCTCTAATTCATCAAACCAGAGACCTATAAAGGAAACTCAAATATATCCTTCATGGGACTTCACTCCTTTACTGCTCCATCATAGCCTTTGAAGAATAAGCATGGAAGTAGATTGAGTAAATTGGATAATAAATACAAAAACTGGATAACAAACCCTCATTAAGTGGGAACTGAGCTACTTGCTATCACTTTTTTTAAATTTTAGGACGAACTGTAGAGCAGATAACTGAATGAGGCCCTCTTAAGAAGGAAGCTTTGGGTTAATTAATCAAAAAACCCACAAAGACCAAAATCATAATAGTCTAAGAAGACAGGAATAACCAACTTACACAGGTCATGGTTTTAGAATGGTAAGACCTGATCAGTGCTCCGTGGTGTTCTTCCATTAAAAAGAATTCAAATTCCAGAGAATCCAGAGCTGAAAGAAGAAAAAAAGTCTTAGTGTTCCCAATATGACCTAATTTAATAAAATCTTTTTTTTTTTTAATGATTTTTTATTATATTATGTTAGTCACCATACAGTACATCCCCGGTTTCCGATGTAAGGCTCGATGATTCATTAGTTGTGTATAACACCCAGTGCACCATGCAATACGTGCCCTCCTTACTACCCATCACCGGTCTATCCCATTCCCCCACCCCCCTCCCCTCTGAAGTCCTCAGTTTGTTTCTCATAGTCCATAGTCTCTCATGTTTCATTCCCCCTTCTGATTACCCCCCCTTTCTTTATCCCTTTCTTCCCCTACCGATCATCCTAGTTCTTATGTTCCATAGATGAGAGAAATCATATGATAGTTGTCTTTCTCTGCTTGACTTGTTTCACTTAGCATTATCTCCTCCAGTGCTGTCCATGTTGTACAAATGTTGAGAACTCGTTCTTTCTGATTGCTGAGTAATATTCCATTGT
>NW_024424341.1:49573723-49589195 GCF_017311325.1 Ursus maritimus | reverse complement strand
AAAGATTTTATTTATTTATTTATTTGACAGAGATAGAGACAGCCAGCGAGAGAGGGAACACAAGCAGGGGGAGTGGGAGAGGGAGAAACAGGCTTCCCGCTGAGCAGGAAGCCCAACTTGAGTCTTGATCCCAGCACCCTGGGATCATGACCTGAGCCGAAGGCAGGTGCTTAACGACTGAGCCACCCAGGCGTCCCAGGCAGGTAGCTTTTAAAAATAATCAATATTTGAGAGCTGGTCTCTTGCTGTAAAGAATATAGAATGTTGTCAGACTTTTAGGACGTGAATTTCAGATTTAAACTCTGATATTTACTAACATGCCAGTCCCTTGAAGTCTCATTGGTAAATTGGGAAAGAATATCATATAGCATATAAAATAGTCTGAAGATTAAGTAATCTACATAAAGTACTTAATAAAATAATTGCTTAATTTAAGTTAGTTATTATTATTATTAAAGTGGAGAAATTTTGGGGCACCTGGTTGGCTCAGCCAGTTAAGCATCTGCCTGCCTTTGGCTCAGGTCATGATCCCGGGAGTCCCAGGATCAGGCTCCCCACTGAGTAAGGAGTCTGCTTCTCCCTCTAACCCTCCCCCATCTTGTGCTCTCTCGCTCTCTCAAACAAATAAAATCTTTAAAAAAAGATAAAGTGGAGAAACCTCCAAGTTCCTTAATTTACTGTTTTAGAAGAAACACAAATCTGCTAATTCCATTTTTTCTTACAATAAAATTTAAGTTCCTTTGGCCTGCATTCTTATACTGCTAACTAAAAAAATGTCAAAGCCTAGCTTTAAGCATGCAATTCTCCTCAATAACCAATATCAACAGAAAAGATTCTCAAACACTGTAGGAGAAAATATGCCCATCCTCCGCCCCAGGCAGTTTCAGAAAAATCATTTCAGCATCCTAAAGGAGCTCAGAGAATCTGATCTGATCTGATCAGGTGCCAAATTAAGAATTTAGTGAGTGTCTAAATATTGTTTTTTGGGGGCACCTGGGTGGCTCAGTCATTAGGCGTCTGCCTTCGGCTCAGGTCATGATCCCAGCGTCCTGGGATCGAGCCCTGCATCGGGCTCCCTGCTCAATGGGAAGCCTGCTTCTCCCTCTCCCACTCTCCCTCTGCTTGTGTTCCTTCTCTCACTGTCTCTCTCTCTATCAAATAAATAAATAAAATCTTTTAAAAAATTAAAATTAAAATTAAAAAATATTGTCTTTTGGAATAAGGTGAAGATTTATCTGATTATTCATAACTTTTACTACCAATTCCATCTTTCTGTTAACATAAATCTATCATTGGAAATGTTGTTCATATAAGATACTTGGAGTAACCCAGACATCAGATCTTTTCTATATTCTCTGAAATGACATTTAATCTCATTTTTTAAAAAATGATTTTATTTTTATTCAAAGATTTATTTATTTGAGAAAGAGAGAGCACAAGTGGGAGGGGAAGACAGAGAAAAAGAGAAAACCTCAAGCAGACTCCAAGCTGAGCACAGAGCCTGACACAGGGCTCGATCTCATGACCCTGAGATCAAGACAGCCAAAACTAAGAGTCCGATGCCAACGAACTGAGCCACCCAGGCACCCCTAAAAAAACAGATCTTAAAATGCTATGTTAGGGGTACCTGGGTTGCTCAGTTGGTTAAGTGCCTGCCTTCGGCTCAGGTCATGATCCCAGGGTCCTGGGATTTACCCCCCCACTGGGCTCCCTGCTGAGCAGGGAGCCTGCTTCTCCCTTTCCCTCTGCCTCTGCCTGCAGCTCCCCCAGCTCGTGCTCTCTCTCTAACAAATGAATAACACCTTTTAAAAAAATGCTATGCTGCTGATGACCCCATTTTCTGGTAATTGATTTTAACTGACAAATCTATGCTCCTAAGAGGTGAAAATACTCAGAAAGGTACTATAAACCTAAGGGGGAAAAAACTGCAAATAAGCAGAACTCTAGTTAGTAAATTTGGCTCTTAGAGGGATACGCATTTGCAGTTCTGAAACTACTTTATATGTGTTGTTCAAATAGAGCATAAAGGAACTTTGATTTTCACTGTCCATAGGAGGCTAGGATGTTGGGGTGCCTGGGTGGCTCAGTTGTTAAGCGTCTGCCTTCGGCTCAGGGTGTGATCCTGGCGTTCTGGGATCGAGCCCCACACCAGGCTCCTCGCTGGGAGCCTGCTTCTTCCTCTTCCACTCCCCCTGATTGTGTTACCCCTCTCACTGGCTGTCTCTCTGTCTGTCAAATAAATTAAATAAAATCTTTAAAAAAAATAGGTTAGGATGCACCTTTTTGGTGCTGGATTGGAGTTATCAGTATGAACTCGTGTTACAGGTAGATAGATAGATACAGAAATATAGACATGTCTACACAGACTAGTATCCATACATACATTTCCCAGCTTTGTCTGTTGAGAGGACCTAGAAAGCAGTGATGCCTCAGTATCAATGAGCACATCTAGCACCCAGATTTTGTTTTCTAAATACTATTCTCCAATAAAAAGAACCAAGGCTCATGGAGAAATGACTGATTCTAGGACCGAAGCAGAGAAAAATACAAAATGAACCTGGAATGTTACAGTGTCAGAAAGGAAGTGCTCACAAAAGAATAGTGGCATATTGAAGACACAGGAACCAATCTGAAAGAGTTCCCAGTGACCAAATCTGGAATAATTTGAGCGAGAAAATAATGGCAGTACTAGACTGTAACCCACAGAATAAAATGTATATCTGTGAGTCCATATTTACATGTAAAAAACATGACTGAATAAACAAGTAACAGAGGCAGAAAGGACAAATCTTCCTTAGGAAACAATTCCAAATAATTTATATGTGGAGTTTAATTATAATAACACAAAACTGGAACAACCAAAATGTCAACAGGAGAAAGGATGAATACATTATGATATATCCATGTAATGGAATACCATTCAACTATATTCTGGATTGAACTGATACAACAACATGGATGAATCTCAAAATAATTCTACTGAATGGAAGAAACAAGACAGAGTTCATACTGTTTGATTCTATTTGTATACAAATCTAGAAAGTGTAAACTAATTTACGTTAACAGACAGCAGATGAGTAATTGCTTGGAGGCAGAGTGGGAGGGGACAGGAAGGGTTGGGAGGGAAGGATTACCAAGGCTTTTGGAGGTGATGGTTTCATGGATATATACACATTTCACAATGAATCCACTTGTACCTATGTGTGGTGGTAGATGTTAACCAGACTTACTGTAGCGATCATTTCACAATGTTACAAATATCAAATCCTTATACTGTATACCTGAAACTAATATACAGTAAATTGCTGATTGTAAATTGTAAATTATTGTAAATGTAAATGGACTAAACACTCCAACTGAAATAAAGACATTGTCACAAGGGATAGAGAAACAATAGTTTGAGAAAACTAAGGAATGTCTTCAGTCCTCATGTTCTTTACGTTAAATCCTATCACACGTGGGGTGCCTGGGTGGCTCAGTTGTTTAGTGTCTGCCTTCGGCTCGGGTCATGATCCCAGCATTCTGGGATCAAGCCCCGCATCCGGCTCCCTGCTCAGTGGGAAGCCTGCTTCTCCCTCTCCCACTCTGCCTGCTTGTGTTCCCTCTCTCGCTGCCCCTCTCTCTGTCAAATTAAAAAAAAAAAAAAATCCTATCACAGTTTTCTTCTTTTGACAAATATTTTGAAGGGTCACATAGCACTCTAACTTAAGAGTTATAATTAGTCATCTTTAGGTAATTAGGTTTGTATGTGTTAGGCTGGACAACTATTCTAGGGTCCTTTCACAATTCTTCATCTCTGTTAACTCATTAATTATAAGTTTATTCTCTGTTATGGCCATCAACAATCCCTCACTGAAAACTTTTCTGGTTTCTGAGTTAGAGGATACTAACATAAGATAATCCAGAATTATATAAAAGTTATTCAATTTCAGCACATCTAGTCAGCAAAAAAAGAGTTATGATATTTATCATTTAGAAATTCCAGGGGCACCTGGGTGGCTCAGTCAGTTAAGCATCTGCCTTCAGGTCATGATCTCAGGGTCCTGGGATTGAGCCCCATGTCAGTCTCCCTGCTCAGCAGGGAGTCTGCTTCTCTCTCTCTCTCCCTCTCCCTCCACCCCTCCCCCATCCCTGCTTGAGCTCTCCCTCTCAAATAAATAAATAAAATCTTTAAAAAATTAAAAAACCAGTATATCAAAAAACAGAAATTCTTTGCCAAAAACTATGATCCATATATTTGCAAGTTCTAAATCACATGTCCATTCAATTTTAAAAGCCTCACAAAGCATTAATCTCAATCTACACTAAGACAGAGACCATTTATTACCAGGCTTTGTCACCTGTCCCTAGAAAACTCATGTCTATGAGAAAGTCAGAATCTTTCCATGTTTGGCCAAATGGGAATCTCATCTCTAATTCATCAGCTACAATCCTGACATGGGAAGCTCAAATCATTTCTTTACAGGACTTTATTTTTTCATTCTTCCATCACTGCTCTTAAAATAAGTTGGGCACATAACAGATAATGAATATTCTGGCCAGTATATACACATAAACACAGGTTGGAAGAGACTGGGTCACAGAAGGAGAACATGAGGTTTCTGCAATGATTATTCACTGGTATAGGGAACCAATAATTGATTGGGGTGTTTTCTGGTAGGAAGTTTCCAGGATAATTAATGAATACATTTATATCACAAGAATGAATGAAATATAATGAAAACATTTATTTCAACAAGAAGGGAACACCAACTTACATATGTCATGGTTTGATTATCTGCAAAAACTGATCAGTCCTCCTTGGGGCTCCTCTACTGGAGAAAAACAGAGAATCTAGAACTGGGAAGGAAAAAGAGACCCTGTGAGAGCAAGCATGCTTTAGTGTTACTGTATAAGAAATTAAATGTTTTGCTTCTCCACTCCATTTTACTTAATACCCCTACCATACAAACACACACAACTGCAAAAGATTAGAAGGATTTTAGATAAACTGAAACTTCTTCCCCTAATCTCCAGGAAATGCAGATACTTCAGCAGACAGCTTTCTGGGCAGTCCTCCAATTTCTGGGAAGTTGCTCTGCACCTGAGACTGGGCTGCTCAGTCCTGCCCTGAACACATCCTCCTCTCTTCATTCACAGCCTTCAGGACTGAAAAGGACCTACACCATCCAAACCACACCTTACTTCCTGACTTTTGGGATCAGTGAGGATGAACAGGTTGGAAAAGGCGTACAGGTTAGGGGCACCTATGTGGCTCAGTCAGTTGGGCGTCAGGCTCTTGATTTAGGCTCAGGTCATGATCTCGGGGTCCTGGGATCAGGCCCCACGTCCAGCCCCCTGCTCAGCGGGGAGTCTTGCTTGTCTCCCTCTCTCCCTGCTCCTCCTCCTCCTTTCTCTCTCAAATAAATAGATAAATCTTTAAAAAAAAAATTAAAGAAAAGAAAAGGAAGAGTGTACAGGTTAGAAACGCCATAGGCAGGGCTCAACATTCTGATTCCAGAAAAACCGACTGCTGAAATACATTATGAAATACATTACATACAAAATGTGAAGGGAAAATAATGAAGATGTGGAAAATATTCCAGAAATACTGTCAGAAAAGTCAGATTATGAAACCATATTTTCACTATACTATTTGTAAAATATATGCATATCTCAATATTGAGAGGCTGACAGATCAGGCTCCAGTAGACAGAAAAAGTTCAGAAAGCTATACACTCATACATCAACAGTGCCTTTTCCTCTTGATTTTTTTTCTTGGAAAGTAATAATAATTGCCTACATACAAGAGACAGGTTTCTTTGCTGTTTCAATGACGTAGACATTTGAAGAAAAGATTTCCTTTGACATAGGCATTTCATAGTACTGATGAATAAAAAAAGAAAGGTGAAGCTCACATGGCTAATCTTTAGCCAAAGTGTATGTGTGTGTACACGTGTGTGTGTGTGTGTTCCAGAATATTGTTATGCAATTTGAGTCATAAACTCTCAAAATTTCACCAGGGATCAAGTAACTAGATACTTAGAAAACAAAGCTGACGGAAAATACCTAAAGCAACCTCAAGGTCATGCCTCAATAACAAGTTTTTTGAGAGTATACTGTTGCATTAGACTTGAACCTAAAACTTACATATTTTTTTGAGATATAATTGTCATATAATACTAGTTTCAGGTATATAGCATGATTCCACATTTGTATTTATTGCAAAATGATCACCACAGTTAAGTTGGGTTAATATTCATCATCATATGTTTTTCTTGTGATGAGAACTCTGAAAATCTCCTTTCTTGGCAACTTTCAAATATACAATACAGTATTATTATTATTACAATACAGTATTATTGACTATAGCACCATGCTGGACATTACATACCAATGACTCATTTATAACTGAAAGTTTATATTTTTTGCATGTACTTCATGCATTTCACCCGCCCGCCCGCTCACCCACCACCTCTGGCAACCACCAATCTTTTCTCTGTATCTGAGTTCAGTTTTTTTTTTTTTTTTTTTGAGGGGGTGGAGGACTAAATTCATCATATAAGTGTGATCATACAGTATTGCTACTTGTCTTTTTCTGTCTGATTTATTTCATTTAGGTTAACATCCACCCATGTTGTTGCAAATAGCAAAATATTCTTTTTAATGGCTAAATAATATTCCTCTGTGTATATAGCACATATTTTTCTTTTGATCTTGATGAGAATTTGTTTAAGTATATGAAGTTATTGATTCAATGGCCATGTCTTAAAATGCATATGAACATTTGTCATATTTTAAGTGGAAGTTGTTTTCTAAAATGTGCACAGTTCATTCTTTTAAACAGTATTTACTTGGTCGTGGAGAAGTACGTTAAATTTGGATTGTTTTGCTAAATGGTTCTTGTTTTCTTCAGCTACTGGTAATACAACATTCTCTGATTTTTATGTACGTCCACTGCTGGATTAGTTCCTAAAAAGATGGGTAAAGTCTCTGAGAATAGTCTTACATATATTGACGCTGCTCTTACTGCCACATCCCTTTGCAAGTTTTCCTCACAGAGCTATTTCCCACCCTGTGGGTCACATCCTCCAGAAAGCTGCTGAATTGTTCTTAATTAGTTTCACTTACATCAACATCATGAGAATAAAACAGGTAATGTAGGAGTTACCAGGTGATCCAGCAATTCTACCCTTAGGTACATACCCAAGAATAGAAAATACACATTCACCCAAAAAAACAAAAACAAAAAAACAAAAAACCCAAAACAACTTGTACACAAATGTATTTATAACAGCCAAAAAGTGGAAGAAACCCAAATGTCCATAAACCGATAAAGAAAATGTGGTAGATGCATGCAAGGGAATATTATGCAGCCATAAAAATGAGGGTTACTTTGATACAAGTTACAATGTGGATGAATCTTGAAGACATTAGGCTAGCTGAAATAAGCTAGTCACAAAAGGACAAATATTGTATGATTCCTCTTATATGAGATTCTTAGAATAATCAAATTCATAGAGACAGAAAGTGGATGCCAGGGACTGGGGGGAGGGGAGGATGGGAAGTGTTTAATGGAGAGAGCTTCAGTCAGGGAAGATGAAGGAGTTCTGAAGATGAATGGTGGTGATGGTGGCTACTTAACTGTATGCTTAAAAATGGTTAAAACGTTGGGGCACCTGGGTGGCTCAATTGGTAGAGCATTCGACTTTTTTTTTTTTTTTTTAGAGAGAGAGGAGAGAGAAGAGAAAGCAGAAACAGGGGGAGGGGCAAAGGGAAAGGGAGAGAGAATCCCAAGCAGACTTCACACTCAGCATGGAGCCCTACACAGGGCTCAATCTCACAACCCTGAGATCATGACCTGAGCTGAAATCAAGAGTCTGATGCTTAACCGACTGAGCCACCCAGGCATCCCAAGCATGTGACTCTTGATTTCAGGGTTGTGAGTTTGAACCCCATGTTGGGTGTAGAGATTTCTTAAAAATAAAAAAAAAAATCTTTAAAGAAAAATCTAACTCTGAAAGACTGTCTTTTTGACACTTGCTGCCCTGGTGACTAATGGTTATTTCTATTATTTAAAAGATGTAAATATCTGGAAAGTTTTTCAAACCAGAAATTGTCACTTCTCTCTTCCACTCACATGCACATATAATAAAACTCATGGTCTCTTTTTGCAAACTCAGATTCTTACTTCTTTATGGCTTGACTCTTACACTTAATCAATGTGATCATACTCTTCAAATCAAAATAATATATGTATATATATACATATATATATATATATACACTAAATGGAAAAATATTAATTGGTTATCTCTGGGTTGGGAATAAGATTATTTTATATTTCTTTATCAGAAGTTCCTTAGGAACTGCATGTTTTACAACAAGCCTTCATTATGCCATCACCAGAATATAAGGTATTTCAAAATATTTCAAAGACATTTCAACATATGACAAATGTTAAAATATCACAGAGGGTGGCTCAGTCAGTTGAGCAACCGACTCTTGATTTCAGCTCAGGTCGTGATCTGCCCTCAATGCAGAATCTGCCTGAGATTCTCTATCTTCCTTGCCCTCTGCCCCTCCCCCACCTAGCTCGCTCTCTCTCCCTTTCGCTCTCTCAATAAGTAAATAAAATCTTTAAAAAATCATAGAGAAAAAACAAGAACAGGTTGTTCATTCTTGTATTTATGAAACCTGAACTCTATGCGTGACATGGGGAAGTATTACAAGGGAAACAAATTACACCTACAGTCCTTGGATATCCTTTGGTTACATCTCCCCAACACTTTCATTACCAAGATCCTACTGAAAATGAACACAATATGGTAAGTGGCACTTGCAGACTGATCCTAGAATGTAATGAAGGTAGAAGAGTGTTTGGACCACAATAGATGCTTGATAAATGTAGCTACACCACTACCCTTCCTCAATAAACAATTAAAATATTACTTTATGATGCACTCCTTGCAAAACTGCTCACAATAATACCTTCTTAAGTGAGATTCATATATAATTGAAACTTTTCCAGGGTATTACTGTTGATAAATACAAATATTGCCTAATATTATAGAGCGTACATTGTCCTTCTGTCCTAACTCTGTATAAACATAAAAAAAATCTCTAAATATTTTAGAGAGAGAGAGCATGCACATGAATGGGGCAGGGACAGAGGGAGAGGAAGAGAATCCCAAGCAGACCCTGTGCTGAGTGGGGAGCGGTACTAGAGGCTTCACTTTATCACCCCCAGATGATGACCTCAGCCAAAACCAAGAGTGCGACGCTTACCTGACTGAGACACACAGGCACCCCTGTATAAACATAATCTAATTGACTGCATAATATTCAACCATCTGGGTTAATCAATAAGCATTTCCATAACCCTGAACGTTAATTTTTCACATCATCAAAAACAGGAAAATTGTCCTTGATTCTAGACCAAAAAATCTGAATCTTTTTGGGTTCTGTTTACGATAACAGAATACACAGGAGGATGTAAATGATAACCCAATGAATATGAGAATGTTAACGAGGTTTATGTCAATAGTACCCAACATCCATGAGGAAGAAAGCATTTCAGACAAAGGAAAACATGCCCTAAAACCAATAACTTAATGAAAGAAAAACTAGACCAAACACTGATTTTTTCTGGATGTAACAACTCTTTTCTCCTCATCAGGGTCCTTCTTTGGGGGAATGGCAGGACCAGGTAGGGAGTCATAGGCCACTAGGTTTTTCTTGGAGCACTGAATGACTTCGTTGCACAACATTCTCTAGGTCCACGCCCGCCCTGCTAACACACACACCCAAACAGATGGAAGTGGGACAGCGTGTAATCTGTGTAAGCTTTACAGCAAATTCCTGCGGTCAGATCCCTGGGAACACCGTGGTTCTGAGACACGTGGCTGCCCCTCAGAGCTGCCAAGTAAAGAATTTCCAAGACGCTCCCAACCTCCAACTTCATTCTTAACGGCCATTCCTCTGTGGCAGCCACAAGTAACTGTGAGGAGAGAAGACGAAGGAAGCAGCAGGAAACCCAGAGCCACGGGACGATGACACAACAGAGCCACAACAATCGCCGCACAGGTAAAAGACCTGCAACCAAATGCACATCACACGCGCACAGCCACGCACCTGTCTCACCCTCACTTTGATGAGGGAACGGAAGGCAAGCTGAAGACAAAGCAGAAGCTGACACCCTGCAACCCCCCCACCCACGGGATGTATGCAACATTCCTCAGGCACTCCTGGCTGCCCTAAAGGACAAAGAAACCGTCCTTACTACCTACAGCCCATTGACAAATCCTTGAAACAGGCATGGTGACATTCGTCTAGGAACTCAATGTTAATACTTTGCTAAGGGCAAAAGGCAGTCCTAGCCTGACCCCTCCCCTCCACCAAGATCCTGTAAGTCTACTTTAACATATAAAAATTCCTTTGGAAACTTCCTTTATCTCTAACCCCCCAAGAGACATATTGGCAATCATCCCCCAAGCATATGGCCCACCGATATACATCTGAAGGGTCTCATGACTCAGGTTTTATTAGACAGTAATGAATGACCTTTTCCCAACAACAGCTAGCCCCCTCAAGGTCCTGGAAACCTTGCTTCCAGAATTCCTTAGAGACTTACGCTATCCCTAACCCCCTCCCAACTTGAAGGTATATAATGGGCCACTCCTCACAAGCCCGGGGCAGCAGCTTTTTCTGCCCACGGGTCCTGTCCCCGTGCTTTAATAAACCACCATTTTGCACCAAAGATGCCTCAAGAATTCTTTCTTGATCGTGGGTTCCGGACCCCACCCCACTGAACCTCACGTATAGTCCCCAACCTCATCATAATGGCGCCCGAACGTGGGGCATTGAGCTTCGGTGCAAAATTCGTGAGTACTTTCCCTTCTCTTCCTTCACTCTCCTTTCTGGGGCTCTTCAAGGAGTAAGGTCTTATTGGAACACTTTCATGCTGACTGCTCAGGCTATAATCCTCTAGCCCACGGCTACTCTATGGGGAGGAAAAGGCCTGCCTTTTGGCTGGAAGTTAGTACCCTGGCCGGGATGGTAGTAAGACCCAGAAACTTAATGCCCCCTCTTTACTGCTGTCCTTATACAAAGTTGTCAGTCTTGGGCACGGGCCAGCCACCTAAGTGACTAGCACGGCTGCCAATCTTAAGAGTCCCGTGTGAGGTTTCCTCCTGATGGATCTAATGCGATCCCCTCCACATTGCTGGTCTAGCCGCTTCTGGCTGCGGGACCTCCACACGGAGCCGGCTGAAACCAGTACCCAATTGAACTAAAACGCAACCTGGGACCGTTTCCCGGGGAAGTTGGCTGTAAGGACCACTTGTGTTGGAATGTTGCTTAGAACATGATGGATTTCTATTTTTACTGTTTTCTGTCAATGTCCTCTACTAATTACTTAGGCTACAAAATTTGGTAATTTCCTCTTGTTAAACTTTTCTAGTGTTCTCCATGGGTTAAAAACAGCTGGTTCTTCAAGGCAAGGTAAAATACTTTCAAGGCAAAATAAGGCGTGACCTTCATGGCACGACCTTCAAGACATGGTATTTCAGTCCATTCACCAGGCATCTACTGGCAGCCTAGGATGCGATGGGGCAGGGTAGGGACGCCAGCATCCCTCCTACGGGCATTTTAAGGCAGGAATGCCTTCACAGGAAGGCAGGATTGTGATCAATAGCGATGAGTTGTTTGAGGGACGCCTCCGGTCACTTTTGACACACGGGAACCTCTGACATATCCTGAGTGGGACGCCATCCGGGAGTCATGGGGGATTTAGTAATGGATCTTCTTCACTTTTCTGAGCGTAGCCTCAGTAGGCTGCTTCTTCGGTTCCCAAGGACTCTCCCTTGGGGTGCCTTCTAACCCACTGGAAACAATTTGGATTGCAAAATTTAGGAAAGTACTGAGCTCCTGTAACACTGCTCGGCCTTAGTGGGATCTATCGGTTAGATCTCTTCTGTAAGGAACTGAGCAGATGGACCTAGGGTACCTTCATTGCTCGTACCTAGGCCTTCACTGCTCTACACCAGGACCCCGACATAAGGGCCTCTTGCAGAATGTGCCTGAATGCGTCAGCTAGTAAACTCTCCTGACATATTGGATGATAATTATCTAAATAGACCTCCTCCGAGGAAACCCAGGTTGCTGGAGGAAACACAGGCCATCCCAAACAAAGGGGACTTGACTCTCTTCTCGCTCACTGTTCCTTCTAACGGATGTGGGGGCATCTCCCTCACTCATTTCCTGGGTTAATGGCTATAACTGGAGCCATCTGTGGTTAGTCTACCTCAGGACAGGGACTTTAAGGAATATTCCCAAGCAGCTGCCGAAACTCCCTTTGTTTCGGGGAAATTCCCTGTCTTCTCTGGCCCGACATGGACTCCCTATTCCCCCTTGTTGGCGGGAAAACATGGCCTCTGCTCCTGTTGGAGCTGGTGAGCTCGAAAACCGGGAACCCTTTCTCTGCCTTCGGGCAGCACTCTGCCCCTACTGTCTCCTCCTTTCTGCACCACCTGGGGTGCGACCTGCACAACTGGCTTCTGTACCATCCTCAGTGCCTCCGGCACCATGGCTGCTCCTCCTCACCCTCCCCATCAAGGAGCGAAGAAGAGCACCCCCTGGACCTAACGTCACCCACTCCAGATTTCCCCACCAGTGTCTCAGGTAAAAACTGAAAATGGGGTGGGCCCAGGTGGAACATAATTCAGTATTTAAACTAAGAGAAGTTTGTTGGTTTAATTAAGATAGACCTGTCCTTAAAGTTATCGGCACTAAATGTAAAACTTTTATTCTATCGAGGTTTACTGAAGGTCAAACAAACCTGTATTACGTCTGTTGTGAGTTGTTAGTAAAAATATGACTAAAATGATGGTTAATTGTCCCTCTCAATGTTTTCATGGGTAATTGTTAAAATAGCTTTCAAAGTCTTCGGTAACCTGAATCTTCATTGCTTGGATGGTAAATGGGATTGAATTTGTTGGACATCTAGGTCCTTTTAAAATAGGATACAGTGCTGAAGCATTGATTACTGGATGTAGGTTTGTGCTTTTGACTTCTTACTGCGAAGAAACTAGGGATATTTAAATCTGTTGGTAAACATGTTTTGTGCTTAATTGATTCATAAATTTGCCATCTAAAGAATTCTGGTGTAACAGTTCACAGTTGGTTACTACTTAGTTTTCACTGGAGACTAAGATTTCTAAAAAAAAAACGTGCCATTGCTTGGTATGCTGAGTTACTCTGAAGCACTGTTAAACAAATGATAAGCCTTAGGTTACATTTGGGTAAATGCTGTAACTATTCTAGAGATAATATGCAATTCCTAAAGTGTTTTTTTTTAAGATTTTATTTATTTATGTGACAGAAAGACAGCCAGTGAGAGAGGGAACACAAGCAGGGAGAGTGGGAGAGGAAGAAGCAGGCTCCCAGCAGAGGAGCCCGGGATCACGCCTGGAGCCAAAGGCAGACGCTTAAGGACTGTGCTACCCAGGCGCCCCGCAATCCCTAAAGTTTTAATGGTTTAATATAAGGTCATCATCACTCTTTTCTGGCTATGGAAGTGTTGTGTGTCACAGAAGTAACCTGACTTCCTTGCCAGCTATATTGTAAACTCATCAGTTACTAACTATGTCCATTCTTGTGTTTTGTTATTTTGTGTTGTTCTTATTCTCTCTTCTAAAATGAGTTTCATCTTCAAAGAGATTCATATAAAAGGACTTTTAGGACAGATACAGAGTTTGAATAATTCTTTATAGAATCCTAAAACTGAAATGGGTAAAATTTCCAAACTAACTAAAGTTGCATTCAAACTAAACAAGAATTAGTAAATAGACTAAATTAACTAAAAGACATCGTGTGTGACTCTTGTTTAAAAACATTACTGGTTCTCTAATGTTTATCTTGCTTCCAGATTGAGGAAATTTTCTCTAAGAACTTGTAAAGTGATATACAGAAATAATAATAAAGCACAAATTAAAGCGGGCAGCCTGGGTGGGTACAGCGGTTAAGCGCTGCCTTCGGCTCAGGGCGTGATCCCGGCGATCTGGGGATCAGCGAGCCCCACATCAGGCTTTCTTCCGCTATGAGCCTGCTTCTCTCCCACCTCCCCCTGCTTGTGTTCCCTCTCTCTATTGCTCCTATCTCTAGTCAAATAAATAAATAAAATCTTAAAAAATTAAAAAAAAAAAAGCATTTAACTTTTCTCTCTACCTGAACCCTCTGAGATTAAAAAGGTCTCAGTAAGTATTCTTTCTTCCATGGCAATCATAATCATTTGCATAAGTTCAATAAGTATTGCTCTCCTTGTAACAGGACACCATTGGAAACACTGGTTATTTTACCAAGGCTTTGACTGGAATGTCATATTTGAGAGACATGCATAGACTCAGATATGACCAAACAGCTTTCAGGAACTAAGGTTGACTTTATGAAACCTGGAGCCATAAAGCCCCCTGGAAATGGCCTGATACCTTGCCTACAGAGTTCCCAGCAGCCTCACCAGGTGAGTAAAGAATGTCACTTCCTGGCAGGTGCAGGAACCTCAGGATACCTTGGGGACCTCCTGGAGAGGGATCTGCCCAAATCTACAGGTATTACAGGCATGCCTGATGACAAGTACTTGGCTTGGCTTCTGGCCTGGAGAGGCTACTAAAAGTTCACCCTGGAGATTCCTTGTAAAAGTTCCAGCAAAGCAGATTCTAAAAGATCTATAAGGTCAATCACTATTTTTGCTGAATTTATGTAAATAATTAGGCCAAGTTTGTTAAAACTGGACTTGTTTTGCAAACAAATTAGTCCTGATTTGGCTACCTCTGGAAATGAGGGTTATTTTAGAGAGAAAAGTTATGTTTAAATAACCCACCTTTGTGGATGTTAAATTCTAGATCCGATTGTCCTTAAATGTTTGCTTAAGCTAGACAACTTGAGGTAAACTTAAGAGAAATAGCTTTTTTCTATTCCTATACAATAGCTGATGTATAGATAGTCTTCATGCTTCTTATTCTATGGGGCTAATAACAGAACCCCATGGGCATATATTTAATTATTTGAACAAATGGAAATGGGATAGATTCCCCAACGATTATATAACTTGGCTATCACCTTGACCAATGTGGCTGGGATGATGAAATCATTCCCTAAAAGCCAGAGCATACCCCACTCCATAGGGTTAACTATGGGCTTGTGGAGATAATGGATGACCCCACTTTCCTCGTGACTGGACTGGATGATGACTTGGGGATGCCTTTATCTCTTGACAAGTCTTCCCCCACTCACCAGTGATTCCTTGTTAAGATATTAGGCTGATCCTCAAACAAAGAAGGCTTCTTAATGCTTTCATCCTGCATGTTAATTTATCCTAGAAGCCACCTCTGAATGTGCCAATCATAAGGGAGAAGGCTTTAACCGGAGCAGACAACAGCTCTCCTGGTAAAAAGGGAGCCTCAAAGCTCACTATGGGACAGTCCAAAGACACTAC
>NW_024424341.1:49535561-49573074 GCF_017311325.1 Ursus maritimus | reverse complement strand
GGGAAGTAATGACTTCACATCAGTTCCAAGAACAAAAGCCACCTATGGGTGATGGGAAGCCGACTTATTAAATACCAGGCTATGCTTATAGGTATGCCTAAAATAATGCTTAAAACCTGTCAGACTTTAAACCCAGCTACCCTTAAGCCTGGACCTGACCATTGTACTTTTATAGAGCATAACTGTTCAGAGGTTATTGATCTTGTTTATTCTAGTCAACCAGATTTAAGATGTCCCTATTGAAAATACAGAGGATGATTGGTTCACCGATGGTAATAGTTTCATGGAAAAGAGGGGTAAGAAAAACTGGGTATGCTATCGTCACGTCTAACTCAAGGTTGAGGGCAAAGCCCTGTCAGCAAACATGCCTGCCCCAAAGCAGAATTAATAGCTCCCACCCATGCTTTGCAACTGGCAAAAGCCTTAAAAATATTTATACTGACTTGAAATATATTTCCCTCATCCTCCATGCTCATGGTGCCATTTGGAAAAAAAGGGGATTATTATCAAGCCATAACTCCCGAATCAAATATGGGCCTGAAATCATTGTATGTATGGCCCTCCAAAACCAAGTAGTCCTTGAAATCCTGACTGCAGTTTCAGGGAGGCCCAGTATTATATGACTGGCTCCTGGCTGGGACCCAGTGGCTCTGCAACTTAACCTGTGTCCATAGCTTCCTCCTTGCTGGATAAGCCACTGTACTCTGGGTTTTGCCTGGATGCATGAATGCATTATTAAAACTATTACCAACCCAGCCAACCTTCCAAATTTAAAACCATGGTGGACATGTTTTGTGTTACATTGGTATGACCATGTTTTGTGTTACATTGGTATGACCACCTAGCATCTATCTTTTTTTTTTTTTTAAGATTTATTTATTTATTTATTTGACAGAGACGGCCAGCAAGAGAGGGAACACAAGCAGGGGGAGTAGGAGAGGAAGAAGCAGGCTCCTAGTGGAGGAGCCTGATGTGGGGCTCGATCCCACAACGCTGGGATCACGCCCTGAGCCGAAGGCAGATGCTTAACGACTGCGCCACCCAGGCGTCCCCACCTAGCGTCTATCTTTGTTACCTCTTTGAGACTGGAGAATGTTGTTTGGCACATGGAAGTTCTCAATAAATACATGGTCAAAGCCCTCAAGTGAAACTCTACAGAACAGAGTGATGTTAAATGTTTTTAACTGCTATACAAGGTGAAATATGTGGTAGCATAAAAACAATGCTGTGTATAAAGTCCAGATTACCACAAAATACTTCTGGGTTTCTAACTGACATAAATACTTAAATTGGCACTTTATCTCTTTCCTTTAGTGATTGCTTTAAACTCCTGGACTGGAGGAAAATTATCAAAGGTTAACTATCAAAGATCCTTTATTCAGATCTCTCCTTATAATATTAACCTTCTTTTGTCATGTCTGATGTCTCCCTGCCTAGTGCCAAAACTCCTTCACCGCCGTAACTTCCAGCTAACAGATAATAAATACCTTCTACTCAAGGAGGTTCATCCATGTTGTCTACGTTGGATTCAGCTGCCTCCCCTTTCATAACTCCCCTGTATGTTCCCCAACTGACCAATGTTGACCCATAGGGAGTCTACGCCCCTATTCAGCAGGAAGAAGTTACAGAAGATGAGACCTTCCACCTTCAACAACCTTAAAGATTTAAGGGTCAAAATTGTTCAGGGGGGAAATGATGAGGGAACGGAAGGCAAGCTGAAGACAAAGCAGAAGCTGACACCCTGCAACCCCCCCACCCACGGGATGTATGCAACATTCCTCAGGCACTCCTGGCTGCCCTAAAGGACAAAGAAACAGTCCTTACTACCTACAGCCCATTGACAAGTGCTTCAAACAGGCATGGTGACATTCCTCTAGGAACTCAGCTGCCTCAATGTTAATACTTTGCTAAGGGCAAAAGGCAGTCCTAGCCTGACCCCTCCCCTCCACCAAGATCCTGTAAGTCTACTTTAACATATAAAAATTCCTTTGGAAACTTCCTTTATCTCTAACCCCCCAAGAGACATATTGGCAATCATCCCCCAAGCATATGGCCCACCGATATACATCTGAAGGGTCTCATGACTCAGGTTTTATTAGACAGCAATGAATGACCTTTTCCCAACAACAGCTAGCCCCCTCAAGGTCCTGGAAACCTTGCTTCCAGAATTCCTTAGAGACTTACGCTATCCCTAACCCCCTCCCAACTTGAAGGTATATAATGGACCACTCCTCACAACCCCGGGGCAGCAGCTCTTTCTGCCCACAGGTCCTGTTCCCGTGCTTTAATAAACCACCATTTTGCACCAAAGACGCCTCAAGAATTCTTTCTTGGTCGCGGGCTCCGGACCCCACCCCACTGAACCTCGCGTATAGTCCCCAACCTCATCAACTTCACAAGCGCACCTACTGTAGCGGAGGCACATTTCCACGCGCACGCGCACGCACACACACACACAACAGGCTTCCCCTCTCCCCATCTGTTCCTACAGACACACACCACCCTCCTCTATGGTGCTTGAACCGCAGGCCTGAGAGCACGGTAACAACTGACCACCCCTATTACCGGCTTCCAGGCTTTAAAGACTTCCTCCCCCACCCCGGATTAACTTGGTTGTCCAAAACCCAGCCTGTCCGCACCCTGTGCCACTTACATACTGAGACGAGTTCAACTCACCAAGCGCAGCGCGAGAACCGCGTGAAAATGGAAGGGACGCCAAAGAACCTCTGTGACGCTGCCCTCTGGGAAATGTAGTTCGAGCCTGAATGTCCGTGGCCGCGGTAGCTTGTGGGAAAAGTAGCTGGAATTCCCAGAATCCTTGCTGGAGTGCTAGTTGGCTGCGGGGACCTTGCTGCGCGGGCTGCTGTAGGACTGTCGCTCTAAGGAGTGCGCCCCGCAAGGGCTGGTATGGTGGCAGGGAAACAGAAGAGGGCGCGGTGCGCGCGTCCTGGTGGTCCAGATCAGGCTAGAAGGCAGGGCAGGGCAGTCCGGAACTGGCGCTTGTCCGAAGCCTCAGGCCTGTGGGTGCAGAGCCTCAAGGTAGGGTCACTGGTGCGGCCCCAGGGCCATGGCGGGGACTCTGGTGCAGCATTCCCCTAAGGTAGCTGCAGCCTGGTGATAACATACGGGAAAGTAACTTTTGGTACTGCCGGGAATGGGCTGGTTTTCTCAACACACCGTGTTAGCTACATTTAATAATGGTGAGTAGGAGTGAAGTAATATTAATTTAATACTGTACATTAGGAAAAATTCAACGCTGATTGAATAATTAAATGTAAAAGTAATCTGGTGATAATCTTGTCTATGTTTTGTAATACTGGTTTAGGAATAGATTTTTCAAGCATAACCAAAGAGAGAAATGCTATATAAGTATTAAGATTTGACTGGATGATTATTTGTCAGACCTCCAACTTAGTTCTCCTTCAATACTGTGTTGGGCATTCTTGTCTTCTGCCTCTCCTTATAAACCTTAGTATCAGTCTCTTGATCTCCACAAAATAGCTAGCAAGGATTTTGTTGTTTCATGTTTTTATGATGAAAGGGTGTTGAATTTTGTTAAATAATTTTCTGATCAGTTGAGATGATCATGCATTTTTCTTTTTTCAGCTCTAACCCTGTTTTTATGCAAGAATCATGTTGATGTAGAGGAAGTGTAGGGGTGGGAAAGAATTTTAGGTCTTAGTCTCTCAGTTTGCCTGCAACTGTGGAGCTGTGACCTGCACAAGTTCGTCTCAGGTCCTTTCCTCCCTCAACCCGTTAGGTGACAGTAGAGAAGGCTGGGTATTTCCCTTCCTCCACGTTGGTTAGTCTCTGGTAAATTAGTTTCCTTTGGGGGCAGGTGGACAGCAGACTATCTAAAATATTTCAAAATGGTTATTTTCGCCTCTCCCTGTTAGAAGCGTGAGGGGGATTTCTTCTGATCTTCATTCTGAGGAAGTGGTGGTGTTTTTAGAGGTTCAACTCAAGAAAGTGAGGGCCTGTAGGAGTTTTTAACTTTCAAGATGATCCACACTCAGTTTCCAGCAGTTCATCAATTCCTACCAGTTCCTGGCTCTAGCAGCTTCTCTTTTAGGTTATCTGTGATTCTCTTTGCCTGTCTCTCCAGTTCTCAGACCATTTGTTTGCCCTCTGACCTCAATTCTCTGAGGAAAATAAGAATTATTAATTTTCAGTTTGCTTAGCTTTTTTTTTTTTTTAAAGATTTTATTTATTTATTTATTTGACAGAGAGAGACAGCCAGCGAGAGAGAGAACACAAGCAGGGGGAGTGGGAGAGGAAGAAGCAGGCTCTTAGTGGAGGAGCCTGATGTGGGGCTCGATCCCACAACACCGGGATCACGCCCTGAGCCGAAGGCAGACGCTTAACGGCTGCGCCACCCAGGCACCCCTGCTTAGCTTTTTTTCTTGCTGTGAGGATAGTAGTGATTACTTACAAGCTTTTTCCATTTTGGAGCAAAAAAGCAGAAGCCCTCCTGATTTTGTAATAGTAACTTCTGTGCAATATGCATACCTAAAAGCACATATAGCCTGAGTACTGCTGAATGGATTTTCTGAAACTGAACACATCCATTTATTTAACTAGTATCCAGATCAAGAAACAAGTCATTACCAGCCTCCCAAAGTACATCTTCATGCTCTCTTCTGTTTTCTTTCTCCTTCTCCAGGAATGATCACTATCCAAATTTCTAACAGCAAAGACTGGTTTAGCAATCTTTCTGTTTTATATCAGTGGAATTACACAGTATATACTCTTGCATCTGAATTCTCTTGCCCAACGTTATTTGTGTGATTCCCTGATTGCATGTTGTTGCATGTAGTTCTAGGTTATTTACTGATGTAGGAAGTGTTGGGGTTTAGAGCTGATGACCAAGAAAGAATTCTTGAGATATCTTCAGTGTAAAAAGGTGGTTTTACTAAAGTATGGGGGCAAGACCCATGGGCAGAAAGAGCTGCACTGGGGTTATGAGGAGTGACTGATTATATACTTTCAAGTTGGAGGGGTTTACGGATAGCATAAGTCTCTAAGGAATTTTGGAAGCAGGGTTTCCAGAACCTTGTTAGGAAAAGCTCGTTTATTATTGTCTAATAAAACCTTAGTCATGAGACCCTTCAGATGTATATCAGTGGGCCATATGCTTGGGGGATGATTGCCAACATATATCTTGGGGGGTAGCGATAAAGGAAGTTTCCAAAGGAATTTTTATATGTTATGTAAGACTTACAGGATCTGGGGGGTTCGACTAAGATTGCCTTTTGCCCTTAGCAAAGTGTCAACATCGAGGCAGCTGAGCTCCTAGAGGAAGATCTCTCTACCTGTTTCAAGGTCTTGTCAATGGGCTATAGGCAGTAAGAAATTTGATTTTTTCTTTTGCCTTTGCTTCCCACATTATTTATTCATTTTTGTGTCAAAATGCTGCATTTATTTTTCCTTGTATAAACATGCCACACTTACTTTCCCATTTCTGTCAGATGAACAGAGAGACAGAGTGAGAGAGAAAACAAGGTAGGAATGAAAATTGGGTCACTCTTAATCCTGCAGACATTAAAAAGATAATGAAAGGATTTTGTACACAGTTTATACCAATACATTTGAAAATTTATATGAAACAGACAAATTCCTAGTAATAAACAATAAACCAACTTTGCTGGGGGATAATAGGCAATGTGAAGAGTCCTATACCTGGTAATGAAATTGAATCCATTACTACAACCCTTTCCAATAGATAGTTCAGGCTCACATGACTTCATTCTACCAATGATTTAAGGAAAAAAGCCCACTTATACAAAGTTTCAAGAGAATTGATAAATGTTGGAACACACTGCAGTTTATTTTATGAAGTGAAGCAAACATGGATACTGAAACTTTATAAGGACATTCAAGAGAAAGGAAATTTATAGGTCACTCTCACTGATGAAAACAGATATTCAAAACAAAATAATAATAAATCCTGGAATATATGAAAAGGATAATATATCATGACTAAATTCGGAATATTGTCAGAGTACAGGTAGGTTTAACATTTGAAAATCAGTGTAATTTAGCACATTAATGAAGTAGAATCATCATATATTCTCACATGAATAGATGGAGAAAAGACATTTCATAGAACTTATCCTTTGAGCAAAGACAAAAAATAGGAACTTCCTCAGTCATATAAAGGTATGTATAAAACTCCTGGAGAAAACAGCCTTCTTAATGGTGAAAGCTTTCCACTGGCATCTAAGAATGAGACAAAGATACTTGCTCTCAAGCTTTCTATTTAATATTGTAATCGAGATTCTTACTAATTCAATAAGGCAAGAAAAAAAGGTGCAGTGACTTGAAAGAAAAAAGTTATTATTTACAGATATGATTGTGTTCATAGAAAATCCTAAAGAATATATAACTTATCAATTCTTTTTTTCCTCCATATTTTTTCATTATTTCCCCCAGGAGCCTTTAAGATATTTTGCCCCTAATCATTATCCCTGTCCCCATGAAATCTTAATATAACATACATATCTTTTTATGTACTATGCTGCTTTGAAGGGCCACAAACCAGAGCTGTCTTAAGATTTTTTTTTATCCTCCAAGAACCAATTTTGCCCCTTTAGGAGTGTTGTCACACTGTTGGGAATGCATGAAATAATTAATAATTATCAGACGAGACTGCTTGATAGCCTTCTACAATTAAATAAGCAACTTTTCACCTGAGGGCAGGTCCCAGGCAGTGCCACATAAGACAGCTAAAAGTCAGCAGCTATAACTGGTGTGAAGAACTACAGGCTGTCCTTCAGCAGAACTATAATAGCAGGAAAATAGAGGGGAGGAAAAGGGAGAGAATTCCACAAAGGAGAAAGAGCAGGGGCAAATTCTTTGTATAAATTGTCCAAATCTCTGAATGACTCCTGAACTATGCATGTGTGGGGCTGAGTCTTTACAGCCCAGCTAATGCTAAAAGAAAATTCAGATTCTTAAAACAAGGACAGAGTTTGAGATCAAGTCCAACAAAGTTGTACAAACAAAAAATTCAACATCCTTCAGATGAATATAGCAAAATCCAGTCTTTAAAACACCATTTACAATGTCAAGGATATAATGCAAAATTGCTAGATAATGGAAGAAACAGAAAGATGTTGCCCATATTTAAAGGAAAAGGAAATTGGTGGAGACCAACCCCAACACGGCCCCATTGCTAGAATTAGCAGATCAATGCTAAATCACAGAGTGTTTAAAAGCTTTTTAAAACACCCATTATACTTATGCTCAAGGATGTAAAATATGCTTATAATGAATGAACAGATAGGGTAGAAAGATAACGTATTAAAAAGAACTTAATGAATTTCTAGAGCTAAAAATAGCGTATTTGAAAAATATTTCATTGGATGGGCTTGCCAGCAGATGGGCTTTGCTGGGAAAAGACAAAAGAAAGTCAGCAAACTTATGGATCAGTAGAAATTGTCTAAACTGAAGAACAGAGAAAAAAGATTTTCAAAAAATTAATATTCTCCTCAGTTACCTGTAGGATAATATAAAAATGTAAAAAATTTTAAAGTATTAATAGGTGAAATTTTATAGATCTGTATGAAAATTATTAAGAACTACCCTATGATCCAGCAATTGCCCTATTAGGTATTTACCCAAGGGATACAAAAATACTGATTTGAAGAAATACATGCGTCCGATGTTTATAGCAGCCTTATCAACAATAGCCAAATTATAGAAAGAGCCCAAATGTCCATCAACTGATGAATGAATAAAGAAGATGTGACTTACATATATAGGGGCGCCTGGGTGGCTCAGTCAGTTGGGTGTCTGCCTTCGGCTAGGGTTGTGATCCTGGGGACCTGGGATCGAGCCCTGTGCCAGGCTCCCTGCTCAGGAGGGAGTCTGCATCTCCCTCTCCCTCTGCCCCTTCCCCATTCATGCTCGCTCTCTCTCTCTCTCTCTCTCAAATAAAATCTTTAAAAAAGAAAATGTGGTTTACATCTGTGTGTGTATGTGTGTATAATGGAATATTATTCAGCCATAACAAATGAAGTCTTGCCATTTGCAATGACGCAGATGGAACTAGAGAGTATTATGCTAAGGGAAATAAGTAGTCAGAGAAAGACAAATACCATATCATTTCACTCATGTAGAATTTAAGAAACAAAACAGATGAACGTGGGGCGGGGGAAGGAGAGGCAAACCAGGAAACAGACTTTAACTATAGAAAACAAAGTGAAGGTTACTGAAAGGGAGGTGGGTGTTGGGATGGGTTAAATAGGTGCTGTGTATTAAGGAGGGCACTTGTGATGAGCAGTGGATGTTGTATGTGATGAATCACTAAATTCTACACCTGAAACGAATATTACCCTGTATGTTAACTAACTGAAATTTAAATAAAATCTTGGGGAAAAAAGTCTCCTGCCTTTTGTTTCAGGAAATTTGAGCTACTCACACTGGACTCTCTTCCCTACTATGGTAGTTATTAATGAATAAAATCTTTCTTTACCACCTGTAAGTAGCATCCTGCTTTGACAAGACCTTTTCTCTGAACACTAGTTGTATCATTGTTATGAGTAAATGTAAATGAACACTAACAAACCAAACAAAATTGTACTGTTGTAATTTGGGTAAGGGTGTCCATTAAATTCAGTAATTATATGCATACAGAGATATGTGGTAATTGATATCTTGTATTTTAAGTCTAAGGGGACAAATGTAATTAAATGCATTACTTGAGAGGAGAATGAGAGTATTGAAAACCTTGTATTTTGGTAAGTATGACAAATTCCCGGAGCTGTGACTAAAAGAACCTACCAACTAATAAAGGCAAAAGTTGGAATAATAATAATTTTGAAAATCCAATATAAAGGAGAGACAAAACATGCAACACAAAGTGAAATATAAAATGGCATGTTTAAATCAAAATATTTCAGTAGCTACATTAAATGTAAATGGTATAAATGCTGCTGTTAGGAGACAGATGTGACAGGTGGATTTAAACGTTTTGCATACAGGATCTTTTCTGCCTTGTTCTGACACCAGCACAGTCCTAAGCACTGTCGGCTCCGGCACTGAGATTTCACACCTTGGGCAGCCCTCGGCCTTGCCCAGCAGAACATCACCCCTCCAGGACCTCCACTAAAGGCTCCTCAGGTTGGCAGGCGGCTGAGTCCCAGCGGAAAGCACGCGACCGCTAAGCCCTCTGGGAAGTGTAGTCCAGCTCTCCAAGAATAACGGGACCACCAGAGCTGGGTCGTCAGTCCCTCTTTGCCACAAGACTGACCCCGAGCAAAGAACTCCGACCCACCCTGAAGTGAAATGCTTCATAGGTTTCAGCAAGTTGCCTATTGAAGCTCAGAAGAACACATTCCATGAACTGTGAAGTTGCGGCAGCAGAGCCCTCTGGAAAATGTAGTCCAGGCTGCGTCCCAAAACAGTGGAACTGAGACGCTTTCTGCCACATCTATTGCGGGAATGAAGACCATTCTCAGAATCACACTGTCGCCATTCCAGAAATGTCAACATCACTCTGAAAGGATGCACTGTTATTGTGAAGGGCCCCAGGGGAACCCTGTGAAGTGACTTCAATCACATTAATGTAGGACTCAGTCTTCTTGGAAAGAAAAAGGAGAGGCTTGGAGTTGGCAAGTGGTGGGGATATAGAAAAGAACTGGCTATTGTTCCCACTGCCTGTGTTCAGAACATGATCAAGGCATTACACTGGGCTTCCCTTACAAGATGGGGTCTGTGTATGCTCACTTCCCCCATCAGCGTTCAGGAGAATGGTTCTTGTTGAAATTTCCTGGGTGAAAAATAAATCCACAGGGTTGGGATGAGGCCAGGTGTTGCTTGATCTGTATTTCAAGCCCAGAAAGATGAGTTAAGTCTTGAAGGAAATGACATTTAACTTCTATCAAACTCAGCTGCTTGATTCAGCAAGCCACAACAGTTAAAAACAAGGATATCGGAATATTTTTGGATGGTATCTATGTTTCTGATAAAGGAACATTCAGCAGGCTGATGAGTGAGATCTGAGTTGTCCAGCTACAAAAACAGCAAGATGCCAGATGATTTTTCAGATGTATTTGTGATATTTTAAAGATGCAGTAAAAGCTGTATTGATTGAGGGGGCAGCAAAACTGACTTGGGGGGGTTGTGAAAAATCTCAGTGCCCAACCTGACCTAAATGGGGGTCACCCAGCTTGTGCCAGAGACTTTGAGGAGCACTCACCCATCCTAGGCTTGCACAGACGCATTATTTATTCTTGTAAAATAAATAAATAAAATCTTTAAAAAATAGGATTTTTAAAAGATTTTATTTATTTATTTGAAAGAGAGAGAACAAGCGGGGAGGAGAGGCAGAGGGAGAGGGAGAAGCAGACTCCCTGCTGAGCAGGGAACCTGATGTGGGGCTTGATCCCAGAACCCTGGGATCATGACCTGAGCCAAAGGCAGATGCTTAACCAACTGAGCCACCCAGGCATCCCTAAAGGAAAGATTTTTAACTGCAAATTCAATTTAATAGATATGGAGCTGCTCAGATGATCATCTTCTTCCTTTTAAAAAACCATTTTATTAAAATATGATTGACATACAAAAAGCTGTGCATATTTGGGGTGCCTGGGTGGCTCAATTGGTTGAGCCTCCAACTCTTGATATCAGTTCAGGTCTTGATCTCATGGTCATGAATTCAAGCCCCATGTTGGGCTCAAAGCTGTACATATTTAATGTATGCAACTTGATCAGTTTATATGTAAGTATATACCTGTGAAGCCATCGTACCAGTCTATGCCATGAACATGTCCATCACTTCCAAAAGTTTCCCTTGCCTTCTTTATTTTATTTTGTACTGCTCCAGTCAATGAAAGAGAAATTTTATTGAGGCCCAAAGGCCTTGGGGCTCAGACAGGTCACCCTGCAGGCAAAGGAGGAGCTAGCGAAGGGGCCTTACTTGAGCTTCTTCTTGAGGGCATAGGCAGTTGGTGTGGCTGCACTTCTTGCGGCAGATGACAGTGCTGGGAGCATGCAAGAATAACACCTTTGTGGCGGATCATCTTGTTGCAGTTGTATTTCTGGGTGAGCTGGTGGAGGGAAGGCTCAATGATGCCACCCTGCAGGTAAAGCACCAAGTGCAGAGTGGACTCTTTCTGGATATTGTAGTCTGAGAGAGTGCAGCTATCTTCCAGCCGTTTGCTGGCAAAAATCAGATATTGCTGGTCAGGTGGGGTGCCCTCCTTCACTTGCATTTGGCTTTGACATTCTTACTGGTGTCATTGGGCTTGACCTCACCGATGATGGTCACAAAGATCTGCATCTCTTCCAGACCACCACCACTGATCCGCTTGGCCACCTTGATCTGCCCTCTTGGTGGTGATGATGATGATGATGTGTGTGATAAGAGCACTTAACATAAGATCTACATTCTTGGCAAATTTTTAAGTATACAATAAAATATTGTTAACTACAGGCACTATGCCGTACAGTAGATCTCTAGGACTGATTGACTGACTTTGTGTAATTGAAATTTTGTATCCTTTGACTAATTACTTCCCATTTCCCTATCCCCCAAGCCCCTGGCAACCACCATTCTACTCTCTGCTGCTAAGTCTACTTTAGATTCCTCGCATAAGTGGTATCATGAAGTATATGTCCTGTGTATACCTTATTCACTTAGCATAATTCCTTCGGGCTTATCCATGGGCCATCTGTTGAAGGCTGCCTGCTGGTTGTTGAGAGCCCCTGGCCCTGTGTTCCTAGTTGGCCCCTTGGTGATCTAGCCATGCCAGTTTCTTCTGTTTTGTGTGAGGTGTGACAGACAGAAGGAGACCTCTCAAGTAGCACCCTGAAAGGCTGGGCCAGTTGGACATTCATTTAATTTTTTGTTTACCCCATGGAGAACTCGTAGACCAAGAGTATTTCTCTTGGTTCTGTGCTGTGCCAGTTTGGGGAAGTAGTGATGTGTATAAAATTAAATTGTTCTCCTTACCCTTTTCAGTACACCTGTGCCTCCCAGACGTCCCTTATTACCAGTAATGCTAATTTTGTTCAGTTGGTTATGGTAGTGTTCTCCAGGCTTCTGCACTATAAAGCCATTAGTTTACCATGCAATCATTAAGTAGCTTGTTGTGAAGACTGTATCTGTCCTCTTTCTCATGATAGCTTCCCCTATATTTTAGCTTCCATCAATGATTGCTGCATGCAGCAATTATCACTCTTGCATTTGCCAAATGGTGATTTGCTGTTTCCATCTTCTGATGAACAATTTGATCTGAATTTGCTTAGGTTAAACCAACTCTAAATAAAAAATTTGCTCATTCATTCATTCATTCATTATAATTGAAGAATAGTTGGCACTATATTCATTTTTAATATCCTTTGTCTTTGACCAGGACTTGCTATTTCTAAGCCAGGAGTGATTTCCCTTTTGGAACAAGGGAAAGAATCCTGGATGGGTGGAGAAGCAGGAGGGTGTCCAAGTGAGCATGTTGGGAGCAATAGGAATGCATTGCAAAGAACCCAAAACTAATCAGAGTAGTGGTATCTTTCCTTTGAGATACTGTATGAAAAGTTTTCCTTGAAGGCCCAAGGTAAAATTTGACAAATTTTGTGGGGGTGGGGCAGAGGGAGAGGGAGAGAGAAAATCTTAAGCAGGCTCCATGCCCAGTGCAGAGCCTGAGGGGGTCTATCTCAGGACCCTGAAATCATGACCTGAGCAGAAATCCAGTCGGATGCCTAACCAACTGAGCCAACCAGGAGCCCCTTGACAAATCTTGATGTATGTGTATATTTGTGAAACTTTTACCATAATCAAGATTGTAAACATATCAATCACTCCCATTGTTTCTGATTTAAAGGAGAAAGCCTTCAGTATTTCACTATTGAATATGTTATTTATGTATTTTCAGTGCCCTTTATTTGAGAAAGTTAGTTCCTCTCTACTCTTAGCTTGGTAAGAATTTTTATGAGGACTGTTTTGATTTTGTCTAAGTATATTATGCCTTTATTCAAGTGATCTTATCATTTTGCTTTTTAATCTGTTAATGTGTTGAATTACATTAATTGATATTCAATTGTTAATCCAACTTGTATTCATGGGATGAACTCTGGGTTATGCTGCATTATTAATTTTATAAATATTATTGGATTCTATTTGTTAGTACTTGAAAAGAATTTTTACACTAGTGTTCATGAGGGAAATGTATAGTTTTCTAATGCCTTTTTCCTGGTTTTAGTAGCAGGGTTAATGTTGTGTTCCTGCATGAGTTGGGAGCTAATTCTAAAAGATTTTGTATGGTATTGGTATTATTTCTTGGTAGAATTTATCCATAAAATCATTTGGGACATGTTTGTTACGGCAATACTTACAATTGTTAGGGCAATACTTTTACTATAAATTCAATTTCTGTGGTATATATACAGCCATTCATATTACATATTTTTTTAGGAATCTTCATTAGTCTCTGTCTTTCAAGGAATGTATCCATATCATCTAGCTTGTATGAAAATGTTCATAATAGTTTCTTTAATTATTTACTCATGTATTCTTTATTACTTAATTTGTATAGCATTTATAATTAGAAACCCTCTGTTATTCCTGTTATTTGTGTTTTTCTTCTTTATTTTTTCTTGGTCATTTTTGTTAAGAGTTTATCAGGCTTGCTGATATTTTCAACTTTGCTTTTGGCTATGTTGATTTTTTCTATTATTTGTCAGTTTTCTAATTCATTAACTTCTGTTTTTATCCTAATTATTTTCTTTCCTTCCAGTAACTGTGGGTTTATTTTGCTCTTCTTTTCCTATAATCTTGCAGTACAACCTTAGGTTGTTGACTTTATGCTTTTCTTTTTTTGTGATATAAACGTATAGATTTCCCTCTAAATACTATCTTAGCTACATAACATACATTTTTATATGCTACATTTTCATTATTGTTGATTCCTATATATTTTCTAATTTCTTGTGTGTAGTATTTATTTTACAAATGCTGGGAGTTTCTTTAGATATTTTAATGATTTCAAATTTAATTCCACTGTGGCCAAAGAGCATATTCTGTATGGTTTCAATCCTTCTTAGTGTTTTCAATGAATGGTGTTGGGAAAACTGGACTGCCACGTACAAAAAAATGAAACTGGACTACTTTCTTAAAATATAATTCTAAAACTCACATGGAAACAGTCTCCAAATAACTGGAGAATAAAGAATAAAACTGGAGGCATTACACTTCCTGATTTCAAAATATATGTCAAAGCCTTAGTAATTAAAACAGTATGGTCTGGTAAAAAGACAGACATATAGACAGACTATAGACCAATGGATCAGAACAGTGAGCCTAGAACTAAATCCACATATATAAGTTCAATTCATCTTCAACAAGGATGGTAAGAATACACAATGGGGAAAGGATAGTCCTAACAAATTATGTTAGAAAAACTGGATATTCACATACATAGGAATGAAATTGGACCTCTGTATTACAGTATACACAAAAATCAACCCAAAATGGATTTAAAACTTAAATGTAAGTTCTGAAACTCTGAAACTCCTACAAATCATAGAGGAAAAGCTTCACAGCATGGATACAACACCAAAAGCATAGGCAACAAAAGCAAAAACAGACCAGTGAGACTGCATCAAATTAAAAAGTTTCTGACAGCAAAGCAAATAATCAATAGAGTGAAAAAAATATTTGTAAACCATATCAGATAAGGAGTTAACTTCTAAAAAAAAAAAATAGAAGGAACTCCTACAACTCAATAGCAAAACAAAGAAATAAAACCCATTGCATACCTCTATTTAAAAATGGGCTAAAGATTTGAATAGACATTTCTGCAAAGAAGACATAAAAATGGCCAGCAGGTATATGAAATCTATGCCAGCAATCTGTGAGGGTTCCGGTTTTTCCACAACCTCATCAACACTTACTATTTTCCTTTTTTTAAAAATGGCTGTCCTAATGAGTACAAAGGTGGTGTTTCACTGTGGCTTTGATTTGCATCTCTCTAATGATGTTGGACATTTTTCCATGGGCTATTGGCCATTTATATATCTTCTTTGGAGAAATGTCTTCAAATTCTTTCCTTGGTTTTAGATTGGGTTATTTGTCTTTTTATTGTTGAGTTTTAAGTGTTCTTTATATATTCTGGACATTATACTCCTATCAGAGAGAGGATTTGAAAATATTGTTCCCATTCTTGGGTTCTTTATAATGTCCTTAGACTCAAAAAAGTATTTAATTTTGATGAAGTCCAGTTTACCTACTTTGTTTGCTTGTGCTTTAGACATCATCTAAGAAAATGTTGCTTAATCCAAGGTTACAAGGATTTACATTTCTCTGTTCTAAGCATAGTCGTGGTTTTCATCACATACAACTAATTTTCCTTCCAGTGCCCTCCTAGTCCCTCAAAACTGATAGCCTCAGACATGTTCTTCAACTTCACTGAGTTGTCCGGTGGACCAGGAAAGATTCCTTGGATCAAGACCATACAATTCCTTGTACCAGGCCTCTGGCAGGAGGATATTTGTTGAACTTCTACCATCCATCCTCTCTCTCAGATATCTCTTAGGTTCTAGACTCACACTTGCTGGCTTCAGTTCCCATCTATACCTTTTACTAAGCTCCATGACTTTGAGTGAACCACTGACCTCTCTAGGTCTGTGCTGCTCACAGTGCCATCTGAGTACCACCAGTCTCACCGCCACCTGGGAACCTGTGAGAAATTCAGATTCTTAGTCCCCAGTCCACATTTCCTGAATCAGAAACTGGTGGTGGGGCTCAGAAATCTATGTATTAAAAAATCATCCAGATAAGTGTGATATGAGTAGTGAGGCCTAATATCAGCTTGCTTAGCTATACTTATTTAAAAACATATCCTAGAGAACCCCAGAATAATATTGTTCTTTCTGTGTGCATCCTCTTTATGCCTCTTCAGTTTAAGCATCTTGGGGAGCTCCCTTTGCTCTCAGCATTCACTGTGCAATTTCTGTGTTTCAAGTTTAATAATTCTAGGCACTTCTGCTGATGAGGGAATTCTCAATAGGATAAGAAACAGAAAATGTCCTTTATTCTCTGTAGCTTCCAGAACAACATATGATTGTCATGAAACCATCCATTTCCATATTATGCCAACAAAACAGTGTCGGGGGCATCGGGCTATGGGAGGTTGCTGCTGTTTTCTGGTGTGTATTACCCTTAACCTCTGAACTGCTTCTGACCCTTACCTTCTGCCTTCCCTGCGTCAGGAATGATGGGTCAATTTATAACTGCATTCTCTCCAGGGTGTGAATACTGTGACTCTCCTTTGTAAAGCAGGTAGGATGACATTAGAACCTCCCTCTTTTGCACCCACATGAGGTAAAATAAGTTAAAATGATTCTGCTTAGTTTGTGTATAAGGCAGGTAGAGGAGTTCTTGATTATTAAGATTAGCTGATAGCGCTGGGAATCAGCAGGGCTAGAAGAAGACTGTCACTATGGAATGTAGTCATTCTGTGGAAGGCCTGACGCGTAGACTGTCAGGAAGGAGAGATAAGCCTCCCAGGCCTCAGCTAGCTGCTCTAATTTAAAGCTGTCTCTCCTGTTTTTTTTTTTTTTTAACATTTTATTTATTTGCAAGAGAGGGAGAGAGAGAGAGAGAGCATGAGCGGGGGCAGGGGGAGGTCAGAGGGAGAAGCAGACTCCCCGCTGAGTGGGAAGCCGGACATGGGGCTTGATCCTGGGACACCGAGATCATGACCTGAGCCAAAGGCAGATGCTTAACCGATTGAGCCACCCAGGTGTCCTGCCTCTGCTGTTTTTGTTTTTGTTTTTAAGATTTTATTTATTTTTGTGTGTGAGAGAGAGAGAGTGCACATGCACAAGCAGGAACAGGGGGAGGAGTAGAGAGAGCAGCAGACTCCCTGCTGAGCAGGGAGCCTGATGCAGGACTTGATCCCAGGACTCTGGGATCATGACCTGAACCAAAGGCAGATGATGCTTAACCGACTGAGCCACCCAGGTCCCTTCTCTGCTGATTCTGAATGATACTTCAGAAGAATAAAAGTGATTCTGTGGACTCTCCAGCTGGGCCAAGAAGATCATTTATTCTGCAGTTGGAATGAGGATCTCTCCCAATGGGAACTGAGAGATACGAAATGAGAAATACAGGGGTTTCCTGACCTAAGGGCAATACCAACCATTCTGAGGCTAAAACTATACAGTCAGAAATACTGTCTACCACCTGATGGTTAGAGTTAGCCCCACAGATTTCAAAGAAAAGAAGTGTTCTTTGGAGGGTGCTATGGACTGAACTGTGTCGCTCTAAAATTCCTATGTTGTAGCCTTAACCTGCAATGTGACTGTATTTGGCCATAGGGATTTTAGGAGGCCATTATGGTTAAATGAGGTCATAAGAATGGAGTTCTAATCCAATAGGATTGGTAGGTAGCCTTATAAGAAGAGGAAGAGGCAAGATCATCACTCTTTCTCCATGTACATGCACCAAAGAAACACCATGTAAGGACACAAGGAGAAGGAAGCCAGGCAGGAAGTGAGCCCTCATCAGATGGGATCAAAGCTGTCACCTTAATTTTGGACCTTCCAGGCTCTCAGAACTGTGAGAAAATAAATTTCTGTTGTTTAAGCCACCCACCCAGTCTATGGTATTTTGTCATGGCAGACTGAGCTAAGACAGAAGGGACTTTGTTTTTGTTTGTTTGTTTTGTTTTTTAAAGATTTTATTTATTTATTTGACGGAGATAGAGACAGCATTGAGAGAGGGAACATAAGCGGGGGGAGTGGGAGAGGAAGAAGCAGGCTACCAGCAGAGCAGGGAGCCCGACGCAGGGCTCGATCCCAGGACCCTGGGATCACGCCCTGAGCCGAAGGCAGACCCTTAACGACTGAGCCGCCCAGGCGCCCCTGGGACTTTCATTAGATAGGACCCCTTGGAGCTACTTTTTCCATTGGCTTCATGGGTCATTAAGTGCTGACATGAAGCTTAGACAGGGAAAGACACACAGGTGAAAATAAATGAATAAATAATTGAACACCATATAAAGATTGAAGTGTTAATCAGTTATGGTAGGATAGTTATAATATTAAAATAATGATGTTAATGATGTATTATTTCTATGGGGTGCAGTGGGGGTATAGGAATAACCAGCCTATTCAGAGAGAAGTATTACAACCATGTTATAGTAAAAACCAGAGTGTGTGTGTATGTGTGTGTGTGTGTGTGTGTGTGTATAGATATAATATATATATATTATATATATGCATATATAATAATTGAGACTGTAAGTGATTATACTAATGATGACTTTTGAGGGGCAGCATTGCATGGGGATTAATATAATAGATCTTTTAGCCAACTGGCCTCAATTTGTGGGTGGTTTTTTTTTTTATGATGTTCAGTTAGCCACTGTATAGTATAGATTCTGATGTAGTGTTCAGTGATTCTTAGTTGCATATAACACCTAGTGCTCATCACAACACATGCCCTCCTTAATACCCATCACCCTGTTACCCCATCCTCCCACCCACTTTCCTCTGAAACCCTCAATTTGTTTCCTAGGGTCCATAGTCTCTCATGGTTCATCTCCCTCTATGATTTCTCCCCCTTCAGATTTCTCTCCCTTCCCCTATGGTCCTCCATGCTATTGCTTATGTTCCACATATGAGTGAAACCATATGATAATTGTCTTTCTCTGCTTGACTTACTTCACTTAGCATAATCCCCTCCAGTTCCATCCATGTCGATGCAAATGGTGGGATTCATCCTTTCTGTGGGCTGAATAATATTCCATTGTATATATGTACCACATCTTCTTTATCCATTCATCTGTTGAAGGGCATCTTGACTCCTTCCACAGTTTGACTAGCCTGACTTTGAATCCCCCTGTGCTATTTACTAGCTTTTTACGTTGGGCAAGTTCCTTTACTTCTTTATGACACACATTCTTCATCTGTGAAATGGGAATAATAATGAGCCCATCTTAAGCATTGTTGTGTGGATTGACTTATTATAAATTTAAAGTGCCTAGAACAGGGACTGGTGCACTCAGACACTTAATAAAATTTGCTGCCATCATCATCCTCATCATCAATCACTATTAGTACTGTGTACTGGGTTCTGTCATTTAAGCCTTGTAATATGTGGACTATTTCCCTCTGGTTTACAAGATTGTTATGATTCCTAATAGTGTTATCAGTTGCAATGATAATATTAACATAAATGCAAACAATCACAATGTTTCCATGGTAGCTAGTCTCCAAGATTTCCCTTAATGAATCTTGCTTCCTGTATTCAAACCTCTTCCACAATGAATGGATTGACCAATATAACAAATTCAGCCACCATATTTGTGAATACACTCAAGAGCCCTAAATGGGGCCTATGTGGTGAGGAGCTAAGGCCTGCCAATAGTCATGTGAGCTGGCTTGGAATCAGATCCCACAAGCCTCAATCAGCTTTCAGATGACTGCAACTCTGGCCAACATCCTGACTGTAACCTCATGACAGTTCCTAAGCTGAACCACCTAGCTAAGCTATTCCCAGCTTTTTGGCCCTCAGAAACTGAGAGAATAAATGTTGATTGTTTTGTTTTGTTTTTAAAGGTTTTATTTATTTATTTTAAAGAGAGAGAGAACACAAGCGGGAGGAGTGGCAGACAGAGGGAGTGGGAGAAGCAGACTCCCCTCTGAGCAGGGAGCCTGACACGGGACTCGATCTCAGGACCCTGGGATCATGACCTGAACCAAAGGCAGGTGCTTAACCGACTGAGCCACCCAGGCACCCCATGTTTATTGTTGTTTTAAGCCATTAAGATTCTTTTTTTTTTTTAAGATTTTATTTATTTAAGAGAGAGAGCACAAGAGAGCAAACACAAGCAGGGAGAAGGACTGAGGGAGAGGGAGAGAGAGAAGCAGACTCCCCACTGAGCAGGAAGCCCAATGTGGAGCTTGATCCCAGGACCCTGAGATCATGACCTGAGCTGAAGGCAGACGCTTAACTGACTGAGCCACCCAGGTGCCCTTAAGTCATTACATTTTTGGTAGCTTGTTACATAGCAATAAATACTGTAGTCAGCAATGCATTATAAACGTGCCATTTTCCGGAATGTAATGGAACACACCATGGGTTCTCAGAATTGACATTAATTATGGTCGTATCTTTTTGAGTAATCTCTCCACCCAACATGGACCTGGAACTCATGACCTTGAGATCAAGAGTTGTATACTCTACCAACTGAGCCAGCCAGGCACCCCAAATATAGTCATAACCTTAATGTAATTCAAATGATTGTAATAAAGTAGTGCTTACATTGTCCTGTTTCACAGATGGAAACAGAACACCAGTTTTTGTTTTAGTAGGATGCCCATTATAATAAATATTAAAATAGTACAATCATAATATCATTAAAGGAGTAATCTAATTGAGCTCGTTTCACAGAGGGGGAAAAAACTTCACCTCTAGAGGTGGCACTATCATTGTGTTAATATAGTGCAAACACCACTGACCTGAAGGTGGCAGAAAGCAGAAGGGAATACAGGATTTCTTAGCATCAGTTTGTGTTATTCACAATATCTTAATAATTACAGGCAAAGTATAAATAATGAGAGAAATTTTGATATAAATTAATTATACTTCAATAACAGAATCAATGTAATTATGGAATTAAGTAAAATGGTTAGTAATTGGTATGGTATTGTGTATGGTAAGGTATGATGTATGGCATGGGAAGTGGGGTGGGGTGTGGTAGGGTATAATATAGATAATAGTCACACCAGCACCAGTACCCCCAATTGATGGCTGAGAGTGGAGGGCTCAGCCTATTCTGCTCTTAGGGCAAGTGCCCATGACAATCATGGCTTTAACCTGACCTTGCCACAGGGTCAACACCTGCCACGTTGTGTCATATTTATCATCCAGCAAGGTGCCTGAGGCTGGGAAGCCTCAGCCCTGCCACCTTCCTCTTGTCCCCATGGTTTCATATCCTCTGGTGGTTCTTCTGGTCCTGGAGGAGGCAGGGCAGACCACATGGGATGATGGGATAAAGAACTGTTGGGGTGGATGCTAACAGGATGGCCCTGCCTGTTGGTACCCTGCTATTGTCCCTCTTCACTCTACATGGCCTGCCTATTGCAACCAGGAGTCTGAGTAAAGAGACATAGCATTGACCTTGTGGACGCTGGGGAAGATGCAGGTCAGATACACTGGGGAGGGGGAAGGATGGGGTGGTTGAGGTTGGATGAGGAAGGGTTAGGGCTTAGATGTGCTGAGGTGTGGGAAGGGGCATTAAATCTTGAATTAGAGGACATGTAACCAACCTACCCTCCCTCCCTCAAACCCACCCCCCATGCATTTAGCTCATTCGGTGTGGGGCACTTGGTCACCCTTGATGCTATTACTATCATTCATTCTTCCATTTAACAAACTTAAACAGAGGGGCGCCTGGGTGGCTAAGTCAGGTGAGCATCTGACTCTTGGTTTCAGCTCAGGGTATGGTGGATCAAGGGATTGCCCCAACTCAGGCTCCATGCTCAGCAGGGAGTCTGCTTGAAGAGTCTTGCCCTTTGCCCCTCCCCCGACTCCAGCAAGTTCTCTCTCTCTTGCAAATGAATGTATAAATCTTAAAAAAAAAAAAAAAACTTATACAGAGTGTCTATTTTGTGCTAGTGCTGTGTGCCTTGGACACAGTAGGAACAATACAAAGTCTGGGCATCATGAGGTTGACAGTTCAGTGGGGAGGCGTGAATGATAAACCAAAAACAGAAACATTTAATATCAGGTCAGATGGTGGTACTTGCAACACAAATATAGTACAAAACACAAAATGATCAAAAAAGTGTTACTTCACATACAATGGTTGAGGGATGGTAGCAGAGGATTCTCCAAAGAATGGAAAAGACACCAAGCTGCATGAGCACTGGGGAATCAGAATACTCTCAGAGAACACAGCTGGGCAAAGTGGAGCAAGCTTCCTTGATGTTAAGAACAGCCAGTGTTGAGCTGTTGACATATAATAAAAATGTTGACCAGCTACAACTGCAGGCTCTCCAGACCATATGCTCCCTTTTATTATAGTTATAACTTTACACTATAAACATTAAATGTAAACATGTCAAAATATAAATAACTGAAGTGTTATGTGGAAGTTTGATATATTATAAAAATTACATAATTCAATAATTGTACAATACATACTATATATCATAAAATAAACATTTTATTATAAGGAATATACAATAAATATTATAATGTGCTATATATTGCAAATATACATAATAGTATGTAATGATATGCACATATAAAATTATACAAACCTATTTATATTTATAATCTAATATCTAATCTTTTATCAAATATAATTTAAATTATCACATGGTAAAACAATACTTTTGAGATTCATCCACGTTGTAGCTGGTGTCAATAAATCATTCCTTTTTATGGGTGAGTAGTATCCCCTTGTATAGATATCCTACAATTTGTTGAATTATTCACCCACTGATGACATTTGAGTTGTTTCCAGTTTTTTTGGCAACTGAATATAGTTTCTGTGAACATTCGAGTCCATATATAATTTTTCATTTCTATAGCTTAAATACCAAGGAGTGAGATTGCTGCATTATAGGGTTAGTATATGGTTAATTTTATAAGAACTTGCCAAATTTTGGCTCAGGGTGGATAAACCACTTTACCTTTCCAACAGCAATGCATGAATGTTTCCATTGCTTTGCATCCTTGACAACTTTTGGTACTAGTTTTAAAAAATTCTTAAAGCCATTCTAATAAGTGTAGTGGTATCTAAGCATGGTGTTAATTTGCATTTTCCTGACTAATGATGTTGAGTATCCTTTCATCAGCTTATTTTCCATCCAGCCATGTGGATGAATCTCAAATACATCATAAAATGAGATGTCCGACTCAAAAGTAGATACATACATATGTACATACATACATATGGATACACATATATTTCTATAACATTGTGGAAAAAAGCAAAAATATAAAGACAAGAAACAGATCAAATTAGTGACTGCAAAAGGGTGGAAATAGGGAAACTGCCTAAAAATGGATAGGAAGGAATTTTGGGGAGTGAAGGAAACGTTCTCTGTCTTGATTATGGTGTTGATTACATAATTGTATGCATTTGTCAAAACTCAGAGTTGCATACTAAAAAGGGTGAATATTATCTTATATAAATACCTCAATATACCTGACTTTAAAAATATCTCAGTACTACAGTATCATAATACATGTAAAAGAGAAATAATTAAAAGTAACTCACAATAAAATGTTTCCCTCTGTGAGGTTTGGGCCCAGCCATGCAGATGTTGGTCAGATGTTTCTGTCAATTTATAACTAGTAATGTTATTAACAGTAACAGGATACCCTCATTGGCCTCCACTAGCCCTGCTCCCTTAATAAACCCTGACTTATAGTCACTTCATTCTCCATAATTACATTTTATAGGTGAAGCAATTGAGGTCCAGAGGGAAAGTTTGCTGGGTTGCCCAGAATCCCTCAGCAGATCAGTGTTGACACCAGGATTTGGATCCACATCCATAGCCTTCTCTATTCTGGTTGCATCATGTGAAGCTCAGCTTGTGGTCTCCTGATGCCCTCAGATCCTCTCTAGCCCACTCTGGGCCACTAATTCCCCCAGAGGGATCTATGAAGCTAGGATCTCATCCTCAACCCTTCTCCCTCTTCCAGGTCTCCTGTCCATGCAAACAGTGGGGATGTGGAGAAGCAATGCTGGAGAACTTGCAGTAGCCATGCAGGGGCCTCATGAAGCAATGGAGGCAATGGGGAATCAGCATTATGTTAGTGGGGACCAATAGGGGAAAAGCAAATACTACCAGGATTTAACAGAGGGGTCACAGATACTGTGTTACTGGGTAATGGGCATCAACAGACTTTTTGCTGGTTATTAATGCAGGTCCTACAGAGAGTGGGAGAGTGGAGGCTCCAAAATGCAGGTCAATGTGGAGTTTATGGTGCATTATCAGTCATTGCCCTTACCTGTGGGGAGGGAAGCAGGTTAATGGCACTTACCAGTGTTCAGAGAAGTTACTGAGGGCATCACCACATGCTGAGTTTGGGATCATTACAGACTCTGCTAGGTGGGGAAATGGGAGATAATTAGTCACCATTGTTGTGATGGACAAGTAATGGAGGGAGATCATAAACCATCCTACTAGAAGTATAGAGAAAGTATCAGAAGATATTATTAATAGTTGGATGGGGAGTGGTAGCAACACAGCTCCCTATTCTAAGGACTACAGTAAGTGGTCATCCGTCACTACTTACATGGAAGTAGGAATAAATGTGGAGTATGGAGGCTGCTAGACTTTGTCACAAGTGAAATAACAGGCATTATGCTGGAGGTAACTGTAGAGGAGGCAATGAGAAAATCTCCAGACACTATTTCCTGGAATTAAGGAGGGGTGATAAACATAGTAGTGGAGTAAAAGAGGGATAACGGGGTCTCCAGACACTCTCTTGAGGGTCAGCAAACATTGTCCTAAGTTGGGGCAGAATTGTGGGTTGCAAGACATTTAGAGAAGCCCCAGATACAGTACTGGATGAGATAAAGGGGTTAATAGGTTGCCCGCCATACATTGTTCATAGACAGAGAAAGGTGTATGGGGTAATCATCAGATACTGTGAAAGGGACCTAAAGATGAATCAGACACTGATCTACAGTGGAGTAATGGGATGTGTCACAAAGCACTATGAAATTTAAGTGAGAGGGTTAAAGGGGGAATTCCCAGGCTTGCTCCCTTGACCAGGTTCTGTCCCAATCCTCAACCACTATGCTATTGTTCACAAAGGCGAGAGCATCTCTGTACAACCCCACTACTTCCCACTCCCAGTTGTTACCAGTGGACCGACCTGGAAGAACTATTCTGCTGGTTCCAATTTGGCTGCCCAGCAGCTAAGTGTTCAGTCAGACCCTCTGCCTGCATTTGAGGCCACTGCTGCCAGTCTTGGGTTGAACACCTATGCCCTGTTTGCTCTCAGCCCCTTCATACCATTAGCTCTGGCCTGCCAGAGCATGAGGAGAGGGTCCATAGGTAAGGGTCTGGGGTGGGGTAAGGTTGTGCATACTAGGGCAAAGTGCACAGGCTCTTCTACAATGATTTCAGAGCTCACTGTGGTATTTCTGAATCATGGTAAGAAATCCTGGAACACCAAGCATCTATGTGGGATTTCCACTGCATCAGTTTTCCCTTCTTTAAAGTGGCTGGCATCAGGCCAAAAGGTTTATGGTGATGTTTCAGCTTTAGGGCCAGGAAGGAGGCACAGCCCAGGTAAAAACTAGAGATGAAAAAGCTAGAGATGGTGTTTTAGGCAAGTTGGTTCTCCCCATTGCAGCATCTTATGCTGTAATATAGAAAAGATCAAAGGGAAGTTGTGATGAACAGGGTCAACACTCCACGATGTGCATTTATGCAATGCTTGTTGTCAGGCACAAATCAAGGCTCACAGTGGAGAACAAAACAGGGAAAAACATTCCAGTTTGGGAGCCAGAGACAAAATATACAGGGTATCATGGCAATAAGTGCTATGGAGAAGTATAAAGGATAGAGGGAAGGGGGCCAAAATTTTATACCAGGCAGGAAAGCACAGGGGCCTCTGTGAAAAGGTGCCATTGGAAGACATGAAGGGGCTAAGAACACAGATATGAGGAACCTTTTTCTTCAAAGAGAGTGCAAAGGCCCTGAGGCAGGACCTGAACTGATATGTTTGAGGCACATGGGGAGAAGGTGCTTGTGGAGCCCATGGCATGAAGATGGACACAGAAAAGACATGAAGAAATGTTGGTTTTTTTAATATGAGTTACTGATTTGTTATTATTATAAATGTCAGGTCATTAAGGAAGGCAAATGAGCTGGAAGAACTATGACAGTAAAAGGGAGACTGGATGAAAAGTTGACCAAAATGATATGAAAATTCTTACATCAGAAACTTTCCTGAGGGTAATGGAGATTCACAAAATGTTATGCTGGGAGCTAAATGAGTTACTGGCAAACACAGTATCCTCAGCAGACACAGTGTTTAGCACTAATGCACTTATGGGTGTCAGAAGACAATGTGCTAGGGACTCACGAGGGTCAAAGACACTTTACTGGTAGATGATAAAGGGGGGTTACAAGTCATGATGTTAGAGGATAATGGGTCAACATACGCTTTGAGGTTTGTGTCCGTATACATAAAGAACTTTTTTACTGAGTTATCTCTTTCTTGATGGAAATACTCAGTGGGGGTTGGATACACACAACCATGTTAGATTCAACAGAAGAATGAAAAAAACACCTGACACTGTTAGACAATGTGTTCTGCAGCAAACATCTCACAGAACTTAGGGTCTGTCACTATTATATATTTTATGTTGTTCTACCATTCAACTTTTTGGCACTTTACCTATTCCACAGTAAACAGAATTATCATTAACATGACATAACATAAACTTTCTTATGCAGAATTTGGTAACAATGTTCCAACACATATATATATTTAAGTAGGCTCCATACCCAGCACAGAGCCTGGAGCCCAACACAGGGCTCAAACTCACAACCATGAGATCAAGACCTGAGCTGAGATCAAGAACTGGGCACTCAACTGACTGAACCACCCAGGTGCCCCTGTTCCATCATATTTTTCATGAAAAGCCTTCTTCTAATCTGTCAAATTGACAAAATTACTTTTCTTCCAGTATGACTGCCTCAAGGCTTAATGAAGGTGGTGACAATGTGGGAAGGGCCCCCTGCATTCAGGGCCCTCTTCTATAGAGTAATGCATGACATTTTGATGGGGTGTTTCTACTTATGATAATATGCATATTTTCTGAACAAATTCAATGATGTACAGTCAGACCCGATTTCACTGAGGTTTTCTCATACCGTTCCTCTCAAGTGTGAATACTCTGATGGACACTGAGCACAGATTTCTGGACGAAGCCTTTCCCACAGACTACACACTTATAGGGTTTGTCTCCAGTGTGCGTTGTCTGGTGTTTATTTAAATTTGACCTATCTGTGAAAGCCTTCCCACACTCAGCACATACATAAGGCTTTTCTCCTGTGTGAATTCGCTGATGCACTTGGAGTTGTGATTTCTTAGTGAAAGATTTGCCACAGTCATTGCATTCATAAGGCTTCTCTCCAGTGTGAATTCTATGATGTATAATCAACTCTGACTTCTGTCTGAAGGTCTTCCCACATTCAGAACAGATGTAGGGCTTTTCTCCAGTATGAGTTTTCTGATGTTTACTGAGATTTGACCTGCCACTAAAGGCTTTCCCACAAACAGCACACACATACGGTTTTTCTCCTGTGTGAATTGGTTGATGCACCAGGAGCTGAGATTTAGAGGTGAAGGATTTCCCACAATCACTGCATTCATAAGGTTTCTCTCCAGTATGAATTCTCTGATGAGTAATGAAATTTGATTTCCGGATGAAAGCTCTTCCACACTCACTGCATACATAAGGTTTCTCTCCTGTATGAATTTTCTGATGCACAATGAGTATTGACTTCTGGTTAAAGGCTTTCCCACATTCATGGCATTCATACTGTCTTTCTCCAGTATGAATTTTCTGGTGTATATTAAGGTGTGACTTTTGGGTAAAGGCTTTTCCACAGGTACCACATTCATAAGGTTTCTCTCCAGTATGAATTCTCTGATGTGTAATCAAGTCTGACCTTTGCGTGAAGGCCTTTCCACATTTAGAACATATATAGGATTTCTCTCCTGTATGAGTTTTCTGATGTGTAATAAGATTTGACCTGTTGGTGAATGCCTTCCCACATTTAGTGCACATATAAGGTTTCTCTCCTGTGTGAATTCGTTTATGTACATGGAGTTGTGACTTGGAAGTAAAGGATTTCCCACAGTGGCCACAATTATAAGGTTTCTCTCCTGTGTGAATTATTTGATGTGCAATCAAGTGAGCCTTCTGGATGAAGGCTAGTCCACATTTCATGCATACGTATGATTTTTCCCCTGTATGAATTCTCTGATGCACTGTGAGTGCTGACTTCTGAGTAAAGGCTTTTCCACAATCTCCGCATTCATAAGGTTTTTCCCCAGTGTGAATTCTCTGGTGTATAATCAGTTCTGACCTGTACGTAAAGGCCTTACCACATTCAGTACATATGGAAGATTTCTCTCTAATTTGAACTTTCTTGTGTGTAATGAGGTTGGAACTATTGTTGAACATCTTCCCATATTCAGTATATATAAAGGGTTTCATTCTTGTGTGAATTCGTTGATGTACCTGGAGCTGTGACTTAGAAATGAAGGACTTCCCACAGTTATTGCATTCATACGGTTTTTCTCCAGTATGAATTCTTCGGTGTGCAATCAAGTGTGTCTTCTGAATGAAGGCCTGTCCACATTCAATACATATATAGGATCGCTCACCTGTATGAATCTTCTGATGCATCTTGAGTGTGGACTTTTGTGTAAATGCTTTGCCACAATCATTGCATTCATGGTGTCTCTCTCCAGTATGAATTTTTTGATGTATACTGAGATCAGAGTTATAAGAGAATCCTTTTCCACATTCACTGCATTCATAAAGTTTCTCTCCAGTATGAATTCTCTGGTGCCTTAAGAGAGAAGATACTTGGAAAAAAGCTTTTCCACATTCACTGCACTTATAGGGCTTCTCTCTAGTATGGGTTCTCTGATGTGTAATGAATTCTGGCTTCTTTACAAAAGCCTTCCCACAGTCGATGCATACATAGAGTTTTTCTCCTGTGTGAACTTTCAGATGTACCCTGAGCTGTGACTTCTGGGTGAAGATCTTTCCAAATTCAGCACATTCATAAGATTTTTCCCCAGTATGAATTTTCTGATGTTGAGAGGGTGCTTGTTTATAGCTGAGGATTTTTCCATATTGATTATGGTCCCATAACTTCTCTCCTGTTGGAGAACACTCAGGGTCAGTATAGGAAGAAATTTTACTATATTCAGTAATCTTATTAATGTTCTTTGATGCACTGTTTCTATAATGACTGTGTAAATCTAAATTATGCTTCAAAGCATTTCCAAATGAGTCACATTGATGGGGTCTTTTTGGTGGAAGAATGTTTTGGCTCACGTGAATTATTTTTCTAATGTCCTTATATTCATAATCCTTTGTAGTCAAAATTTTCTTGATGAAAGCAACATCTCTTAAAGTTTTGTTTTCTCTTTGCTGATAGCTCTCTATCTCGTCACCAATCTGCCACAATTCTTCTAGAATGAAATACAACAAAATATCACTTGTAGCATCATCTTCCTTCTCAATGTAGAAAGAAGCTTTTTCAGAAATTCTCTGCTGTGACATTTAAAACCTAAACCCTCCTCAACAGAGAATGATGTTTTAGCTTGAAGACCAGTTAGTCTTTGAGCTAGCAGAGGCTAGAGGGGAGTGTCATATGGCTCATCCATGTTGAACACAGAGAAAAGGGTGAGGGTGACTCATCTGATGAAGAGGCTAGTGACAGTGGCAATAGGAAACATTCTGGGATATAATTCACTGGTTAGAGTAAATAAACATTATGACCATAACCCACCATGGACAGAAGTGGAAAAAGCAAGGCAAAGAACAAGATATACAGCACAGCAACATTTATATAAATTAATAATACCCCAAGTCACTTTAAATTTTAAAATATGCATACATTAAGAAATATGTTTCCATCATATAAAGTAATTGCCTATGGTGAGAAGTGAGATGGGTATAAAGAAATGGTAATAAATCAAAAAATAAAATACAGGAGTTCCATCCTTATCTGAAGGGGACATGTTCCAAGACCCTCAGTGGATGCCTGGATCCTCAGAAAGTAATGAACCTGATTTTTTTTTTCTTATTCAGTCAAGAACTTTCAGCTTTTCACTTAAAGGAAGAACTTTATGGATTCTCTTTGACATGTCGGAATTGCCACCATCACTACTCTTGTGCTTTGGGGCCACTGTTAAGTAAAATAAGGGTTACTTGAACAGAAGCACTGCAATATCATAAGAGTCAATCTGATAACCAAGATGGCTGCTAACTGATTAATGGTCAGGGCATTTATAGCATGGATATGCTGGACAAAGGGATGATTCAACTCCCAGGCAGGATGGAGTGGGATGGCAAGAGATTTCATCAGGCTACTCAGAAAGGCACACAATTTAAAACTTATGAATTGTTAATTTCTGGAATTTTCCATTTAGTATTTTCAGATTACGGGTGACTATTGGTAACTGAAACTACAGAAAGTGAAATTACAAATAGGGCAAACTACTGTAATAGAGAATCTTTACCCAGACTGATGATGACAGTGTGCCCTGAATGAGGACCGTGATTAAGCTCAAACTTCATCATGTGAAGTATAGAAATAAAACAATTACAAAAATCAGTCAACGAGGCAAAGAGACCCCAGCTAGGGTGAAGTCAACCCACATCAGAAGGAAATATCGGAAAGTACTCCTAAAGGTTAAGAGACAATTACCCCCAAGTCATCAGTTGGGTGAAAGGCATGGGGAATGAGGAAACAAGAAATCTTATATGTCAGTGCCTATGGAGGAAATAGGAAGAGAGGCTGGTTGGAGTTAATGTTCTGAAGCATTCCATAGTGGAAAGACAGAGGACTACCAGAAGTGGGAGTGTGTGCCTTATAGTAACTTTGAAAGAAAGATCCATGAATGCCTGAATGCATAAAGAATCCTGGACCATGCGGAAGGCAGAAAGAAAAAGAATGGTTGAGAAAAGGAGCATAATGAAGGAAACCTGTAATGAGGCAGATTGGCATGTGATCCAGATTCCAAAAAGCTAATGAAAAAGATGAATAGGCATGATGAAGCCATTTGGTTATTTGAGAGGCCAATGTCAAGGGTTTTCAAGCAATACAAAAAAAAATTAAAGCCTTCCAAAAGAGTCATCTTAATAGCATTTCAAAGATGCCAGTCTTTCTCAAGACAGCTGAGATTTGCTTCCCTTTCTCCCATCTGTCTGGGTCACACTCACTCACCTGGACAGTTCTGATGTGGGCTCTCACCCTGCAATGCCCATGGCTCCTTTCCTTGCTCCAACATGAAAACTTCTGGTTGGGGAACTTCATACCCTGTTCGTAAGAAATGATAAAGGACTGGATCCAGCTAATTGTGTTTCAAAGTGCAATCAATAAAGTCTTGTTCAATGAACTTTCTTCTTCAGTAATGTAACCATATATTTCTGGGAACAGAGTAACATTCAGAATGCCCAAGGGGATAAAGAATCCTAGACAAATCAAGGACAAAACCATCATACTTCAGATGTCTCACAGCATTCAGCAACTGAGAATGGGAACACTCTGTGTGGACCCAAGTGACTGTGCTTACCTACAGAGAGCAGGTGACTGTAGGTCTCCAGCATCACATCCCGGTACAGGTTTCTCTGTGCAAGATCTAGATGCTGCCACTCCTCTCTGCTGAAATCTACAGCCACATCCCTGAAGGACACCGATCCCTGTAAGGGCACATTCCTATTCAATGTGAATAATTAGCTTTGGGGGATGGAAAGACTATATTTAGGAATATGGAATGTGGGTTTTGTTGTTAATTTACTTCCTCTTTTTTTTTAATTTTAAAAGATTTTTTTATTTGACAGAGAGAGAGAGCAAGAGTGGGAGGGGCAGAGGGAGAGGGAGAGAGAATCTCAAGCAGACTCCACTGTGAGTGCAGAGCCCGACGTGGGGCTCGATCTCATGACCCTGGAATCATGACCTGAGCCGACACCAAGAGTCGGACATCCAACCGACTGCACCACCCAAGTGCCCCTACTTCCTCTTTTTAAAAACTCACCTCCCATTTCCCTAACATTTTATTATAGAAAATTTTGAACATATGGAAAATTTAAAAGAAACTGTATATCCACCACTCAGGATCTATCATTAACATTTTAGTCTATTTGTTTTATCACACATTTAGCCATCCTTTTATCCATCCATCAATCCATCCTACTTTTATACAGTTCAGAGTAAACTATAAATGCCAGTACACTTTGTCCTAAATACTTAAGAATGCAAATCATTAACCAGAATGCAGTATTTGTTTACCTTCTTAAGGTAAAATTTACTCACAATGAAATGTACAAATCCACAATATATCATTTGAAGTTTTGATTACACAGATGTATAATACAGGAGTTTTTAAAAAATGGTATTTCATACAGGGTGCATATTGAATATCTAGTTTTACACAATATTTTGTGGAAGAAAGAAATCCAATAAAGAATTTCTGCCATTTGTTCTATACTACAGTCAGTTTATTACTTTTCAAAACTAAAGAATGAAATAGGCTCTCTTGGGGTGCCTGGGTGGCACAGCGGTTAAGCATCTGCCTTTGGCTCAGGGCGTGATCCTGGCGTTATGGGATCGAGCCCCACATCAGGCTCCTCTGCTATAAGCCTGCTTCTTCCTCTCCCACTCCCCCTGCTTGTGTTCCCTCTCTCGCTGGCTGTCTCTATCTCTGTCGAATAAATAAATAAAATCTTTAAAAAAAAAAAAAAGAAATAGGCTCTCTTTTAGTCTTCTCGCAAGTGGATGAATGACCCGTAATACAGTTTCTGAGCAATTTAGGAGCAGTCATCATGCTAGTGCTGGGAACAAAGAAATGAATTATTTTTCTAATCTTCTAGCAACTTAAAAGTCCTAAGATTTAAAAGGAGGAAAAAAGAAGGCACACATTTACTAAAGTGTCAAAAAGTAAATCTCTTACGTAGAACACACTGAGAACCCAAAAAAGGGAAAGGTGTATTTGGCATGGGGCTATAACTTTTTATTAGTTGAATTTAAGTTGAAAGATGGTAAGTGTAGGGTGTCTGGGTGGCTTAGTCGGTAAGCATCTGCCCATGGTTCACGTCATGATCCTAGGGTCCTAGGATCAAGTTCTACACTGGGCTCCCTGCTCAGTGAGGAGTCTGCTTCTCTCTCTGCCCCCCCAACTGGTGTGTGGACTCTTGCTCTCTCTCGCAAAAATAAATAAAATCTTAAAAAAAAAAAAAGGAAAAAAGAAAGATGATAAGTGTAATACAAAATGGAGGGTAGGGAAGGTCATTTCCCAGAGAAAACAAGTAAAGGTGAGAGACAGGAAAATACATGATGAGTTTGAGGAACACTAAATAGCTCTATATAATGGAGAGAAGTCTACATGTTATGTCTAGAAGGTGGTTATGGAAAAAACAGTTTGATCACAGAACAAGTAAGGATTTTTTACTTTCAGTAAAGGTAATTAATTAGATTTATATTAATTTTTTTCATATAAGATCCCTATTGCAGGATAACCAAATAAATGATGAGGAAAAGTTTCTTATAGAATGATGCTAGCTAATAAATGAATAAGTTAGGACAGAATTAGAATATCATAATTTTGTAATTCCTATGAAATAATTAATTTATTCAGTAATCATTAATGGTTGCTTAACTGTTTCAAGTGAAAGGCTGAAGAGAAGTTTACAATGGATGGACCATTTATAACATCTATATCCAATGATCAATTTTAACATTACAAAAAGAGAGAGAACCAAAAATTATGTACCTCATGAAATGATAAAGTAATTGATTTCATTATAACATCCATTAAGTATTCTTGTCAAAGAAAAAGAAAAATCCAATCTGAATCTTTTAAGCCTCTGGATGAAACAAATCATACATAGATAAAGTGAAAGAAGAACATATTGAACAATATTAAGACTGAAATGTCAGCTAAATCCAGAAGGCAGCAAATGGCTCATTTCTTCAAAAAATAAATTACAATAAAAAAAAAACAGTGGAAGGGAATCTTTTCTTTATTAAAAGAGACTTTAAGTGGTGCCCTGGGTCAGTTGGTAAAGCAGGTGACTCTTGATCTCAGGGTAGTGAATCTGAGTCCCACATTGGGTGTAGAGATTACTTAAAAATAAAATCTTGGAAAAAAAAGAGAGAGAGAGAGAATTAAGAGTCATACTAACCAAATCCAACTTGTAGACTTTGGCCCTTCACTAAAACAAACCAACATTAAAAAGACATTTATGACGCATTTTAAAAAACTCAAACAATAACCAGGTACTAGATGCTATCTAGAAATTAGTTGTTTTAGGTGTGATAATGACTTACTGGTTATGTTAAAAAAAAAGAAAGAAAGAAAGAATTCTCATCTCTTAGAGACACATGTCAAAGTATTTACAGATAAGAGAGGTGTTTGGGATTTGCTTTAAAATAATCCAGCAGCTAAAGGGGCAGGAAGGTGGTTTTAGATGGAATTAGAATGACAGAATATTGATGACTACTAAAGCTAGATGGTAAGCACAACAGATAAAGGGCTCCGTAGACTACTCTCTTTAGTTTTGTATAAATTTACTTCTTTTCATAATAAAATATTTTTTAAAAACATGATCCTCCATGTTAAAAAAGTTTAATCTGTAAATGTATAATTGAAGGAATGGCTATTTCTACCTGGAGTCATAAACATTTTTTAAAAAAAGGATTATAGAAGGGGGCTGGGTGGCTCAGTCAGCTGAGTGTCCAACTCTTGGTTTCAGCTCAGGTCATGATCCTGTGGGTTATGAGATGGAGCCCCATGATGCCTCTGTGCTCAGTTGGGAGTCGGCTTGGGGGTTCTCTCCCTCTGCCCCTCCCCCCACTCACCCACACACACACTCTCTTTCTCAAATAAATAAATAAATCTTAAGGAAAAAAAAGGATTATAGGGAGCTGAATACCCACACTCAGCAATTACAGAAACAGTACACAGGAAATAATCAATGATATAGAAGAACAAACAATAGGATCTAATCAATATTTATAGAATACTCCAACTAACAGCAGTGAAGTACACATTCTTTTCAAGCACCCATAGAACAATGACCAAGACAGGTCATAACCTAGCCTGTGAAACAAATGGTGCCAAATTTGAAAGAACTGAAATAATACATAGTGTCTCCAACCATAATGGAATCAAACTAAAAATCAGTAACAGGGGCGCCTGGGTGGCACAGCGGTTAAGCATCTGCCTTCGGCTCAGGGCGTGATCCCAGAGTCCTGGGACCGAGCCCCACATCGGGTTCCTCTGCTGGGAGCCTGCTTCTTCCTCTCCCACTCCCCCTGCTTGTGTTCCCTCTCTCGCTGGCTGTCTCTATCTCTGTCGAATAAATAAATTTAAAAATCTTTAAAAAAAAAATCAGTAACAAAGACAACAGAACAATCTGCAAAGGAATTATATTACAAAATAGTAACAAAAACTATCTAGAAAGCCACAAAACATTTGGAAATTAAACAACACATTTCTAAACCTGTATGTCAAAGAGGAATTCTCAGAAGAAATTTAGAAAATACACAGGACTGAAAGAAACTGAAAATACAATGTATCAAAATCTGTGGGATACAGATAAAGCAATGCTGAAAGAGAAATTATAGCACTAAATGCTTACATTAGAAAAGGGAAAACAATCCAATTAAAAAATGGGCAGAGGATCTGAATGAACATTTTTCCAAAAACATACAGGAAGCCAACAGGTACATGAAAAGGTGCTTAACATCACTAAACATTAGGGAAATGCATATCAAAACCATAATTAGATACCTTACACCTGTCAGAAAGACTATTATCAAAACAAAACAAAACAATAATTACTGATGAGGAAGTACAGAAAAGGGAAGCCTTGTGCACTGTAGGTAAAAATGTAACTTGGGGGGAGGGGTGCCTGGGTGACTCCGTAGGTTAAGTGGCCAACTCTTGACCTCAGCTGGGGGTCTTTTTTTTTTTTTTTTAAGATTTTATTTATTTGACAGAGATAGAGACAGCCAGTGAGAGAGGGAACACAAGCAGAGGGAGTGGGAGAGGAAGAAGCAGGCTCACAGAGGAGGAGCCTGATGTGGGGCTCAATCCCATAACGCCGGGATCACGCCCTGAGCCAAAGGCAGGCGCTTAACTGCTGTGCCACCCAGGCGCCCCTCAGCTCAGGTCTTCATCGCAGGGTCATGAGTTCAAACCCCCACACTGGGGCTTCATGCTAAGTATAGAGCTTACTTTAGAAAAAAAAACAGTAAACTGGTGCAACCATTATAGAAAACAGTAAAGAGGTTCCTCAAAAACTAGAACTACCATATGATCCAGCAATTATGTGTCTGGGTATTTACCCAAAGGAAATGAAAACAAACCCAAAAAGATATATGCAGGGATGCCTGGGTGGCCCAGTCCGTTAAAAATCCGACTCTTGGTTTTGGCTCAGGTTATGATTTCATGGGTTATGAGATCAAGCCCTGCATCGGGCTCTGCGCTCAGCATGGAATCTGCTTGCGATTCTCTCTCCCTCATTTATTAAATAAATAAACCTTAAAAATATATATGTACCCCCATGTTTACTGCAGCACTGTTTATAATAGCCAAGACATGGAAGCAACCTGTGTCCATCAATGGATGAATGGATAAAGAAAATGTGATACACATACATACACACACACATACACACACAAAATGTAATATTATTCAGCCATAAAAAAGGAAAGAAGTCTTGCCATTTGTGACAGCATGGATGGACCTTGAGGATATTATGCTAAGAGAAATAAGTCAGACAAAGAAGTACAATTACCATATGATCTCGTTTATATGTAAATCTCAAAATGAAACAGAACAAAATTTAAAAAGTCACAGACACAGGGGCGCCTGGGTGGCCCAGTCGTTAAGCGTCTGCCTTCGGCTCAGGGCGTGATCCCGGCGTTCTGGGATCGAGCCCCACATCAGGCTCCTCCACTGGAAGCCTGCTTCTTCCTCTCCCACTCCCCCTGCCTGTGTTCCCTCTCTCACTGGCTGTCTCTCTTTCTCTGTCAAATAAATAAAATCTTAAAAATAAATAAAAAAGATTTAAAAATATACTGAAGAAGGTGTATTCTCAAAACAGAGCATTTCAGAATAGGCATGAGTGGATAGTCAGTCATGAGATCCCTGCACAATTCATGTGAGACAATATGAATTTCTTACTTACTTAACGTTAAGGCTGGAGTAGTAAAGCTATAGAAGGGATTATAATAAGGAGATAAAATTGTTATCAGGTGTGAAGGTGAGAAAAAGGGACTCAATTATCAGTTATTCAGTACAACTGTTGATTTGTACATATTGAAAATTAGGTGATAAGACATATACAAGGATCTACACTAAGTAGTTAAATAGAGAGCTAGTATGGAGATGAAGATTCAGGAGTTGTACGTACAGGGCAGGCCACCGTATTCAGGGGAGGGAAAGAGCATACAGGAAGGGCAAGGATAGAGAAAGTATATCTATATCTGTGGAAGGTATATCTTAGATATATATATTTTTTAAAGATTTTATTTATTTATGTGACAGCGAGACAGCCAGCGAGAGAGGGAACACAGCAGGGGAGTGGGAGAGGAAGAAGCAGGCTCCCAGTGGAGGAGCCCCATGTGGGACTCGATCCCGGAAGGCCGGGATCACGCCCTGAGGTGAAGGCAGACGCTTAATGACTGTGCTACCCAGGCGCCCCTTCCTTAGATATTTTTAATATCTAAAATTATGATTTTGTTATTTCTTCATATAAATAGATGTCATATA
>NW_024424341.1:49480684-49535551 GCF_017311325.1 Ursus maritimus | reverse complement strand
ATATAAATAGCTTTGACTCCTTACCAAATGAGCTTCTTTTTTTTTTAAGATTTTATTTATTTATTTATTTGACAGAGAGAGACAGCAAGAGAGGGAACACAGCAGGGGGAGTGGGAGAGGGAGAAGCAGGCTTCCCGCTGAGCAGGGAGCCCAATGTAGGGCTCGATCCAAGGACCCTGGGATCATGACCCAAGCCGAAGGCAGATGCTTAATGACTGAGCCACCCAGGCACCCTCCGAATGAGCTTCTTATAAACAGTTTATCCAGGAAAATATCTCCTCATTCAAAGACAATAATAAACATCTCCTGATGTACAACGATACTATAGCAAAAAGAATGAGAGAAAAAAAAAAGAAGAAATTAAAAGGAACATGCTAGAAATAAATTGCCACAATATAGAAGAAAACACATTCACCATGATTTCAAGGAATTCACTAAAACAATTAAGTACCTAAAATAAATAGGAATCTAAGAGTCCAAGGAAGAAATAATGGGCAAACAGGCTAAAGAAAATGGTTATGTAAATTAAAAAAAAAATAAATTGGCAGAACTCAGTAAAGAAGTGCAAATGAAAAAGCAACACAGAAATGGGAGGTCTCTCTGAAAGCAATAAAACACCATGTGAAAACACAAAAAGTGGCAAGGAGCAGATTAAGACAAGTGAGCAACATGAAATGGAAATAAGGACTTTTAAAGGAAAATAGAAAAAAAATAGAGGTCAATAAAAACCATCTAACAAATAAAAGAATCCTGGAAGTGGAAGCACAGAACTTTCATCATTAGTCGCAGTATAAATTTAATAGATATTGTCTAAAACAAAAGATTAAAAGATTTAGTTCAAAAAAAAAAAAAAAAGAGAGAGGGAGGCAAACAATAAGAGACTCTTATCTATAGAGAACAAACTGAGGGTTGCTGGAGAGGAGGAGGGCAGGGGATGGGCTAGATGGGTGATGGGGATTAAGGGGGCACTTGTGATGAGCACTGGATGTTATATGCAAGTGATGAATCACTAAATTCTGCTCCTGAAACTAATATTACACTATATGTTAACTAACTAGAATTTAAATAAAAACTTGAAATAGTAATAAAAAAAAATTGAGTTCAAGATGTTAATGTGATAAAGATCACATTAAAAGAACCAACCATATAGAAAAGAATCCAAACCTTCAAAATTACCAGAAAGGACACAGAACCCAAGCAAGAATACAGAGTATAAGGTGAAAGATACATAAAAAGTATCTTTATCAGAAATGTACGCAAAATACATCTTTCCAAACTGCTATACAGAAAAAGTGCACAAGGACTCTGAAGGATGACAGTAAAAGGATGAGCAAAAGACTTATCTGGAAATGCCAACTGAAAGGAAACAAGAACCTCCATCTTAATATCGGAGCTGAATTCTAGGGAAAAAATATTAAACAATCCAAAATTAATTTCAGACGTCATTACTATCACCACACCAAATTTCATAGCATCGAAGTTTATGAACAGAAACTACAGATAAATATAGGCAGAAATATATTTGTGGTGGGAAACAGTCTCTCTCAGCTCCAACAGATGAAGTAAAAACAAAATAAAACAAAACACACTGTACAAACCTCACAACTATGTAAGATAGCTTATTGATAAGACAGCAAATTCTATATCCTGAAACATTCACATGCCTATATAACATTCAGAAATATTGAACATAAAATTTGCAAACACACATACTTTACACAGAACTTAACACCAGGGCAAATAAATCTCTCCAAAGCTGCAATCATAGTTTTATTAAAAGTAGAATTAGCTTAAATGAAAATCTTAATATCTAAAAGTGAAAATGTGGTAAATAGTAAAGGTCTGGTGAGAAATTTAATATGTTCCTAGAAACTCACCCACTCCATCTAGATTTTTATATTTATTTGCATACGACAAATTATTTTTCTAAATTATTTCTGAACACTGTTTTGCTGTATATCTTATCTTTTGATATATAGCAGTTTTATTATTTTTGATATATTTTATTATTTTAACTTTGGAGTGGACTGCTGAGAAAATAATGTCTGTTTCACATGTGTCCCTATGATAAAACCTATTTGGCCACTGTTTTCATGTACTCTTGAATTCAGTTAGTTAATACATTTATGGCTTCTGAATCTAATTTCCAGTTCTTTTACTGTTCTTGACTGGTTTGGGCATCAAGACTAACATAGTAAACAAAATAAAACAAACACCACAAACAAGGTTGGGAATAATTTTAGATATCAACTTTACCTAAAACTTTGGCATAAAGATCAACTTAATCCACCTGACATTTTCCACCATTTTTGACTGTGTACGAAATGTTTGATGAACACTTTAATTTCTTCAAGGCCTTCTGAACCATCTGTATTTACCAATTTTGACATTTATTTTTTTATAAAAGTATATCCCTTTTGTTTAGGTTTTCATATTTTTGTATGATTTTGTATAATATTCATTCAAGATTGTTTTAATCTTTGATAAAGAAGTAACCATCTCTCCTGTTTTGTTACATACCCCAGTGTATCTTTACTCCCTGTTCCTGATCACCACATTCAGAAGCCACTTATGCTTCTGTTAGACATCTTCATCAATTATGTTTGTTCTCTACGTGACTAATTTCTTCCCTTATTTTATTGTTATTTTCTAGTCCTTATTGTTATTTTACATTTATTGAATTCTTTTTCTAACTTCTTCAGTTCTAAATGTTACTCAGACCTTAGGTCTTTCCCCCCAAAACTTCCAGGATGCCTTAAAAAGGCCTTTAAACCTATATTTTTTCCCCCTCTATCTAGAATTTAGCTTTGCTACATAAACTTTAAAATGTAATTCTTTATTTAATTGAAATTAAACTCAAGGAATTTTCTAAGCCCCTTTATGGTTTTCCCTTTAAAGAATATTTATGTAGAAAAAAATTTAAAGTTTTCAGATACGAGGGTTTCTTTTGCTAGCCTTTTACTTTTTTTAAACTATTTTTTATAAACTGTGGTAAAATGTACAGTTCAGATATTAAGTCTATTCCCAACATTGTACAAAAAGTCTTTTACTTTGTATTTATTTATTTTTTTTAATAATGATTTTTTATTATATTATGTTAGTCACCATACTTACTTTGTATTTCTAATTTAATGCTCTTGGTTACAGAGTAAAATCAACATTATAGCAAAGTTTCATATTTTTTGTCTGCCTGGATTAATGTTTTTGGAAGTAGTTCATAAAATAGATCAATGAAGAACCAACATCTAAAAAACAAATTAAAAAAAAAAGAACAGAGAAATATTTACTTATGTGGGGAGAAAGAGTTTAAGAAGAAATAAAGAAATACTTCCAGCATTGTGCACAAAAATGTTTTCTAATCAGGAATATTACCCTCAGCCAAAGATCAACATAGCATGAGAACAAAAGAAAAGGCAGTTTTTGACATTCCACCTCTCCACCGTCATACAATTGGCCTCTGGATGTGGAGACACCCATGTGTTGCTCATTCTTGGCAGTAAGATCAAGATTTGCCTCAGGGAAGTAAAAGAGTCTGGTTGCTTCCTGTGACCCATCTGCCGCTGCCCAGAGGCTCTGGTGACATATCGGAGATATCTACTCCCAGGATGAATCCCTTCCCCCTGGAATTCATCCTTCTCACCTCATATGAATTGTCACGTTCCTCTGGAACCAGGACCAGGGATTTCTGGGGAGAGGTCCGATTAGCTGACATGGTCATGGTAGGTCTCAAACTTTATTCTCTCAGGAGCCTAAAGCTTTGTAGACATCTGTAAACTCGAGCAGAGCTGCTGGAGAGAGGCAGGCTGGAGTCTGGAGAAAGATCTAATGCAGGGGCTCCCCAGAGACACCAAAAAACCTAGAAAGACAATGTCCACATGGTCAGATACTAGATATTCATCACACAAACCTTCTTGTGAACACCAAGGTGAAGGTCCCTGAACTAGACACATAGAGCAGAAGCTCTCAAACCTACGTGTGGATTCAAAACACTTGGAGGACTTCTTAGAATACAGTTAAAAATCCTCAACCTCACTCCCAGTTTCTGATTTAATAGGCCTAGGGTAGCAATTGTTTTAGCCCAGTTAAGCTGCTGTAATAAAATACCGCAGACTGGGCAGCTTATAAACAACAGAAATTTATTGCTCACAGTTCTGGAGGCTGGAAAGTCCAAGATCAAGGAGACATTATAGTCACATTTTAGTCAGGGGCCTCTTCCTGGTTCATAGCCAGCACCTTCTCACTGTGTCTTCACCTGGTAAAAGGGGCTCAGGAGCTATGTGGGATGTTTTATAACAGCACTAATCATTTATGAGCGCCCCACCTCCATGACCTAATCAGTTCCCAAAGGCCTCACCAACTAATATGATATTTCTGGAGATTAGGATTTCAACATTGAAATTCTGGGGGAACACAAACATTCAGACCATGGCAGGGCCTAAGAATTTGCATTTCTTTTTTTTTTTTTTTTAAAGATTTTATTTATTTATTTGACAGAGATAGAGACAGCCAGTGAGAGAGGGAACACAAACAGGGGGAGTGGGAGAGCAAGAAGCAGGCTCATAGCGGAAGAGCCTGATGTGGGGCTCGATCCCAGAACGCTGGGATCACGCCCTGAGCCGAAGGCAGACGCTTAACGACTGCGCCACCCAGGCGCCCCTAAGAATTTGCATTTCTAAGTAGTGCCCAGGTGCTGTTGATGCTGCTAGTCCAGGCACCACACCTTGAGAACCAGTGCTGTGGAGAATATAAAGTTTAATAAAACCTGTGATGAGAATTAGTCATGAGATATGGAGTAATATTACTTAAAATTAGAACTGCAGCTCTGCTATCTTTCAGCTATGAGAATATGAAGAAGTTCCTTCCATGCTAGTTTCAAAAATGAGGATGGAAGTATCTATTTCACAGAGTTATAAAAATTGAATGAGATGATGCTCATAAAGTATTCAACATCTCCCTGGCACACAAGAAGCATGTAATAAATATCAGCAATTACCATTCTCTATTAGATATTAAAACTTAATATAAAAACAATGTAATCAAACAGAGACAACAACAGCTCAGACAGTACTGACACATATATAACAAAAATAACATCCAACTGAGTGTGCACAGGACATTTATTGTGTAAGTGGCACTGACATAACTGACCATCCACCTGGAAAAAAAAAACCTATATCACACATTATACATTAGACTGAACTCCAGTAGGACTAAACATTTAAGTATATGTATTTTATAAACCCCAAAATATATCTAAATAAATTTTAGTAGTATATGTTTGTATGAACATTGTGGTGGGGCGGGAGAGATCCTTATTACACATGTGAGAAAAACCAGAAGCTATTAAAAGAAAAAACAGGTATTTCTGGTTAGGTGATATTTCTTAATTATATACTAAAGTACACTTTAAAAATAAAAATGAAGAAATATACATATAAAATTTCAATATGTAACAGTAAGTTATCTCTAAATTTTTTTTAAAAAATCTAGCAATCAATATGGAAAAAGAAGCCCAGAAAAAAAATCTGAACAGAGTACATGAAAATTCACAAAAAGGAAATTTAAAAGGTAATTACTAAAAAGATGCCAATTTTACTAACAGGAAAAGTGCATTACAGCAATTACATATAATTTCTCCTAGGAATAGTAAAAACTTATTTATTTCATTTTATTTTATTTTTTAGGTAGGCTCCAACCCCGTCGTGGAGCCCAAGGCAGGGTTTGAGCTCACCACCCGACGATCAAGACCTGAGCCAAGATTAAGAGTGGGTAGCCCAATCGACTGAGCCACGAAGGTGCCCAGTAAAAACTTATTTTTAAAAAATCCAGTGCTGGAAAGTATTTGGGAAATGAACCGTTTTAAAAATTATTGGTGGGAGCTTGAATTGTTATGGTATCTTTATTTACTCATATATATTATTAAAAATAAGCAACTGTTACCAATAATAGTTTCAAATATACAAAGCAGATACTGACAGAAGGAAGAACTAGTAGACAAATCACCACTCCAGTGAGTTTACCTTTCTCTGGAATTAATTAAGCAGACAAAATAAACTGAGAATATACATGAAGTAATACAATAGAGAACACACATTGTTTTGACCTAATAGATGTGACATTTATGAAAACCGACCAAGAACTAGACGGTAAAGTAATTTTTAAACTCGAGCATTACCCAGAGGCGTTATATGAAATGGACAACGCACTTCTAAATAACTCATGGATGAAAGGAAAAAAATAACTAAAAATTAAAAAAACCTAGTACTTAGCTTTGAACAATAATATGCTACACATCAAAACTTATGAATGTTTAGAAAGCAAGCTCATCACAGACCCCACCGACCCCCATAACTGACTAAACAGCTCAATGACAACTGACTCCCATCACTGAGCCCACAAATCCCACACTCATCTCAAAGATTCCCATCACTGACCCAAGAGACTCCCATCACTGTTCTCACAGCAACGGACGCCACAGACTCTTCACCACTGAGCCCCAAACCGCCATCACTCACTCTGTGGACAACACCCCCATCATCGACCCCACAGAAGCCCTTATCACGACCGACCAAAATTACCTCAGAGACCTCTCGGAATTAAAATGCGGAGGAACTCCAGACACCAGCGGCGAAAAGCCTTCGAGGACCACTTCCGCTTCCGGTCTGGCCTGTAGGACCGCCTCTCCCTGACCATAGCTAGTGCGCATGCTCTGAGTACGTCGGAAGCCTCATATGCCAGCAGTTAACATGGCGCAGTTCCGTAAGAGAGGCTGTCGGGCAGAGAACATGGCCTCGCTCAGTAGTGCTTCTGCGCGCGAGTCGCCATCTCTGAGGCGTGTCCATTCCGTACAGTGGAGGAATAGGCCTCCCGCGGGTTTTCATAGAGCGAGGCCGGGATTGTCACACGGAATGTCGAGGTAGGCTTCAGGGAGGGAGAGGTATTGGCGATGGGGTCTGGTACTCTGTGTTGTATTTGGAAAACCTAATTTGCCTCTAGGGATACGGCGCTCTTCTGAGAGCAATTATCTGCTGGGGGAAACCACCAGGGTGAGGGAAGCCAGGGAAGAAAAATCACCAAGGGAGAAGGACAAACGTCTTATATGTTACGGCTGAATCCTGGGAGGAGTCAACGGGGGATGAGGGGAGAAATCAGGACAGTACTGATGAGGTTACCGAATACACTGGGGTTCAGTGGGATGGAGTCCAGAGCCTACGACCAAGAAAGAATTCTTGAGGCGTCTTTGGTGCAAAATTGGTGGTTTATTAAAGCACGGGGACAGGACCTGTGGGCAGAAAGAGCTGCTGCCCCGGGTTGTGAGGGGTGGCTGATTATATACCATGGGGTTGGGGGAGGAAAGGAAAAAGGGAGGTTGAGAAAGGACTTCAATATGTTAAAGAAGACTCACAGTATACCGAGGCCTTGCCATTGTCAAGTCAAGGCTGTTTACCCCTCTCCTAAGGCATTAACATGAAGATAGTCGGGAACTTCCTGGAGGCTGCAGACTACAAGGACATTCAATTGTATCTACATTCCCTTCTGGAAGCTAGGTTACGGACAGAGATGCTTTGTTCTTGTAGACTGCTAAGACATTTGTAAACTGAGGGATTGTGGTATCTATAGGTTAACTATTTCTTTGTCCTTGAGGGCAGCCAGGAGTGCCTGAGGAATGTCACATACATCCCATGGGGGTGGTGGGTAGCAGGGCGTCAGTTTCTGCTTTGTCCTCAGCTTGCCTTCTGTTCCCTCATCAGTACAGTCTGCTTTTTGGAGAAACTGCTCAGGGAGAATGTGGAGACGTCAGAATGGGAGCCCCATCCTGGATGAAACCACCTGGCAAGATAGATGTCAGAATGGGCAATCTGCTGCAGGAAGGGTAGTTTAGCCTTTTCGGAGAGGAACCACCTGGGGAAATAGGTACAAGTCGAGGTGGTCCAGTCCTCTCCTGAGGGATACCACCAGGGCAAGACGGCACCTTCTGAAGCGCTGGTGGAGGGAAATGGAGCCTTGAGTCCCCATCAATCTCCAATAGTAGGCAACAATTATAAAAATAATAATGGTTTTTAATATGGTCAATGTGTGACAAAAAGCACCTAAGGAAAACTATTTTTGTTTATTTGTAAATTAAAGCATAAGTAATAACGTGCTTGGGATGTAAATGAAGCCTAAAGGCCAGAGGCGGGGGGGGGGGCTGCTTTAAATGAGGGGTGTGTGTGAAGACACAACTCCTTTCGTCTGGTGTACTCCTAAACATTCTTCAAAACCCCGCTAAATATTGCCTCTGCCAGGAAGTTCTTATATTTGACAGTGGTAGGAGGTTCTATGACCTACTGAAAGTCTGTCGATCCCAGAAGTTTTCTGAGGGAACTAGACCTAAACTCTAGTGAGGGCCTGCTGGGTACCTTCAGGTTAGTTATGTCCCTCTCTGGGATTCAGATTAAAAATAGGTCCAGTTAGAGGGTTGGACTATGCTTACACCAGGTTCTCCTTATTCTCCCAAAGCCTGGTTGAAGGAAAAAATCTGTGAAAGTCGATTACTGAACACACATTTTTACCAGAGGTCTAAGAATTACTGTTAATTTTACTGGTAATGTGATTATGTTAGAAAGAAGATTTATCTTTTAAATATTTGTATAGAAATACTAACAAGCAAAATGTTAGCTTAAAAAACATCACTGAGGGGGCGTCTGGGTGGCACAGCGGTTAAGTGTCTGCCTTCGGCTCAGGGCGTGATCCCGGCGTTATGGGATCGAGCCCCACATCAGGCTCCTCCGCTATGAGCCTGCTTCTTCCTCTCCCACTCCCCCTGCTTGTGTTCCCTCTCTCACTGGCTGTCTCTATCTCTGTCGAATAAATAAATAAAATCTTTAAAAAAAAAAAACATCACTGAGGAGGGGTAGATGGATTAAAAAAAATAACAGAATGTTGGTAAATGTTGAAAGCAGGTGATAGGTACATAAAGTTCATTATAATGTTTTCTTCAGGATTTCTGTGAACATTTCACAGTAAAAATTTAACTAAAAGGAAAGGAATGTAAAAATCATTTACAAGGGAATATTACCAAGAAGAAAGCAGGTGTGTTGATAATATCAGATTATACAGATTTCAAAGCAAACAATATTAACAGAAATGTTCCATATTTTAATAAGACGCAGCTACCAAGAGTATTTAACAACATAGTTATCTAACAATATAGCTCTGAAATATATATAGCAAAGACTAGTAAAATAGGGAAATTTTGAGGAACCCACAATCACAGTAACAAACTAACATATCTTTCAGAAACAGATCAAATAGAAGAAGGTAGGTATAAGACTATATTGGGATAACATAAGTAATTTGCTTGATATACATCTACATTTTATTTTTATTTTTAACCAGAAAAAGAAAAAATTTTCAAATATACATGAAACAGTCATAAAAATTCTCCAAAAAGTAGGCCATAAAGAGATTATAAAGTCCCCAAACTAATATCACATATGTCATACCCTCAGGCTACATTTTAAAAATGAAAATAGAAACCGAAAACAGACAATAAAATATATAAAATGTTCCAAATGCATGTACATTAAAATATACACATCTGAATAATCTGTGGGTTAAGGACAACGTAACATCAGCAATTGCAATCTATTTAGAATGAAGAGGAAAATGATAGATAGTACTTGCATATGAAAAATCTAAGGGATGGGCCAAAGTGATACTCAGAAAAAAATCTCACCTAGAATTAGAAAACTAGGAAGAGTGAAAACAAATTAATTAAGGTTTAATTCAATCACATTCTACTAAAGTCCGAGGAAGTAATGTGATAAACAGTTGTTAGTAAAATAAGTAGGAAAAAAATCCTAATAGAGATAATTAATAAAACCATGAGCTGGTTCTCTGTAAAAGAGTGCAGTCATTTTTTTTTAAAGATTATATTTTTTTGCCAAAGAGAGACACAGCAAGAGACGGAACACAAGCAGGGAGAGTGGGAGAGGGAGAAGCAGGCTCCCCGCTGAGCAGGGAGCCCGATGCGGGGCTCAATCCTAGGACCCTGGGATCATGACCTGAGCCGAAGGCAGACGCTAAACGACTGAGCCACCCAGGTGCCCCGAATGCAGTAATTTTTAAAGAAGGACTAAAAAAATTAGAGAAGATAAACGCAAACAACATTAGAAAGAAAATGGGACATTTCTATAGAAAGAAAATTTGAAACTCAAGAGAATTCTATGGTTATTTTGAGTAATGTGTTTGAAAGCCTTAATGAAATGAGTAATTTGTTTGAAAGTCTTTCTAAGAAAACCTAGAGGAAGAAATTGCCACATGAAGGAAAGCTGGATAGGCCAAAAACTATAAAGGAAATGGAATTGGCACCATATGCAAAAACCAACCCTAGAAGGATTAAAGATTCAAATGTCAAACATAACTTTAATAAAACTATTAGTAAAAAATATATCAGCAAATATTTTTTAGACTTCGTGGTAAAAGATTTCTTACACAGAACGCAAAAGAAATAGTGATACATTTGACTATATTAAAATTAGCACTTTTATTCATCAAATGACAGTCAAAAAAGAAAAGTTATAAACTGGAACAGATTAACAGAACATGAGCCTATAGGAGACTGGTAGCAGGAACAACTCCAAATCATTAAGTAAAGCATAACAAACCCAATAGATATATGGCAAGCAATATGAAGAGGCATTTCATAGAAGAGGAAACTCATGTAGTCAATAACATGAATATTATAAAATATGGATAATATATGAATAATGTAAATATTTAGGGAGAGATGTCCAGAAAGAAGAAACCACATTTGCAAAGACTTCTAGGAATATCAAGGAATCCAGTGTGGTGGGAGTAGAGTGAGCCAGGATAAAAGGGGTAAGGAGATGAGGTCAAAGAGGTGTTGAGGGGGCCAGGTTGCAGACCTTGGAGACCATTCTAAAGACATCAGCTTCCACACTGGGTGAAACCCATGGGAGGGTTTTGAGAAGAGGAGTAACATCATCTGATTCATTTTTTAACAGGACCCGTTTTGCTCCTTTTTGAGAATTGGTGGGAGGAAGGCAAAGGAAAAAGCAAGATCATTTGGGAAGATTCTACAATAGCCCACATTGCCTACAGCCACCTTCTTCTCCACTGTGCACAGGTACCACAGCTTGTGTTGCTAACAGAGATATGGGATGTAGCAGTTAGGACTATAGCCTCTAGTGCATCTCTTTTTTTTTTTTTTTTTAAGATTTTATTTATTTAATTGACAGAGATAGAGACAGCCAGTGAGAGAGGGAACACAAGCAGGGGGAGTGGGAGAGGAAGAAGCAGGCTCATAACAGAGGAGCCTGACATGGGGCTCGATCCCAGAACGCCAGGATCACGCCCTGAGCCGAAGGCAGATGCTTAACGACTGAGCCACCCAGGCGCCCCTCTAGTGCATCTCTTTGACACTCACCAGAATCAATTCCATGTATGTCTTTATTCTCCACATCACTCTTCTCTGAGTCAAAAGTACCTTACTTTGAGGGGAGTTTCTAATTAGGAACTTTGGGAGTTGGGTCTCATAATGTAGCAAGCCCCCTGAATATAGGGTGGGCAAAATATGCCAGGAAGCCAGAAAGCATGGCAAATGTCCACTACAGTCCACCCCTTGTTGCCCTGCATCTGCATGTACTCTCCTTCCCAACATAAAACAAACAAGCAAATATACAAACAAAAATGCTCCCTCAAATAATGCAATTGTAACTTGTACAAGTCAAAATATGCAGTCTCCAAAATAGTGAGTCCAAGGTAACATTAGTAAATGCATCTAAATTCACATTTAGGTGATGTCCATTCATTTTCTGGTTCTGTCACAATCCCATCTTGATGTTCTGTATCTTGTGGAATAATTGGTAAAGATACCAATGAACAGTATGCCCCTTATAAAATAACAGAGGGATGGGTGACAGGGAATAAAAAACTTCTATTATGAATCTGCATAAGACAAAGTAAGAAAGAAAATATAGGTAGCGCCAACAACCTTTTAAAACTCCACCTGAAGTACTTGGGTGGCTCAGTTGGTTGGGCAACCAACTCTTGGTTTCAGCTCAGGTTGTGTTCTCAGGGTCCTGGGATCAAAACCTCAGCTCAGGCTCTGCACTCAGTGAGGAGTCTCCACTTGAGATTGTCTCTCCCTCTATTTCTGCCTTTGCCCACCCCTCTCAAATAAATAAATAAAATCTTTTAAAAAAATAAAAATAGGGGCGCCTGGGTGGCTCAGTTGGTTAAGTGTCTGCCTTTGGCTCAGGTCATGATCCCAGGGTCCTGGGATTGAGCCCTGCAATCTCTCCCCAGGCTCTCTGCTCAGTGGAGAGTCTGCTTCTCCCTCTCTCTCTGTGTTCTCTCTCTCTTGCTCTTGCTCTCAAATAAAAATAAATAAAGTCTTTTTTTAAAAAAGGTTAAAAAATAAAATTAAATAAAACCTCACCTGGAAAATCTGTTACCTGCCATTTGAGTAGCAGGAGCCTTATTTCCTTGTACAAATCAGAATTAATCATTAAATACAGAACCCTCTTTATATCATGTTATTCAGTGATTTGAGGAATACCAAAATGGCTGTGTGGCACACTCAATTTCTAATTCAGTGGAATGAACTTGATGGAGTAGTTTCTCCCTGAACATTAAGACCTCCAAACCAGCAAAGCCCAGAGATGATAATATTTTAAATAGGAGGGAACAAATATTTTGGTGGTAGATCATTAGGTGTAATACTGATAAGTGCTGTCCTGGTCTCCATTTTGGGTATCCAGACCCTTAAAAACTACCATATAATCATTCTGATGAGACCATGTACTAGATGTGAGGACAATACCCACCTTTATAAGGTATGGTCTTCCTGATGGTACTCTTGTCTAGTTTTTAACAGTTTTAGAACACTATACAGTTCTAAAATGTCTGAACTTTGTGTGTGATGAGGTACAGAATAAGACCAGCAAATCTCAAGAGCATCAACCAATTCCTTTACTTTTTTCACTATAAAAGAAGTCCTTTGGTCCAAAGCAATGCTATATGGGAAGTGTGATTATGAATAAGGAGTTCATAACATCCATAGCTGGTATTGCTGCCATAAGCATGTCAGGCAAATTTAATCCCCATGGAGTATCTATCCCAGTAAAGAAAAAAAAAATTACCTCTTTCATAATGGATGAAATCTAGCTAACTGGTCAACCTGGTGATGGCATAACCCTGTTGCTCATGGTCGGAAACTGTGGCAAACTGCGTGGGTACCAACAAATGTGAAGCCATCCCTAGTAAGGGTAAATCCACATTTTTAATACTGTGAATAACTACATAGTTCATGAGCCCAATGAGCAAGCATTGGGGTGGCTGGATGAAGCTAATATCCATAGAGCATGTCATCCTCACTTCTTAATCACAAAGCACTTCTTTTACAGTGGTAAGACTAAGAGAATAGATACAAATATGTCACTCTCTGGATACATTTCAAGGGGTCCTTCTACCTACTTCTTTCCAAACCTATTTGCTATCAACACTCCAAGTGTACTCTTTTCAAGTCATTGACCCTCGGTGCTAACCACTGGATAAGAATCAGTGTAGATACCTCATGCTATCTTTCTTAACTTAGAGTATGCATGAGATTTAGATCTTAAAGTTCTGTTCATTGGGTGAATTTTCCGTCCCAGTCAGTCCATAAAGCCCCCGTGAGAGGTTTTAAAGCTCCAGCAATGTATTTCTAGTAGTTGCCAGCATTTTGTGCTGTTATTTAGAGATCAGGCAACTGTTTTTTTGCAACTGGTCATACAGAACTCTTCATGAATCTGAAGCTCTGAGGGACGGACATAGAAGTGTCAATGAGAGTAATACACACTGGGGATATGAGACATCTGGGACTTTCTTGGGCCTGTCCTATTTATAGCCCTCCATTCGATGATGAAATGTTGATCCTGCCTGACTTAATAACCTGGTAGACCAGATGACATTCTACTTATAATGGGGACCCAGGTTGCAGTTGTTTGTGTACCATAATAATCAGGTGTGTAGTCTCTACTAGGGACCCAGAGCAAGGCAAGAGCTATTTCATAAAAAGGATGATGATTTCTTATCAAAGTGAGTGTGGATCTACCCTAAAATCCTAGGGGCCTCTGCCATAGTTTATCCTACATGGGTTTTCCACAAACTCCTTACAGCATCATGATTGGCCACAGACACTCTCAGTACCATTGGAAGGATTCAGTGGTCAAAGAGCTTCTAATGCAGCCTGCATCTGCAGAGCCTTCTCTTTCTCTGGTCTCCACTCAGACCATACAGCCTTCTAAAGCACAGACTAAATAGACCCAAGACCTAAATATGATGCATGCTCTTCTCCAGAATCCAAAGAGAACAAGCATTGCCCCTCTGTCTTAACTGATATATGGTGTAAAGTTCAGCAACTTATCTTTCACCTTGGGAGGAGAGCTACCTTTGCAGATCGCTGAATCCCAGAAAGTCCATGAATACAAGTCCCTGTGTCATTGGGGGCTTTAGTCCCTACCTTTTTGCATGCATTTACCTTACCAATGCATCTAAAATGCTTCTATTTTCTACTCTCCAGGTCTTATTGGCATGCTTTACACTGGGAAAAGCCTTTACGACCAAATCTAGATTTTGACTGCTGTACAGGTCAAGTTGGCTTTAGTGATCTGTTCAGTGCTAATGGTCCCTGTGGGCCAAATCTATGACAGAGCAGGATGCAAACTATAAAAAAAAAAAATTTTTTTTAAGTAGGCTCCATGCCCAGCGTGGAGCCCAGTGTGGGGCTTGAACTCACGACCCTGAGATCAAGACCTGAACTGAGATCAAGAGTTGGATTCTCAACCCAGTACTGGGTACACAGCATGAAGCTGGTACCACAGAGACCTGCTGCACTTGAATGCTGAAAGCCTCTCTATCAGTCTCGCAAGGATCAATTCTGCACGGCATCCCATGCCCCAGTGGGAAAGGAAAGGGAAACTCTGTGTGGAAGTACAGGGTGGGATGTTGCCCAAGAAAGGGGAGTAAAAAAAAAATAAAGCCACAATTACTGCCTGGGGAAATGGGGACATGGTAAAAGAGAAATTACACTTCACACTAAGGATGACAGAGCAGAAATGGTGGAGCCTGGGACACAGATGACATGATGGTCATGTTGCTCCAACCTCGGGTGTCTGTCTACAGATTTTTTGTTATATAGGAAAAGTCACCATGGTTTGTAGTTTATAGCAGATGAAAGTATTCTTAATTGATGACTGACCAAGAGAAAGTCATTCTTTTTTTTTTTTTAAGATAGATCCATTTATTTATTTATTTATTTGAGCAAGTACAAGAGGGAAGGGCAGAGGGAGAGAGAATCCGAAGCAGACTCCACACTGAGCATGGAGCCCAACACAGGGCTTGATCTCATGACCCCGAGATTATGACCTGAGCAGAAACCAAAGGTCAGACACTTAACCGATTGTACCACCCAGGCACTCTGAGAAAGCCATTCTGAGGTAAGAACAGAAACCTGACTGTAAGGGACCAAGTTATGAGGAGACCGTGGGTGAGGAATATATCAGGTAGAAGGGTAAGTAAGTGTGAATGAACAAGAAACCACAAGTGCAAGAATAGTAAAGAAGAGAAATCAGGAAGAAATGAGCATAGAAATTTACGAAATATTTTGTTAAGTTTAACTACAGACTAAATAATGTCTGTTTAATGCATGTCTTTTTTAAAAGGTAGAACTAACATTCTGTATCTGTGCTGTCCAGTACAGTGGCCATTAGCAATATGTGGCTATTGTAGGGCACCTAAAACATGGCTAGTCTAAACTGTGATGTCCTGCAAGTATAAAAAGCATATCTGATTTTGAGAACTTAATAGAATATCTAATTAACAATTTTATATTAGTTACATGTTGAAATGATAATATTTTGGACATGTTGTGTTAAAGTGTATTATTAAAATTTATTTTGTGTGTTTCTTTTAACTTTTTAAATATCTCCACAAACAAATTTAAAATCACCTGTGGCTCCCATTTTATTTTCACTGGAGCACTGTTTAGACATTGACAATTTGGAGAGGGTGTTCAGAAGGTAGTTAAAGCACACTCAAGCACTTGACTTCTTTATTTGGGAGGAGGATAAATACACTGAATATCATTAAGTGTTGTTAGAAATTTTCTTGATTAATTTTGCAGGTAAGAAATATAACAGCAATCATTAAAATTCAGTGGGAGCAGTACTGCTTCCTATAGAGTGTTTTGGAAATTTCTGGGATGTTTCTAGTTGTTTTATATCTATATCTATATCTATATCTATATCTATATCTATATCTATATCTATCTATATTATTATATATTATCATATATAATAAAGATTTTATTTTTATATATAATATATATTATTATATGTAATAATAAAGATTTTATTTATTTTATTTTAGAGAGAGCATGTGAGTGAGTGGGGGGAGGGGCAGAGGGGGAGGGAGAAGGAGAGAATCTCAAGCAGACTTTGCCCTGAGTGCAGAGCCCAATGTGGGGCTCAATCCCACAACCCAGAGATCATGATCTGAGGCAAAACCAAGAGTTTTGCTAACCAACTGAGCCACCCAGGTACTCCTCTAGCTATAATATTGATATTGGAAATGCTACTGGCATTTAGTGGGGGGGATGCTAGAAGTCTGCTAAACATGGAAGAATTGTCCTATGTCTTGAATGCCTTTGAATATGTTATTGAACATTCATGAAGGTCAGGGATTCTCAGTGAGGGTGAAACTACTCCAGGAGTAGGCAGCTGGATATTTGTGGGACAACTGCTGGCATTAAATATGTGGGGGCCACAAATGCTAATGTCCTGAAATGCAAAAAACAGCCCTGTACAATGAAGAATTGTCTTACACCACCATGACAATTTTTTAATATCATGCCGGATATTTAAATAGGTGAAAAACCTACTAATGATTACCTGAGCCTATAACCTATTTTACATATAAACACAAAGTGGTTTTAGATGGTTTTAATACATACCAAATTTTCAAGGTATGCAACTATCAAGACAATTGAGGCAAAGTTGCACTTTATATTCAGAACTTTATCGTAAACCCTATCATTTTGGAAAAGTCACATCAACAGTGGCAACACTGCTTACAGTATTCACATCACCAACACATGTGGAAGTCTGCATTTGTAGCTGTCATGTTTATGGTAACTGTATATATAGGTGTAAGAATGTGTTAGTGGTTTTGGGCATTTTGTATTATAATTTTCTTTCCTTTAATGCTCCTATTTATGTCAACTTAGGGCATTATAGTGAGTTTTAAAACATTATGAATGGTGAGGGATTATACTACCTGTATACTTAATTTTAGGAAAGCAAAAGAGTTGTAATAAAATATTTGTTGTGAAAAGGAGACTTGTGTCTAATATGATTGAGAATCTGTACTTGAAACAATCAACAGCTTATAAAGGAGTAGATTTTTAAAAGGGTACAAGAGAAAATATTATCAACTCATAGAAGACAAGAAGAGAATAAATGAAACAAGAAAGTGTTAAAGGGAAAACAAAAAACAAGATGACAGAAATTATTCAAATATCAATAATTACAATAAGTATAAAAAGATTAATCTCAGTTATTAAAAGACAGAGATTATAGAATGGGTAAGAAAACAAAATCTAAGTATGTGGTGCTTATAAGAGATAAACCTTAAGAAAGGATTGGAAAAAAAAGGACTGAAAATAAAGGAAAAACTGTCCCATGCAAACTCTAAGCAAAATAAAGTAAATATGGCGATGTTAATACCAATCAAAATAGTACATTAGACTAAACACATTTATAGGGATGAAGAATGGGTACTAAATAATAAAAAAAAATCTACCATGAAGATTGAACAATGAAGAACCTGTATGGCTCTAATAATATAGTCTCAAAATAAATACGTTACAACTTGAGGGAATTACAAGGAAAAATGAGCAAATCTGGGGTGCCTGGGTGGTTCAGTCGGTTAAGTGCCTGCCTTCAGCTCAGGTCGCAATCCCAGGGTCCTGGGATCGAGTCCCACATTCAGCTCTCTCCTCAGTGGGAAGCCTGCTTCTCTCTCTCCCTCAGCTGCACCACCTGCTTATGCTCACTTGGGCTTGCTCTCTCTCTGTCGAAAAAATAATAAATAAAATCTTTAAAAAGTTAACAAATCTACAATCATAGGTTTTTTAAAATAACAGGTCCATCAATTGATTAATTAGAAACAATAAGAATATATTAAAATTTAACAACTATCTTGATTTATAAGCTGTATTTTGAAAGCTTCTCTGCAAAAATACTTTTTTATACTTCCTGACAATACAAACAGAATAGTTCCCTGAAATTGCCCATACTTCAAAGATGAAATATCCTACAGTCCACCTGCTGGACTACAAGGTAATTAAATTAGAAGCAATAAATAAATAAATAAATAAATAAATAAATAAAATCAAAACATATATTTGGAGACCCAAAACAATCTTAAATTTTTCATATGTTAAAAAGCAATTATAATGGAAATGAGGAAACATTTAAAACTAAAATATAAGGAACTTTATATCAAAATGGGGATCTAAAATTAATAGCCTTAAATGCATTAACTACAAGAAAATTTGAAAATAAAGCAGTTTTCTATTCAAATAGTTTCAAAAAATAAACTCAAAGAAAGAAGAAATGAAATCATAAACATCAAAGTGGTGGTGGAAGGCTTTCCCGCATTCCCCACATTCATAGGGTCTTTCTCCACTGTGAACTCTCTGATATCCCTTAAGAATTGAGCTGTTGCTAAAAGCCTTCCCACATTCTTTACATTCATAGTGTTTTCTTTCAGTATGTGTTTTTTTATGTCAAATGAGGGATGAGTGGTAACTGAAAGCTTTTCTACATTCTTTGCATTCATAGGGTTTCTCTCCAGTATGAATTCTCTGGTGTACAGTAAGGTGTGAGCCATGACTAAAAGCCTTTCCACATTTGTAGGGTCTTTGTTCAGTATGAATTCTCTGATGTCGAATGAAATTTGAGGGGTGGTGGAAAGCTTTCCTACACTCATTACATTCATAGAGTTTTTCTCCATTATGAATTCTCTGATGTCCGGTAAGTTTTGAGCAACTGCTAAAAGCCTTTCCACGATCCTTACATTCATAGCATTTTTCCTTGGTGTGATTTCTCCCTTGGGGAATTAGCAGTGAGTGGTAATTGAAGACTTTCCCACATTCTCTGCATTCATAGGTTTTTTGCCTAGTATGATATATCTGGTGTAGACTATAGGATATTTGTTGACTGAGACTTTGCATATTTTCATGGGTGACTGTCACAGCTTTAAGATACTCTTCTTGATTTCCCTGTTTTATCTGAAAATGGTGATTATACTTCCATTTGTCTTGAAAAATGGAACATCCAAACTCATGGCTTGTAAGTCTTTCCATTATCTTCCTGTGAGATAACTTTATTTCATAATTGTCATCATTTGATGATAACTCCTTTGTTGCACACTGGGATTTCACATCTGAGAAGTAAGAAAGAGAGAAAGAAAATATGCATTTTTTCCAGTTCGTGGAAGAACAAGATTTCTGAAATAGGAATATTAACACAATAGGAATATTAACACATTACCTACAAGAAATTGATAGCTTGGAAAGATCTCAAATATAACCATGGAAGATGAACATGGACAGAGAAGATGATTAAAGAAGCAGGTTAACTAAGTGTTTCTAAAATGTTGTTTCAGATCAGAATTACTGAGAAGCTTGTTAAAAATACAAGTAACACTTCAAAGCAGTTGAATCAAAATCTACAGGAATAGGCCTTGACTTTAAGGAAAATCTCTAGTGATTCTGACGTAGTCTGAAAAGGAGAATCACTAAGGTTTTCCTTTGCACTTAGTTTTTCCTTTGCACATTTGAATAACTTAACATTAACTCTAAGGTGATGTCATGAGCTGGCCCTAGCTAACATATCACGGAACCATGCTCTCCCCCAGTTCACTATGCTCTGTTCCAAAAGGAAATAAAAAACTTTTCCATTAGCGTGATTTCCATTGCTCCTCTGGCAGGTACTATCTTTGTATGGCTGGCTCCTTCTCATCCTGCTCTCAGTGCAAATATAATTACAGATAACACTAAAAATCCCCTCTCTCAAACAGCATCAGACAACACCAAATCTTATCCTAGTGCTAGGATGACTAATCATACTCCTCACAATTTTTTCCCCTCATTTATATTTCTCATTTTCTACACTAGACTATAAAATTCCTACTGGAAAGCACCATGTCTGTTTCACTATTATTTAATCAGCTTTTAGCACAATATCTACCATATAACAGGTGTTCAATAAGTAACTATTGAGTGGTGATGGTTAAGGAAAAGGAAGGAGAAGGGTATTATAGGAAAATATCAGGAAGTTAATAGGGAAAACAGTTAAGTTCCATAATCATTATTTTAATAGAATCTTTATGGTAGTCTATGCATTGTGGCAAAATTATATAACTAAACTTTCATGTGATTACGAACATACAGATTTGCTGATGTGGGGAAACTAGAGGATACCCTCCAATGGGACAAAGGGTGTCTTGGTGGCTAGTGAGCCAGAAATTCTGTAATAAAAAGAATGTTGGGTGTTAACTGATGGGGCAAGACGATGGCAGTTCAAAGTGGAAAATATCCTGGGGAAAGTTCAAAGGGATCAGTGAGTCTGCTATGAGCAGATGACAAGGAGGTAGTTTTTGTGTCTAGAGTAGAGACTGTGTAAAATACCATTTATTTGCTTGGCATGTGATGATGTTCACCAAGGATAAGAAACAAGTAGACTCACCAATGGCAATAGCCACTGAGAGTCTGAAGTGAAAGCAACCTTTGGATAGCATGACGGAATAAAATACAAAGTGGTGTAGAGGGACGATCCAAGAGACTGGATTTCAAGTCTCAGCTCTGCTAATTACAAGGATTGTGTTGTTGGAAGAATTACTTACAATCTCTAAGTCCCACTTCCATATCTTTAAAATGATAACGCCTAACACAGGTTAATTGCTAAAATTAAGAGTAATTTAAGGTGAGATTGGGAAAATAATGGAAACTGTTTGAAGCTTGGTGATAAGTATGTTATTATTATTCTCTTTACTTTTGCAAACATTTGAAAATTTCTATAATAACAGAAGAGAGTAATTTGGGCAAAGTCCCTGAAAAAAAATTAAATGCTATTTTAATCAGTGTTAATTGTAATAAAGAAAGAAAATATTCCACAAAAATGATGAAAGTGGATAAGGCATACTATTTTGAAGACATCAACAAAGTACACTCCTTTCTAGTGACAAATAATATTACATTGTATGGTTATACCATGCATCATACAAAGTAGATTAGCTGTTGCCTGCTTCTCCCTCGCTCTCCGCCCCTCCCCCAACACATGTTCTCTCTCGTGCACTCTGCTCTCTAATAAATTTTTTAAAAATAAATTAAAAAGCTTTAAAGAACATATAATTCAACACCAAAAAAACCCACAAACAATCTGATTAAAAAATGGGCAGAGGGTTTTCCAAAGAAGACATACAGATGGCCAATCTCAATGTAATAACTGTATTTACAAAGAAGAATGTATGTATGTATTCTTTTTGTAATTAAAAATAATTTTTAAAAATCAGAGAAGGGATAAATAATTATCCAAGATGAGAGTAATGGAGATCATGTTCTTTTCTAACAGCTTTATTGAGATAAAAATCACACTCCATACAATTCACTTGCTTAGAGAACATAATTCAGTGATTTTTAGTATATTTACACAATTGTACAACCATCACCACAGTCAAGTTTAGAATATTTTCATCATCTCCAAAAGAAAGCTGTATCCTTTGGCAGGAACTTCCCATTGTCCCCAATCTCACTAGCCCTAGGCAACAGCTAATCTACTTTGTATCTCTACAGATCTGCTTGTTCTGGACGTTTTATATAAATGGAATCATACAATATATAGTCTTCTGCGTCTGGCTTCTTTCACTTAACATATGTTTTCAAGGGCCATCCATATTGTGGTGTACTTCACTCCTTTCTAGTGACAATATTACATTGTATGGATATACTATATTTTATTTTTCTGTTTATCAGCTAATGGACATTTGAGTTGTTTCTACGTTTTGGCTATTGTGAATAATGCTGCAATGAACATTCATGTATAAGTTTTTCTGTGGACATTTTGATTTTCTCGTGTAAATACCTAGGAGTATAATTGCTGGGTAAAATGGTAACTCTATTTTTAACCTTTTGAGGAACTGTCGGTTTTCCAAAATAGCTGCCCCACCTTACATTCCCACCAGTAGTGCATGAGGGTTCTAGTTTCTCCACATCCTTGCTAACACTTGCTATTATCTTTTTTATTATAGCCATCTTAGTAACTGTGAAGTGGTAAAGTTGTCTTAATAGCAGATTTTGAAAGATAATCTGCATATTTATCATTGGGATTTTGGTTAAGTATATGAAAAAATTCCATATAACAGAATACTAAGAAACTAAAAATTGGATCCAGATTCATGTTTACAAATAAGGAAAGTTATCCAGGATACAGTGAAGTGCACACAGTGCATTACTGTGGCTTTCTCTAGTTGATACAATTACAAGTTTGCATTTTCTTATATTTTTCTTATATTTTACTAAATATTTATAAATTTTTTTAAAAAGATTTATTGATTTATTTGGGGGGGCAGGGAGAGAGAATCTCAAGCAGACTCCATGCTGAATGCAGAGCCCAGTGTGGGGCTTGATCCGATGACCTTGAGATCATGACCTGAGCTGAAATCAAGAGTCCAATGCTCAAATGACTGAGCCACCCAGGCAACCCAATATTTATAAACTTTTAAAGTAAAAAAGAATAATGCTTTACCGTATTTCCAAAAACAAGGATTTACTTCTACCAAATTGCAAATTTTCTTTAAGCAAGAAAAATGTCACTTCCATTCCCTCTTTTCCTACATGCATAAAGGTTATAAAATGGCTGCTCAGTATCATATTTACTTATTTTTTATTTTTAAAAAGTTTATTTGAGAGAGAGAGAGATCACAAGCAGGGGGGAGGGGTAGAGGGAGAAACAGACTCCCCACTGAGCAGGGAGCCTGATGCGGGATTCAATCCCAGGACCTCAGGGTCATGACCTGAGCCGAAGGCAGATGCTTAACCAACTGAGCCACTCAGGTGCCTTTTGATACCATATTTAAACAAATATATGCCTCATTTAACTTCACAATATATTATGACTAAAATATTTGAAACATGCCCCTAAGATCTTAGAAATGTATTTTTTTAATAAAGAAAAACAATTTCTGGGGCACCTGGGTGGCACAGTCGTTAAGCGTCTGCCTTCGGCTCAGGGCGTGATCCCGGCGTTCTGGGATCAAGCCCCACATCAGGCTCTCCCACTAGGAGCCTGCTTCTTCCTCTCCCACTCCCCCTGCTTGTGTTCCCTCTCTCGCTGGCTGTCTCTGTGAAATAAATAAAATCTTTAAAAAAAAAAAAAGAAAAAGAAAAACAATTTCTTCTCTATCCCTCACATTTCAAATGAAGAATAATTATTTGGTGGCTTTCCTTTGTAATCTCTTTATGGTTCTTGAAGACGACATGTCAAATGCCACAGCCTTTGGTGGCTCTTTATCCTCTTCTGTTTCTCACAGATGTGTGCCACTGCTGACCTTTTTGAAAATTAGGCCTTGGTTTTCTGGCCCTGCACTCTCCTAATCCTCAGCCTTCATATCTAAGTTCTACTTTACCTCCTCTTCCTCAGAACATACACTGAGCCTTTATTTGCAATCTCTGACGGTCTCCTCACTCCCACACTCCACCTACTGGCTCCACTTTGATAAATCCCATGGCTACATCTTTAAGCATCACCAACATCTGTTCTTTGTGTTGTTAATTTTAGCCATTCTGACTCCTAATTATAGATAACAAACTGATGGTTACCAGAGGGGAGGTGTGGGAGGGCAGGGGGTTAAATAGTGGGGACTAAAGGGTGCACTCATTTATGATGAGCACTGGATGTTGTATGGAAGTGCTGAGTCACTAAACTGTACACTTCAAATATTACACTGTATGTTAATTAACTGGAATTTACATCTCAGGCTGAATTCATGGGTATTTAGAATGCTTTGATAGTTATCTAGCTAAATTCAAGGGACCAGATGAAATGAGGTACCCTACTGTACCACCATCTTGCCTCCCTCCCAACTAACTGGAATTTAAATAAAAACTTAAAAAAAATAAGTAGGCTAGCAAAAATAAATAAATGAGTTACATATACCATCAAATGATTTTCAAGAAGGATGCCAAGGCTACCCAACAGGGAAAGGATAGTCTCTTCAACAAATGGTGCTGGGAAAACGGATATCCACATGCAAAAGAATGAAGCTGGATCCTTACCTTGTACCATACACAAAAATGAACTAAGAATGGACTAAATTCCTAAACATAAAACCTGAAACTTAAAACTCCTAGAAGAAAGGATGGGGGAAGGGGGGGTAATCAGAAGGGGGAATGAAACATGAGAGACTATGGACTATGAGAAACAAACTGAGGGCCTCAGAGGGGAGGGGGGTGGGAGAATGGGATAGACCGGTGATGGGTAGTAAGGAGGGCACGTATTGCATGGTGCACTGGGTGTTATACGCAACTAATGAATCATCGAGCCTTACATTGGAAACCGGGGATGTACTGTATGGTGACTAACATCATATAATAAAAAATCATTAAAAAAAAAAAGAAAGAAAGGATGGGGGAAAGCTTCATGACATTGCATTTGGCAGTGATTTTCTGGATATGACACTAAAAGCAAAAACACAAAAATTGGACTATATCAAACTTAAAAATATCTGCACAACAAAGGAAACAGTCCCTAATGTGTAAAGGCAATCTATGGAATGGGAGAAGTATTTGCTAACCATATACCTGGTAAGGAATTAATATCCAGAACATACAAAGAATCCCTATAAATCAACAACAATTTAAAAAAATCCAGCCTGATTTAAAAGTGAGCAAAGGACTTAAATAGATATTTCTCAAAAAAAAAAAAAAAAGAAATACAAATGGCTGACAAGCACATGAAAAGGTATCACTAATCATCAGGGAAATGCAAAACAAAACATAACAAGATATCACCTCATACTCATTAGGATGGCCGCTATCAAAAAAAAAAGAACAGAAAATAATGAGTGTTGACAAGGATGTGGAAAAATTGAAACCCTCATGCACTGTGGGTGGGAATGTTAAATGGTGCAGCCACTATGGAAAACAATATAGAGGTTCTTCAAAATATTAAAATAGAGTTACTGTATGATTCAGCAATTCCACTTCTGGGTATATATCCAAAAGAATTGAAAACAGGATCTCGAGGGGCGCCTCGGTGGCTCAGTCATTAAGCATCTGCCTTCGGCTCAGGGCGTGATCCCAGCATTCTGGGATCAAGCCCCGCATCAGGCTCCCTGAGCCTGCTTCTTCCTCTCCCACTCCCCCTGCTTGTGTTCCCGCTCTCGCTGGCTGTCTCTCTCTCTGTCAAACAAATAAATAAATAAAATATTTGAAAAATAAAAAGGATCTTGAAGAGATATTTGCACACCCATATTCATTGCAACATTATTCACAATAGCCTAGAGGTAGAAGCAACCTAATGCCCTGACAGTAGAATGGATGAAGAAAATATGGTATATACATACAATGGAGTATTATTTGGCCTTAAAAAGAAGGAAACCTGTCATATGCTACAATCTTCATATGGATGAACCTTGAGGACATTACATGAAGTGAAATCACTCAGTCACAAAAAGACAAATACTGCACGATTCCACTTATATGAGATCTCTAAAGCAGTCAAATTCTTAGAAAGTAAAATGGTTGCCAGGTGATGAGGAGGGGAAAGGGAGTGATTGTTAATGAGTATAGAGTTTCAATTTTGCAAGATGAAAAAAATCCTATAGCTCTGTTGGACAACTTATGTGCATAACTAATGCTATACTGAACGCCTAAAAATGGTTAAGATGGCAAATTGTTATGTATGTTGTTTTTTTCTACCACAATAGAAAAATCTATAATCTGAGAAATTAAAAATGAATAAATAAAACATTGAATCAAAGAGAAACTAGTAGGGGCACCTGGGTAGCTTAGTTAAGCGTCTGACTTCAGCTCAGGTCATGACCCCAGGGTCCTGGGATTGAACCCCGAGTTGGGCTCCTGGCTCAGTGGGGAGTCTGCTTGTCCCTCTCCCTCTCTCTCTCTGCTCCTCCCCCTGTTCATGCTCTGTCTCTCTCTCTCTCTCTCTCTCTCTCTCGAATAAATAAAATCATTTAAAAAAAGAGAAACTAGTAAAGAAATGGGAGCATATTACTGGAAAGTAGCTAAAATAATGTGAGTAATATTTAGAGAAAAGAATCCATACAACAGAAGATGGAGAAACTATACAAGACCAAAAGAGAAAGAGGAGCAGGGAAAGACCCGGATCTTAATTATAGCCAGAACACTTATCACTGGGGAAAAAAAACAGGACACCTCCCTCTTTGAAGAACATTCTGGACAATCTTGCCTGAGGGCTATCATCTCACTGAGCAGGTGGTCTATTCCTGCAGCAGCTTCCCCCTCTCTAAATTTCCCTCACCTATCTGGATATAGAACTTTTGGTGACTTTTTCTCAACAATCCAAGGCTCATTATCCTGTTCCAAAAAGGAAATCAAAGTTGGTTTAGGAAGAGAGAGTCCTGTTGACAACAACAAAAAAGGAAATAGAACTTAGTTATGCCAAGGATATCCAATCTTCAGACCCAATTCCTTGGTAAAGAAGTGGAAAACTCAGAGAAATAGTCAAGATTGTCTAAAGGATGGGGAAGATGAAGCTTTAGCCACAGTACAAAAGGACTGCCCATTTCCAATTCTACAAAGTTCAAATTGCTCTGTTCAGATGCAGAAAGTCAGAATGGCATCCAGAAAATTTACAGCAGAGGATTGAGGCATTCTAGGTAGAAGAGGTTTTTTTTCAGTATCAACTATTTTATGTATTGTTATGTAAATTCAAAAACTATCATATATGCATATACAAATGTTGCCTATACACAGATCTGTATATAATGCAGAATCTTAATTCCTGGGGGGGGAGGGGAAGCATCCTTACCCAATGAGACCAAGTGGCTGTAGTTCTCCAACATCACATCTCTGTACAAGTTCCTCTGCTTCAAGTCCAGAAATTCCCACTCCTCCTGTGAGAAGTCTACAGCCACAGCTCTGAACATCACTGCTTGCTGAAAAAATTAAGCTATGTATTACTTATGAAATTCATCATATATCTCTACTTCCCTAAACCCCAAATCTGATGAGGGATGACTTGCTGGTTCCTTGAGAGAAGTGCTCCTATTAAAAGACTGAGCACGAGGTTTGCTGATTGATTCATTGAATGAGTATGTAAAGGTGTAAAAAGAAGAGAATGGAGCGAGGCTCTAGAGTATGAGTCCCACCACTGCTGGAAGGAAGAAGCTTGGAACCAGGCTCCTGGATGGGGCTCAGTGTGAAAGTTTCAGGATAAGGAAATCTAATTTAATGGCCTGGAAAGAAATGGTTGTAATCCTGGAAAAAGAGAGAAAACACCAATAACCTTAATCATGACTCAGGATTACAAGCACTATTCAGTTCTACTCTTTTCTTTCTTCTCTCTTCAGCTTTATTCCCTCTTCCCTTGGAGACAGGCTGAGTTCAGAGAAGACAAAACTAAGGAAGGAAAAGAAAAGGCAGTGAGAAATAAGAATTGCTAACAGCTCTCTGAATCATCAGGTTAAATATGACTCCCATTAGTACAAGAGTATTTGCCTTACAATAATTCGTTAAGCTATATGTTTACATCCTGCAGTTTTCTGCATGTTACCTTTTGCAATAAAAATTAAAAAAAAAAAAGAACTATCACTTCCACTCTTCTTCCTATTCCTACTCTCCTTGCCCATGCCATCTACTCACATACCTAAACACAAGGGACATATGAGGGAATGCAGAACATAAGAGGGCTGTCTCCTACATAAGGACCAGCATTATACCTCCTGAATGAATGGCCTTCCAGACACACAGGAAAAAAACTCATCATACAAAGAACTAGAAAAACTTCAACTTGTAAAGACAAAGACAACCAATAGATGCAAATGCTAAAATGACACAGATGGTTGAAATTATCAATCACTTTAAAGAAGCTTTTATAAATCTGCTGTTGAACACTCTTGAAATGAAGAAATATAGAAGATCTCAGATTCTGGGACATGGCAGAGTAGGAGGAACCAGCAGTCTGTCTCACCATCTAGACAACAATTGTGCTGGGAGAATCTAATATAACTTTTAGAACTCTGGAGTCTGGGGTGCCTGAGTGGCTCAATAGATTAAGCATCCTACTCTTGATTTTGGCTCAGGTTATGATCTCAGGGTCATGAGATTGAGCCCTATTGACGTCAGTCTCCGTGCTGGGCGTGGAGCCTGATTAAGATTCTCTTCCTCTCCCTCTGCACCACCCCCACAATTNTGTGCACACTCTTTCTCTCTCTTAAAAAAAAAAAAACTCTGGAGTCTATTGAAGGCTTGCAGAGAAAGGCTTGTATAATAAATTCTAGTCACTTTTGGTCAATTTTAGCTCTTAGCAAAGTAGTGGATATCCAATGGCCACCCCCAAGCAAGTGGCAGGCACCTGTGCATGTGTTCCTAGAGCTGCTTGCACATAGCTTCCGGGAGCCAGGGTGAGAGAAAAGGACCCTGTCCCTGAGATATTGGGGATCTCTGCTGTCATTGCTGATTGTTGCTTCTTATCAGAGAGATGCAGACAAAGAAGCAGGTTATTGTTCCTACAACTCCTTCTTTGTTGCAAGCCCCTCCCTCTCCACCTGAAGTGACTTCCAGGAGATTTTTTTTTTTACATTTAATAATATTTTTTTATTATATTATATTAGTTGCCATACAGTACATCCCTGGTTTTTGATGTAAAGATCAATGATTCATTAGTTGCATATAACACCCAGTGCACCATGCAATACATGCCCTCCTTACTACCCATCACCAGCCTATCCCATTCCCCCATCCTCCTCTCCTCTGAAGCCCTCAGTTTGTTTCTCAGAGTCCAAGAGATTTAAAAGGTCAGTGTCCCAGGGCGCCTGGGTGGCTCAGTTGTTAAGCGTCTGCCTTCGGCTCAGGGCGTGATCCCAGAGTCCTGGGATCGAGCCCCACATCGGGCTCCTCCATTGGAACCCTGCTTCTTCCTCTCCCACTCCCCCTGCTCGTGTTCCCTGTCTCGCTGGCTGTCTCTATCTCTGTCAAATAAATAAATAAAACCTTTAAAAAATAAAAGGCCAGTGTCCCTTTATTCTGCCTACAGGTTTCATTTTCCCCCTTTTGGGAGGCAGACATCAAAGTCTATGACATTCAAAAACTGTACATCATGGGTTGGAAGAACAAATATGTTAAAATGTCTCTACTACTCAGAGCAATCTCAGATTTAATGCAATTCCTATCAAAATACCAACAGTATTTTTCCCAGAACTAGAACAAACACTCCTAAAATTTGTATGGAACCACAAAAGACCCTAAATAGCCAAAGCAATCTTGAAAAAAATAACAAAACTGGAGGTATCACAATTTCAGACTTCAAGTTAAGTTATAAAGCTATAGTAATCAAAACAGTATGATGCTGGCACAAAAACAGACACACAGATCAGTGGAAAAGAACAGAAAGCCCAGAAATAAACCCACAATTATACAGCCAATTAATTAATCTTTTACAAAAGAGGAAAGAATATACAATGCGAAAAAGACAGTCTCTTCAACAAATAGTGTTGGGAAAATTCAACAGCTACATTGCAAAAGAATGAAACTGGACCACTTCCTTACACTATACACAAAACCAAACTCAAAATGAATTAAAGACCTAACCATGAGATCTAAAACCATAAAAATCCTAGGAGAGACCACAGGCAGTAATTTTTCTGACATCGGCTGTAACAGCATCTTTCCAGACAGGTCTCCTGAGGCAAGTGAAATAAAAGCAAAAATAAACTACTGGGACTACATCAAAATAAAAAGCTTCTGCACAGTGAAGGAAACAATCAACAAAACTAAGAGGCAGCCTATGGAATGGGAGAAGATATTTGCAAATGACATATCTGATAAAGGGTTAGTATCCAAAATATATAAAGAACTTATAAAACTCAACAACTAAAAGACAAATGATCCAATTTAAAAATGGGCAGAAAACATGAATAGACATTTTTCCAAAGAAGACATACAGATGGCCAACACATGAAAAGATGCTCAACATCACTGATTACCAGGGAAATGCAATCAAAACTACAGTGAGAAATCACCTCACACCTGTCAGAATGGCTGAAATCAAAAACACAAGAAACAATAGGTGTTGGTCAGGATGTGGAGAAGGGGGAACTCTCTTGCACTGTTAGTGGGAATGCAAACTGGAACAGCCACTCTGAGAAACAGTATGGATTTTCCTCAAAAAGTTAAAAATAGAACTACCCCAAGATCAAGCAATTGCACTATTAGGTATCCACCTAAAGAATACAAAAACACAGGGGCGCCTGGGTGGCTCAGTCAGTTAAGTGTCTGCCTTCAGCTCAGGTCGTGATCCCAGGGTCCTGGGGTGGAGTCCTGCATCAGGCTCCCTGCTCAGTGGGGAGCCTGCTTTTCCCTCTGCCTACCCCCCACTCGTGCTCTCTCTTGCTCACTCTCTCTCTCAAATAAATAAAATCTTTGAAAAAAAAAAGAATACAAAAATACTAATTTGAAGGGATTCATGCACCCCAATGTTTATAGCAGCATTATCTGCAATAGCCAAATTATGGAAAAGGCCCAAGTGTCCATCAACTGATGAATGGATAAAGAAGAGGCGGTATATATACACAATGGAATATTACTCAGCCTTAAAAAAGAATGAAGTCTTGCCATTTGCACCAACATGGATGGAGCTAGAGAGTATTATGCTAAGCAAAGTAATTCAGAGAAAGATAAATACCATATGATTTAATTCATATGTGGGATTTAAGAAACAAAACAAATGATAAAAGGGGAAAAAAAGAGAGACAAACCAAGAAACAAACTCTTCACTATAGAGAACAAACTGATGGTTACCAGAGGGGAGGGAGATGGGGGGATGGGTTAAGTAGGTGTTTTAAGGACTTTAAAATATATATAGAGAGAGTGTGTGTGTCTTGGAAGAAAACATAGTACAAAAGCTTCATAACATCAGAGTTGCCAATAATTTCTTGAATATGACATCAAAAGCACAGGCAACAAAAAGAAAATATTGACAAATTGAATTTCATGAAATTTAAAAATTCTGTGTATCAAAACACACTCTCTTTTTTGTTTAAGTTTTTATTTAAATTCCAGTTAGTTAAAATACAGTGTAATATTACTTTCAGGTGTACAATGTAGTGATTCAATATTTCTGTACAACACCCAGTGCTCATCACAAGTACACTCCTTAATCCCCAACAGAATAAAAAGGCAACCCACAGAATGGAAGGTAATACAAGCAAATCCTGTGTCTTAAAAGGGACTAATATCCAGGACATATAGAGAACTCCTAAAACTCAACAACAAAAAGACAAACAACCTGATTCAAAAATGGGCAAGAAACTTGAATAAACATTTCTCCAAAGATGTACAAATAGCCAATAATCACATGAAAAGATGTTCAATCATTTGGGAAATGCAAAGCAAAACTACACTGTGATACCACTTCACACTCCATTAGGATGACTCACACTCATTAGGATACAAAAAAACAAACAAACCAGAGACTATGGATAGATTGGTTGGATTTATCAATATCAATAATTAACATTAAGTGTGAATAGATTTAACAATGCAATTGAAAGTCTGAGACCTGATTGAAAAAAGATCCAACTCTATGCTGTCTGCAGGAGACAATCTAGATTCAAAGCTAAAATAGACTGAACGTACAAGGACGTAAAAATATACCATACAAACAGAAACTGTAAGAAAACCAGTGTTTTTTTTTAATGTTTCTTTATTATGTTAGTCACCATACAGTACATCCCTGGTAGAAAACCAGTGTTCTTATACTATTATCAGACAAAATAGGCTTTAAAATAAACAAAAAAGTTACTAGAGGTAAGGAGAGAAATTTTATAGTGACAAAAGTCCCTCAGGAGTATATAAAAATTATAAACATACATAAAACTAGCAACAGACCCAAACATACAGGAAGCAAACACTGACAGATTTGAAGGGAGACATGGATAGTTCAACAAAAATAGTTGGAGGCTTCAACAGCCCACATTTAATAATGGCTAGAACAACACTGCAAGCAGATCAACAAGGAAATGGAAGACCTGAACATGTATAAACTAATTAGACCTAAAAGACATCCATACGTCCATGTTCACACAGCATCAGCGGAATATACATTCTTTGCAACTATACATAGGACAGTCTCCAGGATATGCTAGGTCAGAAAAAAATCTCAGTAAACTTAAAAGAAACAAAATCATATATGTTCTCTGATGTGGAAATGGTGGGATTCGGAGCAAAGAGTCAAAAAATTCTTGAGACGTCTTTGCCTCAAAAAAGTGGTTTTATTAAAGTACAGGGATAGTACCCATGGACAGAAAGAGCTGCACTAGGGTTGTGAGGAGTGGCTGATAATATACTTTCATGTTGGGAGGGGGTTAGCGAGAGTTTAAGTCTCTAAGGAATTTGGAAGCAAGGTTTCCAGGACCTTGAGGGGTCATTTACTAAAGTCTAGTAAAACCTCAGTCATGAGATCCTTCAGATGTATAGTAAGAGGCCATATGCATGGAGGATGATTACTAACATATATCTTTCGGGGGGTGGGAGGGGGTAAGAGATAAAGGAAGTTTCCAAAGGAATTTTTATATGTTAAAGAAGACTTCAGGATTCTGGGGCAGTTGGGATAATGTTAAGGTAAGATTGCCCTTTGCCCTTAGCAAACTGTCAACATCGAGGCAGCTGAGCTTCTGGTGGAAGGTCACTCTGCCTGTTTCAAGGACTTGTCAATGGGCTGTAAGTAGTAAGGAAATTTAATTTTTTCTTTTCCCTTGTTTCCCCCCATCATTCTCCAACCACAATGGAACGAAACTATAAATCAATGCCACTGATACACCTGGAAAATTCACAATATGTAGAAATTAAACAACACATCCTTAATCAATGGGTCAAATTATAAGTGAAATTGGAAAATATTTTGATATGAATGAAAACAAAAACTCCACATGCCAAAATCCTAAGGAAAAAGCAAAACAGTGCCCAGGAGGAAAGTTATAGCTATAAATGCCTATATTAAAGAAAAGGTCCCCAAACAATAACCTAACTTAAAATGTATTAAGAAAACCATGTCCTTCCCCAAGTACTAGAACAGGGTTTTGCATGTTGCAAAATTGCAAATTCTAGGTAACAATCCTGAAGAAATAATTATGAATGGGCACAAAACTGTATTTATAAGGAAGTTTGACAGGGAAAAAACTTACTGGAAACGACAGACTTCAATTAGGTAACTAGTCAAATAAATTATGCTACATTAAGATCACAATTCAACACAGTTATTAATTATGATAGTGCTTATCCACAAAGAGGAAAATGTCTCTATTTTGCATTATTGAGAGGGGCAGGCAAGTAACAGAAGGTAAGTCATCTTACCCTATTAAACTATAGAACCATGCAAGTAAAAATTTGGAAATACATTCTTGAAAATGAGTACTTCTGGGTGGTGGAATTATAGGTAATTTAAATCTGATTCTTTATAATCTCAAGTTTCTGATTATTTTTCATTAAGTCTGTAATACTTCCATCAGAAAAAGACTATAAGGTTATTTTTATTTTGTGGGAAAAAAAGTAACCAGAGATAGGGTAGGCGCATCCTAAATGGCAAGAAAATTACGAACAGACTGTAAACACATGCCTGTGACAGGAATATGGGTCATTAAGAAATCAATGTGACTGAAGCAAACACCACAGACTTGTTTCAGAACATTAAAAAAATGACACAAACTCTGAAACAATATATATTAGTTGTGAAAAAATTCTATTACATGGATATGGCCTGGATTAACTTAACCATATCCCACTGTTGTTTTTGGATATTATCATCTTAAAGGTCATTCCAAGACTTTGATTTTTGGGCCTGGTCTCTCACATTTTCATTAACAAATGTTTTTACTATTATTATTTTGGTATGAAGCTCATGTCCCTCCCTTGTGATTCTCAGGAAAGTACTGGGGTGCGGGGATGAAGCACAAAATCAAGTAGCTGCAAAATTTGTAGTTTAAAGTTTGAAGGGGATTTTCATCCCCTGGAAACTAATCTTAATAATTACTGCTTTAGATCACTTGAATACACTGATTATCATCTTACGTGCAAGGACCATCACAACCTACTTCATATTTTCACGTCTCCTGATCTAAAGCAAGAATCAAGTAGATGTGGCCAGAGACAACACGGAGTAGGCTTCTCAACCTCAAGCCAGAGCTGGCTGCCGCTAAGAGTGCATGTTAAAATTTTCCTGCGAAAACCGTGCCCGAGCCCTGTCTCAGTTCCGCTCCTCCCATCAAGAGAGGAGGGGGGTCCGATGAGGCTCTCAGGTAGGACTGACCAGAATCGGTCCTGAGTGACAGGGGTCTCCTGGGACAGAGTATGGGAGTCACAATGGCAGTCGAAGGCACTCCATAACCATACACGCAATGCCACGGTCACGGTCACAATCGCACATTCCCTCGCATACACACACGACATCTGTACAGTCATAGGCACCACACGGTCGCACACGTGGTTTCTCGTAGATGAACCATGCCAGGGATACACACAGTCATACCAGCAGAGCCATGGGCTCCCCGCACCTAAACACACACACACACACACAGTCACACAACGTCACAATCATACACCCGTCACGGGGACATGGTGATTGTCAAACCCAGCGTCACAGGCGCCTCACACCGTCACACACTCACATACATCCACATCCACAGCCTCTACCCCTCAGCCCGCTCCAAGCTCAGAGGCCTAAAGCTGTGCATCCGCTCTGCTTCCACACGGGTTCAGACTGCTTCACCTCAAGCCGCTCCAGCGTTAGCTCCAAACAAGCCGAGCTGAGCCACGCCTACCGCAGTCTCCAGCTGCTCTCGGCAGGGAGGTTAAAGTACCGCACCCGTGAGAACGGACCCAACGGAAAGTTGAGTAGCGCCGGGGGACTTCTGGGAAGTGTAGTCTGGAGCGAGACTGCGCGGGGGGAGAAATGGCGCCCGCCGGGCGGGATCTGAATTCCTGTCCACTCTTCAGGAATTTCGCTCTAAAATCCGAGCGAGGGCTCCCAGATGGCCCACCGGCCTAGTGTGGGAGCTTCTGCATCAAGAAGCAGGAAAGAACTCCCAAGTCCCTGAAAGCACTTGATGTGGGAAGTTGCAGAGCTATCTGAAAACTGTGGTCTGGAGATGAAAACATCAGGAATCTGGTGGAAAGCACTTTGCACTCCACTGAGTCTGGGCACGGGACTTGTCCTTACTAGGGGTACGTAGAGGTTGATTTCCTGGGTAGGCATTTTTACGGTGGCTGAGATCTGTGCTTAGCCAAGTGGGTGATAAACACTGGGCATTTTAGACCCTGTTTGTTTATTTATTTATTAAAGATTTTATTTATTTCAGACAGAGACAGCACTAGCTGGGTGCTACTAATAAGTAGTTATTATTAACTTATTAATAAGTAGACATACATATGATCAATAAGTACATGAAAATGTGCTCACCGTATCAGGGAAATGCAAATCAAAACCACAATGAGATATCCCCTCACACCTGATAGAATGACTATTATGAAAGGATAAGAAATAAGCATTGGCAAGGAAGTGGAGAAAAGGGAAATTTTATGCACTGTTGGTGGAAATTTAAATTGGTCTAACCACTATGGAAAACAATATGGAGTTTTCTCAAATAATTAAAAGTAGAACTACCAGATGATACAGCAATTCCACTTCTGAGTATTTATCCAAAGGAAATGAAATCACTAACTCAAAAACATGTATACGCCCATGTTCATTGCAGCACTATTTACAATAGCCAAGACATGGAAGCAATCTACGTGTTAATCAGTGGATGAATGGAAAAAGAAAATGTGATATATTTAGAACGTGGAATATTATTCAGCCACAAAAAGAAGGAAATCTTGCCATTTGTAACAGCATGGATGACCTGGAGGGCATTATGCTAAGTGAAATCGATCAGACAGAGAAAGACAAATACTGTATGATCTCACTTATACACAGAATCTAAAACAAAATAAAACCCAAATTCATAGGTACAGAGAACAGATTGGTGGTTGCCAGAGGTGAGGGGTGTTGGGTGGCTGAAATGGGTGAAGGTGGTCAAAGGTCTAGTTATAAATAGGTTCTAAAGATGTGATATACAGTATGGTGACAATAGTTATATAATTGAAAGTTGCTGAGAGGATAGATCTTAAAAATTCTTATCACAAGAAAAGAATTAGTAACTGTGTAGTGATGTTAACTAGACTTATTGTGATCATTTCACAATATATACAAATATTGAATTGTAGAAAAACTCAGTTGTATTAAATACACTTGCAATGTACAATCTGAAAATGAAATTAAAAACAATTTCATTTATAATAACATCAAAATAATAATATGCTTAGGAATAAATAAATTTATTTATTTAAAGATTTTATTTGCTTGAGAGAGAAAGAGCACACAGGCAGGGGGAGGGGCAGAGGGAGAGGGAGGAGGAGACTCCCTGCTGAGCAGGGAGACCGTCGCAGACTCGCGGACCCGATCCCAGGACCCTGGGATCATGACCTGAGCCAAAGGCAGACCCATAAACAACTGAGCCAGGCACACCTACTTAGGAATAAATTTAACAAAAAAGTGAAAAACTTAGAAAACTACAAAACATTTGGTTAAATAAATTTTAAAATTTTTAAAGATTTAAGCAAATGGAAAAACATTCCAAGTTTATAGATAGGAAGACTTAATATTGTTAAGATGGTAGTACTCCCCAAGTTGATCTATAGATTCAAAACAATCCCATCAGAATCCCAGATGACTTATTTGTAAAAGCTGACAAGCTGATTCTAAAATTCATATGCTATAAATCACTCTTGAAAGACATTGAGGAAGACATAAAAAGATGGAAAGATATTCCATGCTCATGGATCGGTAGAATTAACATAGTTAAAATGTCCATGCTACCCAGAGCAATCTACACTTTCAATGCTATCCCGATCAAAATACCGAGGACATTTTTCAAAGAACTGGAACAGAGAGTCCTTAAATTTGTATGGAACCAGAAAAGGCCCCGAATTTCCAAGGAACTGTTGAAAAGGAAAAACAACACTGGGGGCATCACAATATCGGATTTCGAGCTGTACTACAAAGCTGTGATCACAAAGACAGCATGGTACTGGCACAAAAACAGACACATAGACCAATGGAACAGAATAGAGAACCCAGAAATGGACCCTCGGCTCTTTGGGCAACTAATCTTTGATAAAGCAGGAAAACACATCCGGTGGGAAAAAGACAGTCTCTTCAAGAAATGGTGCTGGGAAAATTGGACAGCTATATGCAAGAGAATGAAACTTGACCACTCTCTCACACCATACACAAAGATAAACTCCAAATGGATGAAAGACCTCAATGTGAGACAGGAATCCATCAAAATTCTAGAGGAGAACATAGGCAGCAACCTCTACAACATCGGCCAAAGCAACCTTTTTCACGACACATCCCCAAAGGCAAGAGAAACAAAAGATAAAATGAACTTATGGGACTTCATCAAGATAAAAACCTTCTGCACAGCCAAGGAAACAGTCAAAAAAACTAAGAGGCAGCCCACGGAATGGGAGAATATATTTGCAAAGGACACTACAGATAAAGGACTGGTATCCAAGATCTACAAAGAACTTCTCAAACTCAATACACGGAGAAACAAATAAACAAATCAAAAAATGGGCAGAAGATATGAACAGACACTTTTCCAATGAAGACATACAAATGGCTAACAGACACATGAAAAAATGTTCAAAATCATTAGCCACCAGGGAAATTCAAATCAAAACCACACTGAGACACCACCTTACGCCAGTTAGAATGGCAAAAATAGACAAGGCAAGAAACAATTGCTGGAGAGGATGTGGAGAAAGGGGATCCCTCCTACATTGTTGGTGGGAATGCAAGTTAGTACAGCCACTCTGGAAAACAGTGTGGAGGTCCCTTAAAAAGTTAAAAATTGAGCTACCCTATGATCCAGCCATTGCACTACTGGGTATTTACCCCAAAGATACAGACGTAGTGAAGAGAAGGGCCATATGCACCCCAATGTTCATAGCAGCAATGTCCACAATAGCTAAATCATGGAAGGAGCCGAGATGCCCTTCAACAGATGACTGGATTAAGAAGTTGTGGTCCATATATACAATGGAATATTACTCAGCTATCAGAAAGAACGAGTTCTCAACATTTGCTGCAACATGGACGGCACTGGAGGAGATAATGCTAAGTGAAATAAGTCAAGCAGAGAAAGACAACTATCATATGATTTCTCTCATCTATGGAACATAAGAACTAGGATGATCGGTAGGGGAAGAAAGGGATAAAGAAGGGGGGGTAATCAGAAGGGGGAATGAAACATGAGAGACTATGGACTATGAGAAATAAACTGAGGGCCTCAGAGGGGAGGGGGTGGGGGATTGGGATAGACCGGTGATGGGGAGTAAGGAGGGCACGTATTGCATGGTGCACTGGGTGTTATATGCAACTAATGAAGCATCGAACTTTACATCGGAATCCGGGGATGTACTGTATGGTGACTAACACAATATAATAAAAAATCATTAAAAAAAATAATAAAATAAAATAAAATTCATATGCAATTGCAAGGGACCCAGAAGAACCAAAACAACCTTGAAAAAGGAAAACAAAGTAGGAGGACTCCTACTTTTCTATTTTAAAGTTACTATAAGGACAATCACACACTATTATATTGGTACAAGGATGGGAACATAGATCAATGGAATAGAATTGAGAGTCCAGAAATAAACCCAAACATCTATAAGATCAATCAATATTGATGATTCAGTTGAGAAAAATTGAGCAGGCTTTTAAGTAAATATACTGCAACAACAGCACAGCTACCTGCAAAGAATGAAGTTGGGCCCTCATCTCTCATCATTTACAAAAATTAACTCAAAATGGATCAAACTGCTAAATTCAAGAGCTAAAAGTTTTTTTAATTTAAATTTTGTTAGTTAACATACAGTGTAATACTGATTTCTGGAGTAGAATTCAGTGATTCATCACTTACATACAGTACTCAGTGCTCATCACAACAACTGCTCTCTTTAATACCCACCCCCCATCTAGTCCATCCCCCACTTACCTCCTTCCATCAACCCTTTTGTTCACAATGATATATCACTTCATACCCACTAGAATGGCTATAATTTTAATAAATGGAAAAATACAGCTGTTTTCAAGCATGTGGAAAAATTGTAACCCCCAAACTGTGTGACTATCCTCATTATCTAATTTAGAAACATTTTTATCACCCCAAAAAGAAAACCTAGACCTACCAGCAATATCTTCCAATTTGTCCTAACCCTGCCAACCCTAAGTAAACTCAAATTTACCCTCTGTCTATAGATTTGCCTATTCTGGACATTTCTTATAAATGAAATGTGGTCTTCTGTGACTGGCTTCTTCACTCAGCATGTTTTCAAGGACCATCTGTGTTGTGGCATATATTTTTTATTGCCAAATAATATTCTATTGTATGCATATACCACATTTTCTTTGTCCATTAATCTGTTTATAGGCATTTGGGTTGTTTCCACTTTTGGCTATTGTGAAATAATGCTGCAATGAACAATTGTGTGCAAATTTTTGCATGAATATACATTTCCAGTGTTCTTGGGTGTATGTATAGGAGTGGAATTACTGGGTCATACAGTAACTCTATGTTTAATATTGGCTTCAAAGAATGAGTTGGTGTTTAATGTAATAGTTTTTGAGGACTTATTTTGTGTAAGCTTTACACATGTTTTCCTTGATTCATATGACACTTCTGAAAAAAAATACTGTTATCAAGATTTTTGATGATGTAAAATATGTTGTATATAGAGCACACATCATTAGTTCAAGGTCACAGATGGTAATTTTCAGGACTGGGATTTTAATCTCAGGCTTGTCATAATCGGAAGCATACAATCTTGAAAACCAGCCATTTTATTTCACATTTTACTCTATTCCTCATAGTTCTTTTCTACTCTCATCTCTGTAATAGCTGCATCCATAGTCTTCTTTCTTGTCCTAAATAATTCTCATGCAAACTCTTCTTCCATCAAGTCCTACTTATTCTACTTTATTTCCTCCATTCTCTTCTACTCATACCAGGCCAACACTTTAGTATCTTTGGGGGGTTGATTTGTTTTTAGCTATTTTTACATTTTAATTGTCATCCTCTGTGTTTTTCTATTAGCACAAACTCACCTTCATATTACTACCCTTGGCTCTCAAGTCACCTTAGTTCACTTTCTTATTTTAGGATGACTCTAAATTATAACCATACTTAAATTGCAGCTTGACTCTGGACAAAAATCTTTGGCTTTCACTCCCTTGATTATCCCTTTAGTTTTGTTTGACTGATTTGTGGTACTAAATATTATTGAGTATAAACTTGACACTAGTTGATGTTTCTCTCCTTTAAGCAACTTGAGGTTTTCTCTGGTGTCTTATTTTATCTTAAAGACATATTTTAGTTTTCCAAATCAATTTTCCCTTAAACATGACTGTCCTGATCTTGGCACATAAGTTCCACCTGATATCACTCTGCTTGACCTCTACTCTCTTCATGGCATTTCCCTTTCCAAAGGTCATCCTTCAAGGTAAGCTCCTAGTCTTCTTGAAGTGATTCCACTCCGCCTCCCATCCCCACCATTTCTGGAGTCTTTTCTAATAGGCTTCACCAGCTTCTAAGCACCACTTCTATCCTCTGCTTACCAGCTCTCATTCTCTGACATTCTTCTGGCTATGTCAACTGTATTGGGAAGTACTCACATGTATTTTAGAGTTCACGGGCTTTCTTTATTTTTGTTTTTTTGTTTTCATTTTGTTTTGTTTTTTGGTTTTTGAGAGAGAGAGAGAGAGCAAGCATAAGCAGGGTGGGGGGAAGGGGCAGGGACAGAGAGAGAGTGAGAGAGAGAATCCCAAGCTGAAGGGACTGAGCATGGGGCCCGATCTTACAACCCTGAGATCATGACCTCAGCTGAAATCAAGAGTTGGACACACCCAACTGACTGAGCCACCCAGTTGCCCCCATGGGCTTTTTTTTTTTAATCTCACTGAAACTGGATTTTTCTGTTTTGGCCCCCATTTGTGACTTTTAATTGTTTCCAAGAGGTTAAAGGGGTAGGATTCATATCTAAGCTGTTGTACTGGTCATACTGGTAAGTCCATCCCCCCCCCAAGTTGGGGGAGTCAGGGATCAAATCATAGAAGACTGGAGAGGAATAAAATACAACTCCAAATGCTGTAGAAGGAGACCGAAATTATACACATGAAAACAAGATCCCTAAGGCATTGGAGGGTGGGGTATCCACAGCCATATGCAAGGAATAGAAATATGATCTTATAAAAAATATATATATATTTGAAACTATGTGTTTTTGATTTTCCAAAAGTCAAGTAAAATTGATGGTACCAGAACATGAACCCCAAGTACCATTAGTTTCAAGATGAAGAAAATGAGGTAACTCACCCAAATTCACATATCACCTTATACACATTGGGGCCATTCTCTGAGTCACCACAATCATCTTACACACACGCAGCCTGACATTCCAGACAACGTGCCACCAGCCCCTTTCCAGGCTTTTGGATTACTCATCTTCAGTTTCTCTTGTGGTATTCAGGTCTGAGACTCCCAGGTTCCTGTTCCCTGAGCAGTGTCCAGGTCTTGCTCCACACTCATCCACTGAGGAAGGCAAAAATGGCAATGTAGTCAGTCAATCCTAGGTAGTGTCAGTAGGTTATGTGAAAATACGGGGAAACCTCACTAAAGTAGAGTCAGGAGGCTAAAAGAGGGTCTGTCAGTTAGAGGAAGAATTGTCAATTAAGGACCCTCAACAGGAAAGAATGTAATGTAAATTACAAGCCCCAAAGGGGAAGGATGTACAGTGCGTCACCTACAAGAAATTGACTACCCCTGCAGTGGATTTTCCTTCAAAATAATTTCCCAACTTCCTCCTTTTCCATGAAAGAGCTGTTTCTCTCCTTTGTTAGCAGGACTTGTCTACCATCTCGACAGAGCTTTCACTTAATGAATTGCAATTCTGTTATTCCCAACAAACCCATTTTGGTGGTCAAGCAACTGACAGTTTTATTTTCAAGGTTAACAGTTACAAGTTCCAAAAGAGTCTTGGGTGAGGCTCCACTCTTCACTGCGGGCAAGCTTAGCGCAGTTATCTGAGACAAGATACATGGGCGGTAGCCTCGCTCTTTCCACTTCTAGACTACATTTCCCACAAGTTCTTGCGGCTTTAATCAACTTCTGTGGGAACCAGCAACATTTTTCTACTTCTTCGGAAACATGTGGCTCCCAGGCACTCGCAGAGCCCATGGAGGAAGCTTATCTCCAGGATGTCTCCTGTGGGAACCTGACTCGGAGACTGCACTTGGCTCTAAAAGACCCCTTGCAACGATCTGGAGAGGGGAGCAGGGATATCGGCTTGGCCCAGGTTTTTGTGCCAGCAGGAAATCAAAGCGCCAGGCGCCATCTTGTCTGAGTCGACCTGCTTCCGGACTACATTTCCCAGAGGCCCCCGGAGGAACAGGGCCGCTCCTTCACTCTCTTGCCCGACCCTCGGCCTCCTGGCAAGGAGAATTACAAGGTGAGCGGCCTAAGTCTTGGGGGTTCGACCAGGCTGCGCAGGTGCGTCCGTGGGTTGGGGCGGAGCAGCCTGAAGGGGCGGTCTGAGCGGGTCTGGAGTCTCGGGCGCGTGTGAGTTCCTCGGACTAGGGAAGGGACAAGAGGAACAGGATTCCATGTGTGCGACTGTGACCTTATGTGACTGTGCGGCGCTCCGTGTAGGGGTGTGATTGTCTGTCCCTGTGGTGGGTGTGTCATTGCGACTGACCATGCGCGGACCTCTGTTTGCAGGTGTGGCTGGATATCCCTGCTGTAGGTGTGTGGTTCTGGCTGTGCGGCTCCGTGTGTGTAAGGTGTGACTGTCCCCACTGTGGGTCTGTGAGTGTGTGCGTTCGTTTTGTGTGACATTGTGTGTAGGAGGTGGGGAGTGTACAGAATCTGTGATTATGCGGCCATGAGTGTTATCTGAGGAAGTGTTATGTGTGTGCGTGGTTGTGATTGTATGATTGTTAGTAACACTAAGCCTACTGGGTATCTATGACTTTGTGAGGACGTGTGAGTGTGATCATGTAACTTTTTGTGGCACCGTGTGTGCAGTTGGAGCGTGCCTGTAGTTGTTGCCAGGGTGGCAGTGTGTGTTGTCCCAGGAGTTGTGTGAGGTCAAGACAAGATTTTGGTCTTGGACAGCAGAGACTTCTTCCCTTCTGACATGCTCAGACAGGAATGCTCTGAACAGTCTAGACTCTGACCTCTCTCCATCCCTCCTCTCCATGGGTGGTAGGTGTGATTTCAGAGCCACTACTGCTCTGGTCAGTCGGGCCACAATAAAGGGGTGGTATCTCAGGATTCCTTTCTCCTTTCTCAGCTCTGCTCTTCTCAGATAGGTCCCCAGAGGAAGAAGGAGGGATGGCTGTTGAGGAAGCCAAATAGAAGGTGCAAGGGGTTTGCCTTTTTAAGCTTTCTTCTTCTAGATGGCCTTGTTTAGCATGGACGCATCTATGTGACCTGGACAAATTTCCATTAAAGAAAATGATGGGAAGCTGTAGGGGTGGACACACAGATCCCAACAGTTCCCCTCATTTCCTTCTACATAGTGTTCACATACTAATTTAGAAAATAGCTCAATTTCTCCAATGTATTAAGCTTTTGCTTCTTTTTAAACACACACATAAACACACACATACACACGTACACATGATTATTTTAGAGAATTTGGAAAATGGGAAGTTACAGAAAGCAAGAGTAAACTCCTACCACACAGATAATAACCATTGTTATTGATCGATTTCATTCTAACACATTTCCTGTGTACATACAGTATACATTATTTTCAAGATCAGACTCTCATAGCATTTATCATTTCATATTTTATGTTTTCACTAAAATTTATAGCTATTATGTAATTAATTTTTCCTTGGTTAAAAATTTCTGAATATTACATACATACACAAAAATGCTTAAAATATAGACATACGGTTTAAGACTTATAAAGGGAGGGGTGCCTGGGTGGCTCAGCCGTTAAGTGTCTGCCTTCGGCTCAGGTCATGATCCCAGGGTCCTGGGATCAAGCCCTGCATCAGGCTCCCTGCTCCTCGGGAAGCCTCCTTCTCCCTGTCACACTCCCCTCGCTTGTGTTCCCTCTCTCGCTGTCTCTCTCTGTCAAATAAATAAATAAAATCTTTAATAAAAAAGAATTATAAAGGGAATCTCTATGTAATAAAAACTTGTGTCAGCCCTTCCAGAAGCCTCTGTTCTTCCTGCCCCCAGAATAAACCTATTCTCTTCACCTCTTTAGGTAACCTTTATTCTGACTTTGGTGATAATGTATTTTCTTGTTGGTGTTTAAAAAAAACAATCAAACAATTTATCATATATCTACACATCCCTAAGTAATATAGTTTTGTCTTTTTAATTTTATAGTAATTAAATTGTGCTGAGTAATACTGTTTTGAGTCTTTTTTTCACACAGTATTGTATTTCTTAGGCTTAATCTTATTGCTATAAACCACAGCTATGTATTTGGACATTGATTGTTTCTTGTTTTGGGCTCACTTAAAAGGGCTACTCAGAACATATTTTTATAAGTACTCTGGTGCACATATGCATGCTTTTCCTAGGGTATAAACATGCAAATGGAATTGCCAGGCCATATCTTCAAATTTCCTAGATTAATGCTGAGCTGGTTTTCAATATGGTTATACCAGTTAAAGTCTTGCCAGCAGTTTATCAACGTAGTCATCTGTGTTCTCTCTAATACTTGGTCACTTGATATTTTCATTTTTTATTTGCTGATACAAAGATATATCATATTGTTTTTAAAGTATTACCTACATTCCAAAAGTACAGAAATCAAAGTGTATGACTTGATGAATTTTTTAAAGTGAGCATATTCCTTTAACCAGATCTCAAATCAGATTAGGAAATAGAACATTACCAGCATTTTAGAAGCCCAATTCTTGTCCCATCCATTCACTACTCACCTCTCCCACAGATAACCATCGCTCTGTCTTCTACAGCCATAGATTAATTTTGTCTGTTCTGGAATTTTATATAAATGGTATCACATAATTTGTGCTTGGCTTTTTTTGTTTAACACTGTATTTCACAGGTGGTATGACTGTAATACATAATAATATTATGTAGTATGAATATGCAGGATTCATCCATGTTTCATCCTGTTTTTATGGATCATTCATTATTATTGCTGTTGAAAATTCCATTGTATGAATATAACACTATTTATTTATCCATTCCATTTTTTTTTAAAGATTTTATTTATTTATTTGACAGAGATAGAGACAGCCAGCGAGAGAGGGAACACAAGCAGGGGGAGTGGGAGAGGAAGAAGCAGGCTCATAGCAGAGGAGCCTGATGTGGGGCTTGATCCCAGAACGCCAGGATCACGCCCTGAGCCGAAGGCAGACGCTTAACCGCTGTGCCAACCAGGCGCCCCTATCCATTCCATTATTGACTGGCATTTGAGTTGTTTTCAAGATTTCATATTGGGGCAATTATGGAAAAGGCTACTCTGAACATTCTTCATGTCTTTTGGTGCACAAGTAAATGCCTTCTCTTGGGTATACCCCTAGGAGTGAAATACTTATGTTGTAGGTTATACATATATTCAGCATTAATATACACTGGTAGTTTTCCTAAATAATTTTATCAATTTACATTCCTACTTCATTGTATGAGGACAGACTTTAGAACAGAAGCTTTGCCAGGAAGAGCAATAATTTATAATAAAAAGGTTAGTCCACCAATAAGAAACTATAGTCCTAAATGTACATACCTTTGTAAAATGTTTCAAATATATTTGACAGAATGAAAAGATGCAGTGGACAAATCACAGTCATAGTAGGGGATGTGTTCCCGTCTCCCATTAGCCATTCACAGTGTTTCTTCCATCCTCAATTTCCTTGTCCTTAATAGGAAATAAGAGCTATTGCCTCTTCCCACATGAATGGGAATGCCTTCTGGAAAGTAAGGGATGATACTGGATATTACATTAGAAAAGAATTCTAAAGAATTGAGTTCTTAAAAACTAATTTCACTCAGCATCATTAGTCATAAGGAAAATGTAAATCAAAACCACAATGAGATACCACTTCTATGTAGTAGGATACCTATGATAAAAAAAGAGATAATAACAAGATGAAGCTTTTAGAAATTGCTGGTGGGATGCAACATGGTTCAACCTCTTTAGAAAATGGTTTGGCAGTTCTTCAAAATGTTAAACAGAGTTGCCTTGTGACTTAGCCGTCCCATTTCTAGGTATATACTCAAGAGAACTCAATACGTATTCACACAAAAACTTGTCCGTGAATGTTCATAGCAGCATTATTCACAATAGCCAAAAAATGGAAATAATCCAAATGTCTATCAACTGATGAATGGATAAACAAAATGTGACCTATCCATACAATGGAATATTATTCAGCAATAAAAGGGAATGAAGTACTGATAACATGCCACAATGTGGATAAACCTTGAAAACGTGATAAATGAAAAAATCTAGTCACAAAAGGCCACATGTCCTATGGTTCCATTTATATGAAATGTTAGACAAGTCCATAGAGGCAGAAAGTAGATTCATGTCTGCTTAGGGCTGAGGGAGGAGGGGGAAAAGGAGATTGTTAATGGGTTTTCTTTTGGGGAAGTGAAAATGTTCTAAAATTACATCATGGTGATATAGTAAAAAACATAGAATTTATGTATTTTAAATGATTGACTTATATAATATGCAAAGTATATCTCAATAAAGCTATTTAAACAAAAATCAAAGCTAACCTAAAATGAGTAGAGGAGAGTCTAGATAAAACCATATTGCCCATGACCTGATAATTTTTTTTTAAGATTTTATTTGTTTGAGAGAGAGAGAGTGAGCAAGAGAGAGAGAACAGAAGCGGGAGGGCCAGAGGGAGAGGGAGAAGCAGATTCCCCTGTTGAGCAGGTCCCCTGATTTCTTTCAATCACAAAATCAGTCTCATTTTAGTAATTAGAACGTCTGTTTCACTGACTAATTGATGCCATAAACTTTTGTTTTATTTATTTTTTAAAGATTTTATTTGTTTGAGATAGAGCGAGAGCGAGCGAGCGAGAGAGACAGAGAACGCATAGAAGCAGGGGGAGCAGCAGGCAGAAGGAGAAGCAGGCTCTCCACTGAGCAGCGAGCCTGACTCGGGGCTGGATCCCAGGACTCTGGGATCATGACCTGAGCCGACGGCGGACGCTTAACCGACTGAGCCACTCAGGCACCCCTAAACTTTTGTTTTAAAAGTTTAACCTCCTGGCTCCTTGAGCTAGAAGCTTCCGGTGAGAAAACTTGATGATTGCTTCTCTTTTCCTTTCTCCTAAACTTCTCTGTTTCACTAGACAACTCCTTGAAGTGGGGAGCAGCAAAAAGAGAGGGAAAGAAAAATCTTAATTGTAGGGATGCTGGTTTTCAATTGCCTTGGGGCATGTTCACAACCACTGAGCAGAGGGCAGTGGCTCCACTCCAGGATTACAGCCTGGGCATTAGTCCTCCACGGAGCTCTTTTCTAGAGCTGGAAGTCCTTTTGGTAGGCTTAAGAATAAAGTCAGACCCAGGCCAGTTCCTACTATGGGGTCCATATCTCCTTCCAAGATGGAATGTTGCCCCAGTCTTTGTGCCTTCTAAACTCAAGGAAAATTTTCCCAAGACCTTCTGTCACATCTACTTGGAACCCTTGCAGCACTGAGGTCCCTTTTTTCTGTCCCTGTGAAGTAGGAGGAATACAGAGCACACCAGTGCTTTCTAAAAATAAATAAAGATCTAAAACAGATCTTTCTCTCAAAGACAGCCTCCTCTCATACACTCTCCAATCTCTGAAACACCTTTAGAATAGATGTTGAATTGAACCAAGGGCACAAAATCAGTTTGCAGCCAGCTCCTTTTGCACGATACATAAGATGGCCAGGGTTCTTAGGGCGCCTGGGTGGCTGTCTGTTAAGAGTCTGACTTCAGCTCAGGTCATGATCTCAGGGTCCTGGAATTGAGCCCCGCATGGGGGTCCCTGCTCAGTGAGGAGTCTGCTTCTCCCTCTCCCTCTGCCCCTCCCCTCCACTTGTGCTCTCTCTCGCTCTCGCTCTCTCTCTCAAATAAATAAGTAAAATCTTAAAAAAAAAAAAAAAAGATGGCCAGGGTTCTCGCTGCAGAATGCAGTGTTTCATGACCCCTATTGTCTTGTTTTTCTTCAGGACTTCTCCTAAACTAAGTATGAGAGAGGCATAGTTTAACATCCTGTTATAGACTGAAAACTGTTACAAATAAGAGAATTCAAAAAGGTACATAGTATCCAGAAATCAATAGAATTTTTTATATTTAAAACAAAAATAGATGGAAGATGCATTGGGAAAAGTATAATAACAATTATAAGTAAACAATAATATAGAACACATTTACATATAATAAATACATACTTATATGTTAATTTTGTTATGTAATTACATCTTATACATATTAATTATTATAATTTTATAAATATAATTAATAATAGCCACAAAAATAGTATAAGATACCTAGAAATAATCTGAAAAAGAAATGAGCATGATACACATGAGGAAAACTTTTCAGTATCCTGAAGGACACAAACATTGACCTGAATAAATAGAAATGTATTCTGTGTTCTAGGAGAGCGAGACTCAACATCACAAAGGTGTCAGAACTCCTTAAGTTAAGGTATTCATTTTATGCAGCCTCAAGAAAAATACCAATACATCTTTTAAACAATTTATGCTCATATAGGAAAGTAAGTCAGAGTATCAGGAAACTTGAAGAAGATGAGTAATGAGGGATTATTTATTTATTTTTAATCTAGACAGTCTAGCTTCAGAGCCAAACTTTTTTTTTTTTAAAGACTTTATGGTTTTAGAGCAGTTTTAGGCTTATAGAAAAATCAAGAGGAACGTACAAAGATTTCCCCCATACACCCATAGCCCCCCGTTCATTATCAACTTCCCCCACCAGGTACATTTAGTACACTTTTTTTTATAAAAGTTTTTTTAAATTTTTAAAAAATATTTTATTTATTTCTTTGAGAGACAGAGAGAGAGCGCATGAGTGGGAAGGGAGGGGCAGCGGGAGGGGGGAAAGCAGACTCCCCGCTGATCAGGGAGCCTGACTTGGGGCTGGAACCCCAGGACCTGGGATCATGACCTGAGCCCAAGGCAGATGCTTAACCAACTGAGCCACCCAGGCGCCCCCATTTGGTACAGTTGATGAACCTATACTGACACCGCATAATCATCCAAAGTTCACAGTTTAGATTATTTATTTGTTGTTTTTATTATTGTTATTTATCTGTTTTTTGTTGTTATATTTATTATTTATTGTTATTATTTATTGTTCATTCTATAGGTTAGGACAAATGTATAATGACACGTATCCATCATTATAGGATCATGCAGAGTAGTTTCAGTGCCTCGAAAATCCTCTGGGTTCTACTTATTTATCCCTCCCCGAGCCCTCGGCAGCCGCTGATCTTTTTACTGTCTTCAGAGTTTTGCTTTTTCCAGATTATATAGTTTGAGTCATACAGTATGTAGCCTTTTCGTATTGGCTTCTTTTACTTAGTAATATGCATCTAAGCTTCCTTTATATTTTTTTATGGCTCCATAGCTCACTTCTGTTTATCACTGAATGACATTCTATTTTCTGGGTGGACCAGTTTATTTAATGATTAACCTACTAAAGGTTCCAAGTTTTGGGAATTAGGAATAAAGCTGCTGTGCAAGTCTTTGTGTGGACATAATTTTTCCGCTCCTTTGGATAAATACTAAGAAGTATGATCGCTGGATTGTAAAAGTATGTTTGGTTTTTTTTTTTTTAAATATTTTATTTATTTGAGAGAGAGCACAGAGGGAGAGGGAGAAACAGGCTCCCTGCTGAGCAGGGAGCCGGATGCGGGGCTCAATCCCAGGACCCTGGGATCATGACCTGAGCCAAAGGCAGACACAACCGACTGAGCCACCCAGGCACCCCAAGTATGTCGAGTTTTGTTAGAAACTGTCAAGCTGTCTTCCAAAGTGGCTGTACCATTTTGCATTCCCACCAGCAATGAATGAGAGCTCCTGTTGCTCCTCACCAGCATTTCATGTTGTCAGTGTTCTGGCTTTGGCCATTCTAATAGATACGTAACAGAAGCGGCCTTTTATTAAGACATATTTTTAAATTATAAGACATATTTATTGACATATTTTTAAATTATAATAAATAGAGTGTGTTGCTGGCAAAAGAATAAAGATGGATCACTGAACCAAAAGAGAACTACAATAAATCCAAACATGTATCATCTGTGATAATGGTATAGCATTTAAATCAATGCTGTAGTCACCTGCTGTGAGGCTCACTTTTTTCCCCCTTTGTTTCAGCATATCTGACGTCAGGTAATATCTTATACAGTTTTTATCTTTCTTAGTGGCATATAAAAAAATAGTGCATTTTAAGTGGTATGTATTATTCACATGTGACTTTGGTACACTTGGGTAGTTGGCTTCCTATGAGAGAAATTAAGTAGGTTTCCTAACTCATAAATTACACTGAAATAAAATTATAATTTATAATCTTACAGTATTTTATTAAATAATATTCTACCAAAATAAAATAATAATTGATTAAAGACCTAAGTGTGACTGTGGAAGAAGCCGAGATGCCCATTAACAGATGTATGGATAAAGAAGACGTGGTCCATATATACAATGGAATATTACTCAGCCATCAGAAGGAATGATCACCCAACATTTGCATCAACATGGACGGGACTGGAGGGGATTATGCTAAGTGAAATAAGTCAAGCAGAGAAAGACAATTATCATATGGTTTCACTTATTTGTGGAACATAAGGAATAGCAGGGAGATCAGTATGAGAAGGAAGGGAAAAATGAAGAGGGGGTATACAGAGGGGGAAATGAACCACGAGAGCCTATGGACTCCAGGAAACAAACAGGGTTTTAGAGGGGAGGGGGCTGGGGGGATGGGCTAGCCTGCTGATGGGTATTAAGGAGGGCACATATTGCATGGAGCACTGGGTGTTATATGCAAACCATGAATCATGGAACACTACATCAAAAACTAATGATGTACTGTATGGTGACTAACATAACATAATAAAAAAATAAATAAATAGAGACCTAAGTGTGACAAAGCATTAAACAGAGAAATTTATATAAATATGTATAGGTAAGAAAAAGTCTTCTTACCCAAAAGCTATAAAAGTTGACACTTCGTTTTGCATGTCAAAAACATATAAGCAAAGTTGATTTTTCTTTCTTTCCTTCTTTCTTTCTCTTTCTTTCTTTCTTTCTTTCTTTCTTTCTTTCTTTCGAGAAAAACAGAGCTATAGGGTAAGAGTGAGGAGTGCCTCTGTGTATGACTGAGGTCGGGAGTTCTGGGGAGAAGGGAGTTGACAGACTGTTTTGAGCTTGGGAAGTGAGAAGACTTCATTAGGGAAGTCTTAGTCCTTCTAATCAGAGCATACCGGGTTCCTGCACAAAGGATACCATTTGGGTGAATCTGCTTGAGGGCTGCAGAGGCGGGATCTCCTCAAGCAGGTCAAAGCAGCTCTGTCTCCGGTTCACTGAAGTGGGACCAGGTCTGACCTGAATCACGTGGTTAATCAGAGGAAGGAGAAGGAATCTGAGTCTGTATTCCTTTGAATCCACTAGCCAGGATCCATTTTACTGTAGCTAAAACTTCTGGAGCTGAAGAAGTATGATTTATCCCATACTCCCACTGACCACAGTTACATCATAAGACCCACAGTGAAAGCTGTAAAGCCAGTGTGATTTCTAGAGCATGTCTTTGCTTCCCCAGTCCTGCTTTCTCAGAATACTGTCCTTTCTCAAGAAAACAGCCCCAAGGAGGACTGATCCTCTCCTGCAATACTGAAAGCCATGGCCCAGGTGAGTTGATGCTTTTTCTTACCTTCCTGACATTTAGTTTCAAATTAAAAACCTAAATTTTTTTAATGGTCATGTGAGTATTTGTTTTCCTACTCCTGACATTTTTGGCTATGAGGTTTCCCTTTCAGGATCCTTGGTCTCCTTTTTCCCTTGAGTCTAACCAGAGAATCCCTTACCATTCTTAAGTACCACCTTCTTTTGACCCAGCATTAATATTTTCATCTCGCATCTCTTTCCTCAGCCCTGTCCCAGGAGCTATGATGGAAAGGAAATGTATTCTTAGGAAATGAGAATAGATTTGTAGAATGAACTTTTGCTTTCCAGACAGTGATTTGATGAGGTGGCGAAGTATGAATTGCTTAGTTGGGAGCAAACATGGGTTTGTTCTACAGATCAGTATTTACCAGTGAGACAGAATAGGAAGGGATGTTGGTAGTTCCAAATGTTAGGCTGTTGCAAGACCTCCTGGTTTATGAGCGTGGAAGATTGTGGTCTTGGTAGCTGATTCCGACAGACCTCTGTGACTTTTAGGGCATCCACAAACAAAGTTCAGTTTGAAGTTAGATAGGAAGTGTGGATCATGGGGAATTTCTAAATGAATCACCAGTTTTCTTTATCTCAGAAATAAGGGTACTCCCTAAAGGGAGATACCTGCATCTCTTTTAGCTGATTCCAATAGAATATATCCATATTTTAATTAATATTCCTATATTGCTATTTCTTGATTAATCAAATTTTTAGACATTTTGTAGTTGTTTTTTTGCAAGGTATGTGTGGATTTGGATTTGCTATATCACACTCTACTTCGTTTTCCCACAGCAGAGTTGTTTCACAGTTTTGTTTAAATCAATGCTGTTCATATGATTAGAGCCTTGCAGATATTCTGTTCTCTACCAACCCCCCCCTTTTTAAGATTTTATTTGACAGAGAGACACACAGCGAGAGAGGGAACACAAGCAGGGGGAGTGGGAGAGGGAGAAGCAGGCTTCCTGCTGAGCAGGGAGCCTGATGCGGGGCTGGATCCCAGGACCCTGGGACCATGACCCGAGCCGAAGGCAGACGCTTAACGACTGAGCCACCCAGGCGCCCCTTTACCGACCCCCTTTAAAAACCTTTATAATAATAAATTTCAGACATAGGAACGTAGAGGAGTTATGAACTCGCATATACTCACCATCCAGCTTCAACTCCGAGTCAGTCTTGTTTCATTTATACTGATAACCTGTTTCTTCCTTGCACATTACCCTACCCTCACTTCTACACAGGATTATTCTGAAGCAAATACAAATGAGTATGTGTTTCTAAAAGACAAGGATTATTTTTTAAAACAACTATTATGCCATTATTGCCTCTAGAAAAGTTGGAAATAATTTGTGTCATCAGTATCTAGCCAGTGTTTAAATTTTCATAATTGTTGAATTCTTTAATCATTTATCCAGATTAGAATCCAAATAAGGACTGTGCACTGCAGTTCATTGAGGTCTTTTGAGTCTCTTATTTATAGAGGTATAGAAGGTACCCTTCTACCTCTTTTCTTTCTCTGTATGTGTTAGAAAAGAAAAAAAAAATGGTTCATTTGTCCTGTTTGGATTTTGCCGATTGCATCTCTGTGGCATCATTTAACTGTTTCCTGAAAATTGGTAGTTAAGTCTAGATGCCGATCAGATTCAGTTGGGATTTTTTTTTTGTCATGAATGTATCATAGGTGGTGATATGTGATTCCATCAGGAGGCACATTATATCTGGTTCTCTTTCTTTTTGTAATGCTATCCACCCTTGATGATTACTGTCTAGATTAGAGGTTGCAAAATGATATTTTAATTCTGCCATTCCTCCTTCAATGATTAGGTGAAATACTCTTCATAAAGTAAAACTTCTCATCAACTGTTTGGTTACCCTAAAGGACAGTCTGTCTAGGAAGGAATATTTGAATAATGAGTTGGTTTCTTAGAATCCTAAAAAGGTGACCAGTAGGTTTTTATTCATTGTTGTTAGGAGCTCAAGAATTAAACTTTTTTTTTTTTATATCTATAGGTCCATTATACTAGACCCTCAAATTATACTATTTTTGGCCAGGCCATTGAGAGGCTCTTCAGTTCGGTGCCTGAGTCCTTGTAACATGATTCTAATAGTTTTTGATAGCTCTCTTGCTGTCTGATGTAACAGAATGTTCAGACTCATCCTGTGCATTTCTGACTCAATCCTGAAATCATTTCTTTCCCCCAAAGGACCTTGGTTCGTTTTATTTGAATATGCTACTTAGGGACTACAATCTAGACACTAGGGGTGCTTATTCCTACCGGATGAATGATTATTTCTAGGCCTTTTCAGTAGATAGAGTCAGGAACTTGTTTGTTTTCAATATATAGTAAACTGATTACCCTTTTTGTTTAGTTAACATACAATGTTATATTCGTTTCAGGTGTACAATATAGTGATTCAACAATTCCATATATTACTCAGTGCTCATCAAGATAAGTGTTTTTCTTAATCCCCTTCATTTATTTCACCCATCCCCCCGACCACCTCTGCTCTGGTAACCATTTGCTT